>NW_026713078.1:1235577-1853366 GCF_030625045.1 Achroia grisella
AAAGTGTTTATATTAAGTTTATTTGAATAAACATTATTTCTATTTCTATTAATATTTATCAATAATAAATCCGTTTCTCTAAGGTGGACTTCGCTAACTTAACTAAGACACATCTTGCAAAACAATATGCTTGACAGGTCAAGTAGGCGACACAGAGGTCTATGTTGCCAGACTGCCATTGGAATATGGACGGTCTTATTGTTACACATGGCATATTCTTATGTCTTTTCTTCACTATATATTACAAATAAAGCATATTCTAAATATCTATAAATCTAGGTGAACAGAGTAGTCTGGCAACATAGACCTCTGTGTCGCCTACTTGACCTGTCAAGCATATTGTTTTGCAAGATGTGTCTTAGTTAAAGGGTGAAATTTGGTAGTAAAATTACAGGTTATTGAGGCTTTACTTTAGTCTGAAATAGCAAGGCATGAGGATACCGCAGGTGTTACCTGAGAACATATTTTTTTTATACTACGATGGAGGCAATCTAGCATACGGCCCATCTGATGTTAATATCCATGGTATAATCGAGGATTTCTAGGTATCATCAGATGACCTGTCAGCTTATTTAGTATCCCAATGGTAAAAAAATAAATGAAAGAAAGAAATCTCTCTGTTTTACGGCTTACTTTTTCTAAACCACGCTCAACGGATTTTGATCTGTTTATTTTTCCCGGAAGGTTTATAAGTATAATACACTTGTGTAGTTATATGACCTTCTGTCACATACACTTTGAGTACACCCATGCGTAGCAGAGGTGGGTCCCCGGTATGATATAATTGCTTCAATACAACAAATGCTATAGTGATTCAGCGTTTACTTAATAAAAGATTATTAGGAAGTAACGACAAATTGGAAGATATTAAAAAAACCCTATTATGCCAAAAAATGTTTAGCATATTTTTTTATAAACGGTATGATTTTCTATCAGATTAGTAAAAACGGATTGTCTAGTCGGTTATTCTTGGATTAAAATTACGTTACGAACTGGTGGCAGATTTGACTTATCATACATAAGCGTATGTAATAGACCTAATCAATTCCTTCCAATCAACCTACCTACCTGATGTAGGGAACATTTCGAATCGGCCTGCTGTAAGCTCTACTGATACTTTAAAAGTAAAGTATCCGTCAGGCTTGATCTTCACCCACTCTATAAGTCCTTCCGTGGGTATGGAGTGCAACCTGCATTTTTTTTATATTACTATGGTAGCAAACAAGCATACGGCCCATCTGATGGTAAATGGTTACCGTAGCCTATGGACGCCTGAATCACCAGGGGTGTCACGTGCGCGTTGCCGACCCTTAAGAAACCTTAATATATCCTTCTTGAAAAACCCCATGCTGTAGTCTCGTGAGAAAACCTGCATTCGTTCGGTGAAGTTGTTAAGATCAACTGCGGCCAATATCATTAGAGTACTCCATACGAATATGAATATTTTATCCATCGTCCAATTCACTGCGATCCATCCCCCGTCCAATTCAAACGGAGATCGATATTACGACGGCCTGAGCCGAGGTTCGAACCTTAAGCGGTGCCCTCAGACTAAAGTCGTATCCGTCAGACGGGAGTTGGCCTTCAGCCGCTCCATAAGTCCTCCCGCGGGTTTGGAGTGCCATCTGCACTCGCCCCCTATCGTCCCGTGAAGCTGTAAAGTCCAGCTGCGGCCAACAGCATTAGAGTAGTCCGGGAAAAAAAAGTATATCATCTTACCTGTTTATTTTTTTTCCGTAAAACAAAGAAAACCGTATCCAATAATTCGGTAAACTTTGCGAAGAAGTACCACCAGCCTACGTCCAATAACTGTAACATAAAACATAATCTACACTAATATTATATAACTAAAGAGTTTGTTATTGTGGTTGAACACGCTAATCTCAGGACCTATTGGTATAAATTGAAGTTGAATAGAGAATTTACCGTGAAAAGCTATATAACTATCTAATATCTAATTGCAAATGAGTTAATTACTAAGCCTATATACTTTAGAATAGAATAGAATAGAATTTTTTTTATTAACTCGTTTTTACAGTAATAACATAAGAAATACAAAAATAATTTACACATTAAAAAACGGAGTCAATGTGGACCACAACTCAGCATAATGCTGGAAATAGTTTCCAGCGCTGATTTTCAGTTGGGCCCCCAGTACGGACGCGCAAATATTACAATTAAAAAATACGTATACATTAACTTAATAAATCAAATACTATGCAATTAAAATAAAAATAATAATATCAAGAGAAAAGTATATAAATAATAAAAAGTAAAATTATATATTAATAATCTTAAATAATAATCCTAAAACATTATATACGTAATGGATAAAAGAAAAAATAAACAATTACAAAGAAATAAAATTAAAAAAATATATATATATATACTTATACTTAAAAAACTATTATATCATCATCACCATCTGCTTCTTCCTTATCCAATTTATTTGTGGTCGGCGTAATATGTTTTTCTCTTCCATTCATCCCTGTTCGCAGTCATCTCGTTATTTACTCCCTTACTTACCATATTATTTTTCACACAGTCCATCCATTTCTTTTTGGCCTTCATGTATATATTCCCCCTTATAACCATTCACATTCATATGTAACACTATCCTTAAAACATTATCTTCATTCCTACGCATTACATGCACATACCACGATAGACGATTACTCTTCAACCTCTCCGAAAACCTCTTAAAAACTATTATACTAAATAAGTAATGGAATCAATTAAAAAAATAATTACCGTAGAGTTTTGAGTGAAGTGAGGATAACGACAACCTGCATACTGAATACCGTCTTTGAAAAGTTCCAATTTGAACACCTGAAATGTAGAGTAAAATTGGTATTAAATACATACATTTGCAACGGAGTACATGTACACCCGGGCGAAGTCGGGGTGAGTAGCTAGTAGTAGATATTTATTTAAACATCTACAACTAGCTACTCGCCGCGGTTTCGCCCGGGTGTACATGTATTATACATATAAACCTTCCTCTAGAATCACTCTCTCTATCCATTAAAAATCTCTCTCGGTTTATTAAAAAAAACGCTTCAAAATCCGTTGTGTAGTTTTAAAGATTTAAGCATACATAGGGACGGACGGACAGCGACAGCCACTTTTATTCATTCTATGTAATGATATTGACTCATCGACGAGAATCACTAGACTCTTTTATGTATATAACTGGCTGTCCCAGCAAACTTTGTTTTGCCATATAAATTAATATCGCTATTAAAAAATAGGGGTTGATGGTAGAAAAATAAAAATTTTGGGTTGCATGTTTTCTTTAATGCCGAATATTACAAAAAAAAAGTCATATAAATAATGGAAATAATTAGGGGAGACTCACCCTTCTCACTTAGGGGTATAAAAATAGATAACAACCTATTCTCAGACCTACTGAATATACATACATATAAAATATTATCTGATTTGATGAGTCCGTAATATATTCTTAAACCACTAAACATAGTAGCTTAGGATTGCATCACGGACAAACAACAAGACACGATTCTTTTACATATTAAGCATAACAGTATCCCTTTAACTTAAAACATCGCCATGTAATCACTAAGTAGAGCTTATATAACAAGTAGTAGACAACTGATATAATTACTTAGATTTTTTTTGTAAATTCATCGTATTATAAATGCGAAAGATTGTAAGTATGGATGTTTGTTACCTACTCTTTCACGCAAAAACTATGAACTGAACGGATTTTGATGAAACTTTACAGTAATATAGCTTATTACAATCACACATAGACTATATTTTATATTGAAATTTAACGCGGGTGAAATCGTTAGTACATAATACATAAAAAACACCCAGAATAATACAAACAATCATGATCGTGAATACATATGTTTGTACCGTGCTAGGAATTGAACCCGCGACCATATAACAGATCTCGTTTACATAGTCGCGAGTTCAATTCCTCGTACAAATATCTATTTAATATGATAAATCCTTCTGATATTTCGACTCAGTTACAAAGGTCCTAGTCGCGGGTCGGAATATTGGGATTTCTTTAATAATTGATGTATGAATGCCTTTTATTTATTGTCCTTTCGAATGTCTATTGTCTGTCGCAGCGACCGAAAGAAAAGGCGGTATGCACGCGTCAGCTGTATTTTTTCAAATGCGTTTAATCTTATTTCGTTTCAAATAATGACTAAATTCGTTAAAAAGAAGTCAGTGTTTTGCGGGCACAGATCTGTGACAAGACGGTAATACGGTTTAAGAGGGTAGATCTGTGTCAAAACGTTCGAAGGGTTAACAAATAATAATACTATGACGGTATGTAGTTCTACATAAGTGTACGCGGGAGGAAGGTCCTCTGAAACCGCACTGTCCAAGACCGACCGAACTAAACCGATATCCAACATGTTTTTTTTTTCTCAGGACAATTCACACAGAGCCATCTAGACACAAGTTAAGCTAGTTAAAACTTGTGTTATGGGTACTAGATAACTGATACATATATAGATATACATAGATATATATTTTTTTTGTAAATACATATATATTATACATAGAAAACACCCAGACCGATACAAACAATCATACTCATGACTACAAATGTTTGCCGTGCGAGGAACCCGCGACCATGGGTCGTAAAGCGGTGTGCTAGACCGCTAGACCACCGAGGTTACTTGTCTTTTACTTTAAAAGTCGGTACAACTTACAATTTAATCAACGATAACATTTCTATAAACTAAGTTATGGTGACACAGGATTTAGGTTACACACCATTCACATTACATTTAGATTTTCTTACGAATGTTACCTGAAGACTACCAACTCTTAATACACAATTATAATTTATTCACCTGTACTTTTTATTTACAATTATTATTAATAAAACAGCTTTTTATTAATAATAATTGTAAATAAAAAGTACATAGTACATAGTACCCCGCGAAATCCGTTCCGCCTTAGAATGAAAGGAGTTTTGAAGTTTAGTTACGCAATAAATTTCTGAACGCACCCTGTTTGAGAGTTTGGTATGGGAAAATAAAATTGAATTTTGCTATTCTCCATACAATTCTTCATATTTTAATACCGTAAACCTTCCCTAGACTTCTACGAATGTTTCAAGACTAAAATTAGCCAAATCGGTTCAGCCGTTCTCGAGTTTTCGTTAGACTACAGCAGACAGCAGAACAGCAATTCATTTTTATAATTATATATAGATAGAACATATGAAATCGACATTTTACGAAAACTACATTAAATACACAATCAAATTGTGGAGTGCTAAGCCGCTAGACGACCTCGGTGTTCTAGCGGTTCAGCACACAGCTTTATTTCCGATGGTCGCGGGTTCAATTCCTCGTACGGTGCAAACATTTGTATTCATGAGTATGATTGTTTGAATGGGTCTGGATGTTTTCTATGTTAATTATGTATGTATTTACAGAAAGAAATATTTAATGGGACTTACACTAGAAGGCAGCTAATGTTAGATAGAGTAACTTGCGCTACTTTTAAATTAGATTTTTTTTTATTTTAATACCATGCAGACCAAGTCGCGGAAAATAACTAGTATTACAATAATTACGTACCTTGGTGCAAATCGCACTTGCGAGCAATACTTGAGCTGCGTTGTAGTACGCAATCAGCTTGTTCATTATCAGGGGTGGTCGATTCTTCATGATCTTGGGTCCCACGTGTATCACCACCAGATAAGCGATCACCACTGACATTATGGGTATTGGGCCCGACATCATAAACCAGGAGTCCACTATTGCGCCTGAAAAAAAATAATAGCCATTTTATTTTTCACGTATATAATGTTTGTACAGTAAGCAATTATTTTAATAATATCACCCAAGATATGGACAGCTTGTGTTATGGGTACTAGGTACTAGACAACTGACAGTCGTCGTGCATGGCAATAGTAGTTCATGCACGGGATTTTCATTGCTAGACATGGACGCCTACATAAGTAGAAGAAGAAAGAAAGAAAGAAAGAATGTAGACAATGTAAATAAGCTAAGTTGAGTGTCAATTATTCTTCTTAATAGAGACTGTATACTGATCTGGACGGTAGGGAAAAAAATACATAGAAAACACCTAGAGAAAACTCCGATACAAAAAATCATACTCATGAATACAAATATTGGTATTACAATAATATACCTAATAGTAGTCCGAAAAAATATAATATATATAATATATACATTATCTAAACGTGGACACTGACGATACGACTGGTCCACCAACTCAAAGTCGCTCAACGAGCTATGGAAAGAGCTATGCTTGGAGTTTCTCTAAGGGATAAAATCCGAAACGAAGTGATTCGCCAGAGAACTAAGGTCACCGACATAGCTCTTCGCATCTGTAAGTTGAAGTGGCAGTGGGCTGGTCATATATGTCGCAGAACCGATGCTCGCTGGAGTAGGCGTGTTCTAGAGTGGAGACCGCGAATTGGCAAACGTAGTGTAGGACGCCCCGCAGCTAGGTGGAGCGACGACTTACGTAGGGTTGCGGGTAGTAACTGGATGAGAAGGGCTGAAGATCGTGCCCAGTGGCGTGCCTTGGGAGAGGCTTATGTCCAGCAGTGGACTGCAGTGGGCTGATGATGATGATACATTATCTCGTAATATCAATTTGAGTGAACGAATTGATGATAAAATAACAAAATAATTACTTACTTTTGCCGACTTTAAGTGAGTCCAAGTATTTGTCCATCTTTTCCAAATAACTCATTGCTTTATAAGGATCTGAGAATCAGAACAATAATATAAAATTACACTTACTATAAACCAAAAAGTCAATCAACAGACTCGTATATGTCATTTTGATTTAGTTTTTTTTATCGCATGCTGGAGAGTTTCGTCCAGTGTTATGTTTAGAATTTTTTTTATTACATCGCGGAGTAGTTTTCCGGCCAGTGTTAAGTTTAGAAAATACTTTTTTTTAATAACTATTTTAAGACAATTTCTAGTGTAAAACAGAAAGAAATAATCTAAATATAACTCAATGCTGTCTGACATAGTGATCTATCAACGCACAGCCCAAACTACTGGACGGATCGGGCTGAAATTTGGCATGCAGATAGATGTCATGACGTAGGCATCCACTAAGAACGGATTTTAATTAAATCTACCCCCAAGAGGATAAAATAGGGAATGAAAGTTTGTATGAAACTTTGTCAAATTTAAACCGATCGGGCTGAGACTTTGCACGCATAAAGCTACTATGACGTAGGCATCCCCTAAGAAAGGATTTTGATAAATTCCACCCCTAAGGGGATTAATTAACACGAGCGAGGCCGCGGGCAAAAGCTAGTTTATTTATAAATTAATAACAATAGCAAATATAATGACATCAATTTATTTATAGATCCATCCTACATAATAAGTACTATTTATTTTATTTAATGTATAACAAACAATGTGAAATATTATGTGTTATATATACATACATGTATATTACATTTATGATTTTATAGATATATTATATAGTTTTAATTCTTTTACCGAAGTTACACAACATTTTTTTATATAAATTCATTGTTGTAAAGTTGCTCTGTTGAGGGATTTTAGCGTCCTAAAAATGCTGTAACATATATCATTTACACGTGTCTTTTATATTAATTAATAGGAGGAACTTAATTCTATACCATACTATGTTTAGAAATCTTTATAAAGCATATGACAATGTCCTTTAGTTTGAAGAGAATATACACAATGAAACAAAAAGCTCTATAGAAATCTCAATTGCAGAGTATGTACATAGATATATATATATATATATATGTAGTTACATAGAAAATTAAATAGACTACTTATCTGTCTTTGTACGCGACCTTAAAATAAAACTTTATTGTACTTAAATCTTAACGCTATAATTAATGATAGCACGTTTCTTTATGAAAGTTTTTCATTGGACTTTTATTATGATGTGGGTTCAAAGTTTAAAAGTTTACTTCGGAGCTTTTGAAGACGATATCGTAACTAACAGACAGTTGTGATATCGTATACGCCCGTACGTAATAAATATTACTTTTATTTAAGACAATAATGTTCTAATAAGTTAGTAATTATTTAGTAACTTATTAAAAATAGGTATAAAATCATGTGGACAATCATATGGACAATCAAAACATCATAAAAAAATTAAGAGCATACCGGAATATCATGACTGAAATTTGAGAGATAATGCATGAGCATTATCTCTCAAATTTCAGATATAATTCATTTATTTTCTGATTTTATTGCTTATTTATATTTTCATTTCATTTTTATTTTATAACATATATATGTATACTAGATAAACAATGTCCACTTCATTGGGCTGAAACATTTTTACTTGTGATAAAAGTATTCGGTTAGTGCTAAATACTATGATTTTCTACTATTGTTTTATAGTGAAGGTGAAGGTGAGTATTGCTGTATGTCGGCAAAGGGGCCCGTTAAACCTACACCCGAGTCACAAGTCCCGGGATATGCTTGGTGTCTCGCTCTCCGCCACACGATGGACCCGATATTTGCACGATGAATCCATAGAAGGCTAAAAAATTCGTCTCTCTACTAGTTGCAATTAAACCTTAATGTGTATACTAAGATCTGCTAGCTATGCTGACATACAGTTCACAAGATTTCTAGAAATAGAAATAGAAATAGAAATAATCTTTATTCAAATAAACTCATTACAAGCACTTTTGAATAGTTCTAGTTACAAGATCTATTTATGTTTCCAAATTACCCAAAATCCAAACCAAATATGCAGATATAATTGAACCCAAATCGATCTAGTTTAGGAGGAGTTAAATGACAAACATGCATATGGAAGGAGTATCTTATTATTATTACTATTATAATATAAATCCGAAAGTTTATTAGAATGTATACTATTATTTTTTTTATTTTTTTTTCTATTTGAGTATTTAATTGCATTAGTGCTAATTGGTGGTTTGTATTCACACACTTAAACTTAAAAATGTAAAGTGATAATAAAATTATTTAAAAGAGCAAAACGCAAGTTTCTTTGTTCGTTCTTCTTGTGATGAGACAGCTTTCCGAATGAGCGGTAGATTAAAAATGTAATGACTATTCAAAAGTGCTTCAATGTAAGTTTATTTGAATAAATGATTTTCTATTCTATTCTGTTCTAATGGATGGATGTTAGTTACTATTTCACGCAAAAAGTACTTAACGGATTTCGATGAAACTTTACAGTAATATAACTTATAGGCTAAAATATCAAGCGGCCGAATCCGCGGGCACAACTAGTATAAAACAACAATATTAGAACTCATTCAATCTCAATATGTGATACTTACATCCTCTCATAAATCCTAACAATAATGTACAACACAATTCAAGTATGATTTATAGTGTGAAGAAAGTTTTCTTCGATTTGCAATGTCAGCTCTCCAGTTTTAACCTACTTCGCAGTCAATGTGTACGTCAAATGGTGTTTTAATGGGCATTGCAATATTGAGAATAGCATAAGAAAGCTAGTAAGTCAGTAAAATTGCATTTACAACTGTTTTGTATCTATTCCAACTTCCGTTAGACAAAATTATCTTATCTGTGGTTACATAGATAAATAAAGTCTTTATTAATTACAGACAAAACATATATGATTTACAGAAAAATAAAAAATGATGAACTCAGGACAGTTCACACAGCGCCATCTAGACCCAAGTTAAGCTATTTTGTGATAACTGATACAAATACATTTTTATTTTCGTAAATACATACATATTATATATAGAAAACACCGAGATCGATACAAACAATTATACTCATGAATACAAATATTTGTGCCGTGCGAGGAATCGAACCCGCGACCATTGGAAATAACATTGTGAGCTAAACCGCTAGACTATCGCGGCCTTCATTATAAATGAATTAATAAAAGAAATTTAGGTGCCTTTATGTGCCACAAAGGTGAATAAGCAGCCAACTCAGCATACAGCTACAGATAAATCTGCAGCTCTGGTATTCAGTTGGCTCCTGTACTTAGTTAGACGTACCTGTGTAATTATATTGTCAGTCTGTACATCGATTTTATATTTATCAACTCTGGTTGACGGTTACGTAAATAGAAAAGAATGATGTTAGAATATTCAGTGCTAGTAAATTGCATATGCTTCTCTAATAACCCTCAGAATATAAAATTGTGTCTTTTTAATTTGACACGGACATTATTTATAAGTATTAATAATATCAATGGACAATTCACACAGCGCCATCTAGACCCAAGCTGAGAGATTGTGTTAAAGATAGAGATTTTTTTTGGAAAATATATACATATATGTTGAAGAAGAAAAGAAGTGAACTCAATAATTGACGAACGTCTATATAAGAAAAAAAAAATGATGCAGGTATACAAAAAACAAGAGCATATGCAATGCGACTATTTAATGCATCTTCTTGGTGCTTAAAATATATCAGGCGCTTTAGGCCTGAATGACATAATATATATAGAAAACACCCAGACTAATACAAACAAGTATACTCATGAATACAATAGTTTGTACCGTGCGAGCCCGCCCGAATCGAACCCGCGACCATCGGAAGCAAAGCTAAATCGCTTGACCACCGAAGCCGACGAGGCATTAGCACACCGCTTTGTTTCAGATGGTTGCGGGTTGGATTCCTCACAGGAATATAGGACAGCCTACCGTCGTATTCTCACATATTTTAGTTTGTTATCGGTGCTTCCATCACTGTTCACGAGTTCTGGACTTACTATATTTAGATTTAATTTGAGGTACAAAATCAACAGATCATGACGCTCTCGAATTATAAAAAAGCTGAAATTATAAAAGTGGATAATCTCAAGAAATTTCTTGCTATATTAAGAACCATATCTACCTGTACTCAATAATTTTGTTCGTTTTACCTGAAGTCTTTAAATAACTAACAATCAATTTAATTATAATCTACAATGACATACGCAATCCGATATAAAACGGTCGGGCGTTTAATATATCGCTCCAAAAATAAACAATGAATCACACAAATCGATAAGTATATAAATACTGATTGACGTCATAACTTTAGAAATTAAGTTGTAGTAAAATTTATACGTTTACCCCTGAGGTGACACATTTACCCCTGAGGCGACCCGTTTACCCCTGGGTCGAACGGTTCTTATGGACGATATGGAATTCTGCGTGTCTGCGCTAACGGTTTACGCTGGACGATAATGGCGCTAACGGTTTACACTGGCAGAGCACCTGTGGAGGATGATAATATGATCATGAGGCTGACCTCATGCTCATCTTATCAACCTCCACTGGTGCTCTGAACTAACCTGAGTCAGTTAGCCCATAATGATAAATCCACCATAAATTAATCGCGATAATTTCCAAGGGGAATCATGTGGAGGTCAACCTGACTGGACTTATAACCCCATTGCTAGCAATGGGGTTACCAGTCCACATTACTAACAATCTTTCCCCCAGGTCACCGGTAACATTTTTGTATGAAACAGGAAACACAAACAAACTAACCATCTGATGTTAATGATAACTGCTGCCTATATAATTATAATAATATTTCAGGACAATTCACACAGCGCCATCTAATTCCAAGGTAAGTAGATCTTGTGTTATGGGTATTAGACAACTTATATAAACACATGGATACAATTACACACATAGATCGAGACGGACCGATTCAAACAATTGTACTCGTGTATTCAAATGTTTGTACGGTGCGAGTTATCGAACCTAGAACGCTAAGCTGCTACATCACCAAACATGCATGCATGCATTTGATAATCTAAATGTGAGCTATGCTATGCTACGGATTGTGGAAACTCCAACAAAAATAATTATTAAATCTTCTTTAATAATTTCTTTCATCATTTTCAAACAGAAAACCCTGTGTTCTCAAGAGTACGATTTTCTTTTGTCTTCACAATATTGTTACTTGCCGGATTATATTAAAATTACTAGCTGACTTCGTCCGCGTGGAATTATACTTTATTTTTCTAAAATAAAATAATGTTTCTAAAATAAAAGTAGCCTAAGTTACTACTTATAACATTAGCTACCTGCCAAAAAAAGTCCCGTCAAAATCGGCCAACTATTTCAAAGATTAGTCGGAACAAACAGACAGACAGACAACAATTTAAAAAAAATGTTATTTTGGTGTATGTACCGTATTTATATTCAGTTATTTCAATATTACAAACAGACACTCCAATTTTATTTATATGTATAGATTAAAAAAATATGTAATTACAATTTAGTTCGTAATTTGATGTTTTTAATTATTTTCAACGATTACATCTACGCACCTCGTTGAGATACACATAGAAATTGCCTGTAAAATATACTCCCCCATTCTAAAATACAGGGTGGAACTGGTAATGCGTAAAGGGTTTTTTACGAACATAAGTTAATTTATGTAGTTACCAACAAAATGGTCTGTTGTTTGACAATAAATCATTATTATTATATGACACCCGAACTTATGAACCTATCATTCGCTGCCACTCTTAGGGATTACAGCGAGTTTCTTTATGAGAGTACTTCATTAGACTTTTATTATGATATGGAAGTATATTTCGAAAATTTTGTAGACAATATCGTAACAGACAGTTGTGAATTAAAATCTGTGCCTTAAAAATACAAATAAATATCCCTTTTACTTATGAAAATAATTTTCTAATAAATTAATCGTAATTAAGTATAATATTTTAAAAAATAAGTAGAATGTTATGTATACTAGTGATGTTAGATATAACATAACAAAAAAATTACAAAAAAAGATCGGATTTTTAATACATATGTTTCATCTGTGGTATTATTATTTATTAACATCAACTAAGCGAGCCTTACAGCTTCCCAATATGCACTTAGGAAAAATTATACAAAAATATGAAATATTAATAATTACAAAAAAAATATATATTAAAACAATAATAACCTACAATTTTACGTATTATTTAGGAAATCCATTGGCATTCTGCTAAAATTCAACAACTCACATATAAATATGTCTAGTTTAGGAAATCGATTCACGACACCGTTGAGTAGATTCAGTGAAATATATTATAGAAATAATATAATTATTTTATGACTAACGTACCTTAGGTTCTATTCATTTCCTTTTCTTATGTGAAATGTGAATACTATAACCATCAGATGGCAATTGTGAGTAGCTATGACGTGGTCTGGTGTTTTGAGTAGTCATGCTCACTAAAATGTCCAGACTTGTGGCGGCGTGGTGGGCCGGGTCATTGGGCTCCCTAAAATATGGTCGAGCGCAGTGGTGGCTGGCTCATCCGTCATACTCGTGAACGGGTGCTGCTTGTGTGGACTGGTCTGCTCTAATCACTATGACTTATTTTCTCTTATTAATTGTTTAACCAGTTGTTGTATATTGAATGTTTTTCCTATTTTATTATTTCATTGAATTAGTGCTAATCGGTGGTTTGTATTCACACACTTAAACTTAAATTGTAAGTAAGAATAAATTATTTAAAAGAACAACACACAAGTTTCTTGCTTGTTCTTCTTGTGATGAGGCAGCATTCCGAATGAGAGAGAATGAGGTAGATTAAAAAAAAATGTTATGACTATTCAAAAGTGCTTCAATGTAAGTTTATTTGAATAAATGATTTTCTATTCTATTCTGTTCTATTTCCCTGTAATTTCACTTTTCCGGGTCCGAAGTTGTAATTTTTTTTATTTGGATTACGGCTCTGGATATTCCCTTTCAGCCAAATAATTACATAATACACATACAAGGTAGCTATTAATTGATGGCTATGATACCACTCATTTATTTTCAATCCGTAGGACTACGATGTTATGCTACCATAGCCAAAACACGGCTTACAAAAAACCTGCCTGCTGCCTGCCATCCATGCAAACTTCTATTTACTCTACTTAAGTTCTACTTAAGCTATAGTTGTCACCTACGTATCGACGAGAGAAAGCGGAATTGTCGTAGCTTTACTAACCCAACTTTACATCAGAGCCAAAATACTGTTTAAAAAAATAGAATAGAATAGAATAGAAAATCATTTACTCAAATAAACAATTTAAGCATTGCCGCTCATTCGGAAAGCTAATCACAAGAAGAACGAGTAAGAAACTTGTGTGTTGCTCTATTAAATAATCCTTGTAAGTTCACATTTTATACGTCGAAACGTGTGAATACAAACCACCAACCAGCACAAATTTATTAGGATCAAATATAAATACACAATAAGATTAAATCGGTCGAAGTGATTGGAGTAGACCAGTCGCTACAAGCAGCACTCGTTCACGAGTATGACGGATGAGCCAGCCATCACTGCGCTCGGCCATATTTTAGGAGCCCATTGACCCGGCCATAAAATTCATAACTCATATATTTATGGGGATAGAACGTTGAAAATTTGTTAAATATTATACCAATATGATACCAATTTTCACCTTTCTAAAATAAATAATATTTTGTAATGTTGGATTTTTCAAGTTAATAACGATATTTTCGTTTTGTTCAGATTGATATGTATATGCATAGGTTACCATTACCATGAAGTGATACCCGTAGTACCACTCATGCGTTGCCGTATCAGAGGTCTAAGATGTGATGTCCCTTATCCTGTATTTTTGTCTAACCGTGTTCTACAATAAACCTTCTCATAAAGAAAGTGAGTTACAGTAGCTGTAATTTGTTTAATTATTATATAGTATAAAACAAAGTCGCTGTCGCTGTCTGTCCCTATGTATGCTTAAATCTTTAAAACTACGCAACGGATTATGAAGCGGTTTTTTTTAATAGATAGAGTGATTCAAGAGGAAGGTTTATATATATATAAATACATGTACACCCGTGCGAAGTCGGGGTGAGTAGCTAGTCATAAATATAAAGCTATAAAGTAATAAATCCCACAAAGGTAGGCACAGAAAATACGAGAGTAGCACCCAACCTGGCCATCCGAACCTTAGTTTGCCGCACTGCGCCAAGGAAATTCTCTAAATTGTAGGGAAAATTTCACAGTTACCCTTGCAATAAAAACAGGTCTGTCCGAGAAACTCTTTGTTGGGATTTCTACATGTTCAATTATGTATCGTGTTACCCATATGAGAGAGAGATAGCTTAGTGGTAACTCTAAAGTGTGGTGAAAACTTCCAAGTTCAAATCTGACAAGTTCAAATATTTTTGAGACACAAAAAAATCTTTGCGTCAAAACTATTTACCACTCATCTGATGGAAACACAAATAACAAACCAAAGCGTCTGGTGGCAGACTAACGCAGGTTTCGAATATAATACTAGAAATTTGGCCATGACAATGACAGTGTTGGATTATTACATTTGCGTTAACAGCCGTATATTTTCTATCTATTTTTCTATTTGGTTTAGAATTCAAACTATCAATGGCTATGAAGTCGTGATAGTATAACTATGTAATATTATGTTATCTGTGGTATAACTCTTAGAAGTTTCTAAGCTATAACCCCATCAAAATCGATTGGTCATTAATTCAAAAAAATTAAGAATTTATTTTATTAAAAAGGAAAAATTGCAGTTTATAATTTTTTTTTAGTGACAATGGAATAGTGCATCCGTCTGCGCTAACGGTTTCCGCTGGCAGTGCACCAGCGAAGGAGGCTGATAAGATGATCATGAGGCCAGTTCAGTAAGCCCATCGTGACAAATTCACCAGGAATTTATCACGATGGTTTCTAGGAGGAACCATGTGGAGCAACCTAATATTAGTCCACAGTACTAACAATCCATTGTATATATATATATATTCACAATACCATTGAGTTCTACGAAGTTCCCTCTGGAAACCAGAATGATAAATTTTGTAATAATAAATTTTCCTGGCGTATTTACCACGATAATTGATCTGTCCTCAAGCTGATCCTATTTTTCTACACTGTAATATCCTATCCTGGCGTATTTACCACCTGTACCTGTACCTGTTGCCCGGCGTAAATTGGAATCACGTGGAGGTCAACTTCTATGGTACATTGCTAGCAATGGGGTTTTTAGTCCACATTACTAACCATCCTCTTTCCCCCTATGCTAAGTTGGTAACTTAATCATCATTGCGGCACATAAAGCCATCTCTATTTCTTTCATGTATTTTTTTCTGTATCTCATGTATGATATGTCTGTAATTGGAGAATACAGAATTTATCTATCTAAAAAAACTTATGTCAATTGTAAAGCAATTTTAAACATTAGCATAAATCAATTCATTGCTACGCTTCGTCCTCATTAAAATACGCCTTTTGATTTAGTTTTAGAGGTCACAGAAGGAATTATTTCCCGACATTGGTGTTAAAATTCTGTTTTCAACACAATGTATTGAGAATTTAATTATTTTTGCAAGTATTATAAGTAGTTTACAGATAATTTCAACCGACTTTAATAATGGAAAAGCTTCTCAATTGGACTGTATTTTTTTAGGTGTATCACTTACATCATAATATTTTACTGCGACAACCGATTTTGATAATTCTTCTTTTTTTTGTTACAAAGTTTACCTTGGACTAATAAAAAAAAACAGTTAAATGAATTTATTTATTATTTATTTATACTCTTTATTGCTCCGAACACGGAAAATAATTATAAAGTCAAATCAAAATATCTTTATTCACGTAGGTCTATTACTGACTCTCATGATTGTCAAATATACCGTCACTTTGGCGTGCTTTCGAACTAAGAACTAAGAAGAACAGAAAAGTATCACGGCTCTTAATCTTATCAAATAAGCTTGTAGATGTTTTAAAAAAATACAGATTTTTGGAGAAGAGTATATATTACATATATATAACATATATATTACAAATTAAAATAGTAAATATACATTTATTGATCAAAAAGGCGGTCTTATCGCTAAGCAATTTCTTCCAGATTACCTTTGTGTGGATAGAGAAACTAAAGATAAGAAAAGGGTAGGTGGCGCACGAAATAAGTATATGTCTCTATAAATATACATTGTGACATGTGCCATTACTTTATATTACTTACTATTAATTTTACTCTGTGATCGCTCAGTGGTCAATATTAGAACATAATTTAAATTATAAGTTTGAACTTAATGAAGGCTGTACTGTAAAAGAATTGCTTTACATTTCAATAGAAATAGAAATCAGGTTCATTCAAATAAACTTAATATAAGCACTTTTGAATATATAGGTGCTTTGATAACAGCTCAGAAAAAAACCTCAGTTCGGTGATTTGACAATTATTAATATTGACATTATTAGAAACCTTAAAAAAATTATATAATAACTAAAATATATTATTAAAAAGGGTCCTTTTAGGCAAGATTCCGAAGATACTGGCAGCCTTCCCCCTTTTAATCGCTAGACTAATTCTTTGTCCGAGGTAGCTGCCAGCTCTTCGGTCTTGACATTATTTGACATTGACGTTTTGTTATCAGTCGTATAATGTAATGGTAGTGTCTGTATGAGCTGAGTCCTTTTGCCTTTCCCTGAAAAGGGAACCGAATCAAATAAAAAAACATGGTAGTATCTGTAATACTTTTTTTATTCATTTAATGTATTTTGAATGATTTAAAAAGAATATTAATATTCTGCTCTCCTCTATATAAACTGTAAGCGTGCGAAATTTTATACTCCTCCATCCGCACAATTTCGTAAAAAGGGGTACAACATTTTTTCTTCACGTATTAACTAGGTAGGTACTGTATTGGAATTTAAAATGGAATAAATTTTATTCACACTGTTAAGGTTCAGAATAAAGGTTACATTTAAATGACAGATATCTTACGTTAGTCAACAATAGAATCATGTCAAAGAGTCAAGTAAATTCAATATATCGCTTCAGTTCAGCACTGCTAAACTACACAATTACTTAGTCAACTGCATTGACCCAGTTCATATTGATGCGTAACTTTCATTCAATTCAAAACAGTGAAATATAATGTATATACATACTAATATTATAAGTGCGAAAGTGTGTCTATCTGTCTGTCTTGTTTTAATTTCATGAGTCCATCATGCTTACTTTAATGCAATGATGGTTGGCTTATCTGTCATACTCGTGAACGAGTGCTGTACTATTCGAGCTATGACCACCAATTAGACCATTTCCTTTTGACTAATTGCAATAGCTTATGCTGGTGGTCGCTCAATTCTCTCTAATTTGAATTTAAAACAGAATCTGTGTTTTTGTATTCTTGTACAAGCTCATTTGAAAAGAATAATAACTAACTTTCTTGTCCGTTCTTCTCGACAAGAAACCACTCTGAGGGGATTGAGATAACACAGGCACTAGTTTCTTTTTAAATATTTGGTCATAAGCAACTTTATATTTGCAAATGGATACCTTGAGAAGAGTCTGTATTAGACAGAATACCAATGTTGACAAGATTTTATTAAGAGTCTTTAGATCTGAAGACAAGATATTTTGGCTTTTATAATCCTTCCTGAAATATGATTGAGCGCAGTGATGGCTGGCTCACCCGTTATACTCGTGAACGGGTGCTCCTTGTAGGGACTGATCTGTTTTGATAACTATGACTGATTTATTTTGTTACTCTAGTACCTAACTGTTTCTTTATATTACTTTGTTATTTGGCGATTTGTATTCATCATCATCATCATCATCATCATCGCAGCCCGGAAGACGTCCACTGCTGGACATAGGCCTCCCCCAAAGATCTCCACGACGATCGGTCCTGCGCTACTCGCATCCAATGCCTTCCAGCAATTTTGACCAGATCGTCGGTCCACCTTGCTGGAGGCCTTCCCACGCTGCGTCTTCCGGTCTATTTGTATTCATACAAAATTATAAATGATCTATAATAAATACATCAAAACAATGAAAAGTTTTACATACACTACCACGGATTTGACATCCACAAGCATATACGTACTCTTTTGTTTACTGTCTGTGTCCAATACCTAGTCATTTACAATAAGACCTTAATAATATAATAATTAATTTAAATTATAATCATGAACATCATTATTATAATTCAAATTAATTCTATTCGAATTTCGACCACTACTTACGAATTACTATTATTATAAAATATATACTAGCTACTCGCCCCGGCTACGCCTGGGTGTACTATACATTATGTACTACTATTAAATATGTACTATGTATTATACATATAAACCTTCTTCTTGAATCACTGTATCTATTAAAAAAAACCGCTGCGTTGCGTAATTTTAAAGATTTAAGCATACATATCGACCGACAGACTGTGAGAGCGACTTTGTTTTATAGTATGTAATGATGATTATAACAATATCATACTATAATGACCTATTCTAATACGCTTTCCATCAAGTAACTCGTTATTTTGTTTGCCGTTTCAGAGGTAAGAAATGATTTGCAAGTCATTTGACGACCTCGGTGGTCTAGCGGTCAAGCACACCGCTTTACGACCGATGGTCGCGGGTTCGATTCCTCGCACGGCACAAACATTTGTATCCATGAGTATGATTGTTTGTATCGGTCTGGGTGTTTTCTATGTATAATATGTATGTATTTACAAAAAAAAAATATCTATGTATTTGTATCAGTTATCTAGTATCCATAACACAAGCTCTAGCTAGCTTAACTTGGGTCTAGATGGCGCTGTATGAATTGTCCTGAGATTATTATTATTATTATTAATACCGATATCACTAGGGAAAAACACAGTATAAATATATGCACGAAATGGCTTAATTAACGTAACATTTGTCAAGTAATTTCATTTATACGATCAAAAGTGTATCGCAATTTTTGGACTACTCTAATGCTGTTGGCCGCAGCTGGTCTTTACAGCTTCACCGGATATAGGGAGCAGATGGCACTTCAAATCTGCGGAAGGACTTATGGAGTGGCTGAAGGCCAACTCCCGCCTGACGGATTCGACTCTAGTCTGAAGTCACGTCTGAGGGTTCGAAAATCGGCTCAGAGCGTCGTAATTTCGATCCCCATTTGAATTGGACGGAGGATCGATCAGAGGGGATTAGGGTGTGTCGCATATTGAACCAAATATGTAGGGCATATTATTTTTGTTTTGATATACTACTGTACTCCCAAAGGTGCTGTCCTAATTATAAACGAACAATATTATTGTACATATGACATTTGTCCTCGATTCGGGGGCTTTTTTTAATTATTTAATTGCTGCCTTTATGTTTCATGCGTGAATATATTTTCACGCAGGAAAGAATAAGCATGTAAATATAGGCAAAAAGAACGATTTACACCGCACGCGCTGCCAGGCATGTAGTAAGTAAATATAGGCAAAAAGAACGATTTACACCGCACGCGCTGCCAGGCATGTAGTAAGTAAATATAGGCAAAAAGAACGATTTACACCGCACGCGCTGCCAGGCATGTAGTAAGTAAATATAGGCAAAAAGAACGATTTACACCGCACGCGCTGCCAGGCATGTAGTAAGTAAATATAGGCAAAAAGAACGATTTACACCGCACGCGCTGCCAGGCATGTAGTAAGTAAATATAGGCAAAAAGAACGATTTACACCGCACGCGCCGCCAGCTCGCTAATTCTCCCGTCCTTTAATCTTGCATGCTTTAGCGCCTGTTTCTAAAAATTAATTAACATTTCAAAATAGCCGACATCTGACTTTAGAGTGAAGACATAATTATAGATTGCTAAACTATAAATTTTAAACGTGTTTATGGGAAATTAAATCTGTGGAAAATAAAAAATACCATTTTAAAATAAATTACATACCTACTTGAAATGACATAGGACCTACTCCTAAAATGGGTTAAATTTTGCCGTCAATAGTTAGCTGACGTTGGTTTAATGATACCTACTAGAATCTAGAATAGATAGATAGATCTTGGCAATGATGAATTAACATATAGACACTAGCTGTCCCGTCAAACGTTGTTGCCATATAAATTAATAACGCTATAAAAAATAAGGGTTAATGATAGAAGGGTGAAAATTTCGGATTGTATGTATTTTTGTAGGTTGTATCATAAAAAAATAGAAACTAAAAATTTTGTCTAAAATATAAAAAATAAAAATTTAGGGGTGGACTACCCCTAACATTTAGGGGGATGAAAAATAGATGTTGGCCGATTCTCAGACCTACTCAATACGCTCACAAAATTTCATGAGAATCAGTCAAGCCGTTTCGGAGGAGTATGGGAACGAAAACTGTGACACGAGAATTTTATATATAAGATATATTTTTTACTTGGGCAAAATACTCATGGATACCCGCCCACCCCGAGAGATGTAGTCGAGTACTGCTAGACTCTCAACGGCTAAAAACCCCAAGGTGTTCCTTCCCTTAATCTTTTGTCAGAGGTACGGGAGCTCGTAAGCATTCTTCCACAACCCTTTCTCATTATTATCTTATTATATTGTGATGAAATCATTAACTCATTGACGGCAAAATTTGACCCATTTTAGGAGTACGTCATTTGAGTACCTACAGTGAACAGAGCAGTAGATTGGGCGGCAGATTAAATAAAACAGAGTTCAATAGCTTTGGAGACAACCTTGTGCAAAGTCTGCTTTCCGTTACTGTCAAACTTCCAATATACTTATTGGAAACAGAACGAAAGTAGACAGTTTTTACTATCCTACATCCACATCACTTTCGCATAAGTTTAAATTTTTAGGCTTAGAAGAGTTTCTACTATAGGTAATAGACAACTGATATACTGAGTTTCTTCACATCTCGAGCACTTCGAAGTGACGGTAGATTTGACATATTTTAAGAGTCTGTAATAGACCTACGTAAATAAATATATTTTGATTTAATTTGATATAAATATTTAGATATATTATATTTATGAATACAATGAATGAATGAATGAATGAATACCATTCTATGAATGAATACAAATTCATCTACAAATGGCGCAACCATTTGTATTGCAAGGAATTGAACCCGCAATTACCGAAAGAAAAGCGGTGCGTTAAACCGCTAGACCACCGAAGGCGATCTTATAAATTTTACCCTTAAGCTTAAGGGGAACACATAAGTCACACGTTGTTGCCGTAACCTGCTGTAATTCTTTTTCTAATAATATTTTAAATAGAGACAGACCTATTATAAAAAGCTACCATTCTTTACGGTCCGTTAATTGCTATCATCAATTGTCATCATCATTATCTTGAACAGCCTTTGACAGTAGACATCCGTACTTGTTATTTAAATTATTCACAATACAAACACATATATCCCTTTGCTCTATGTTTCATGATTGCAATTAAAAGTTATTATTACAGTCTCGGTGGTCTAGCGATTTAGCACATCGCTTTACTTCCGAGGATTCGATTCGATTCCTGGCATGGTGTAAAAATTTGTATTTATGAGTATGATTGTTTGTTTCGGCCTGGGTATATACTAAGTATATTGTAATGGATTGGTGAACTGTATGGTCTCAATCGATGTTTCCCAATTAGTGGTACGAGTACCCCTAGGGGTACGTGAAGCTGCATCAAGGGGTATGTGCGGCTATCAGTAAAACAAACATACATACACACTCACAAACTTTCACACTATATAATATTAGTGTGATTGCTACAATAAGGGGTACGCAAGGTTTGAGGTCTTTTTTGAAGTGGTACACTTCAAAAAAGACCAAAAACTATTTGAGAACCAATGGTCTAAAAGTTGAATGTAGAATATAGTTAAATATAATAGTATACAGTTGCGTATCGAAAAGACAATGAATCAATAATTGAAACGTTTCAAAAAACATGACGTATAAAAAGAACTGTTCTAAAAATGTAATTTTAAATAAAATAAAAAATTACAAAAAAGGCTGTGGAGGCCGGTCGCCAACATATATTATGTATGTGTTATTGTAAACATGTACAACATTTAAAAAAAAATACGAGCTGAGTTTCTTGTTAGTTCTTCTCATCTCGAAATCATTCCGACCTGACGATAGATTGGACATATCATAAGTCTGTACTAGACCTACATGAATAAAGATATTTTGAATTTGAAAATTAATGGATTTAAAAAAAATATATATCTAAATATAGTATACTAGTTATATCAGTCGTCTCTGTTTTTCCTTCACGTATTCATGTATAGATTATTAATACTCCGTATTAAATTGTAATCTCACTTGAAGCATAAATAAATAACCCTAATAATAAATAAATAATCCTAGACAATTAACACAAAGCCATCTAGTCCCTCGGTAAGCAGAGCTGTTATGGGTACTAGATAACTGTATTTATTTTATTCTAATGGATTTTCAAACCGAAAATTTTGTCCGGTTACGAATTTGAGGTCTAAGCTAGTTTTAATTATAATTCTAGTATATTGTAACAAAACAAAAGAGCTTACGATTCTAATTCAAATCTTAGAATCCCTCTTGTTAGAGGTTGTTGACTTATTATTGACTTTGTCGACTCCACAACGACGAGGCGGTTCAACAAACCAACTGATTATTCAAGAAGCCATATTTTAATCCTTTGTAGATATATGTTATGCTGTAACTTTATGAGAAAACTCCGGATATTGACTTTTATTGTATAGTTATATTTATTTAATCATTCCCATCGACAGGAAATTCATCATCACACCCTGGAACCTAAAAAGCAGGAAACGGTGCCCTAAGACTAAAACCGTATCCATCAGGCAGGTTGACCTTCAGCCGCCATAAGTCCTTACGCGGGTTTGGAGTGCCATCAGCACTTGTCCCCTATCATCCGGTGAAACTGTAAAGGCCAGCTGCGGCCAACAGCATCAGAATAGTGTGAAAAAAAAACAAAAACGTTAAATTTTCGACAATTCTTAATTTCACATTTTAACTAGTTTTATGCTAATCGTCGAAAAAAAAACTATTTAAGAGGAAACAGCTTCCTAACTATCGCTGCATGTGTATAGGATTGTTCACTCCGGAAGCTCTGGACATCATTATACTGTTGCGGACCCAATACATCTGAAACTTGGAAATTGGCAAAGAGGTTGTTTTTGTATGTTTGTTTGTACACAAAAATACGTTACTTCTTCAGTCAGTACAAGAAATTACTTCATAGATTACATTAAGTATTGTATGAAAATATCTACATATTTGTATAAGTTGTCTAATACTCATAACAAGCTCTGCTTACTTTAATACTAGATGGTGCTGTGTGAATAGTTCTAGATTATTATTGGATGAACAGGATCATTGGATATTACGTCATTATGTGCCATCCATGATACCCCTCATCCTTTCCGGAGAACGAAGGTATCATGACTGCATGCATTCTGTAATTTCATTGATATATCCCGTCCTTCAATCAGAAACAACTTACAAAATAATCAGACTAGCAGAAATAGGCGTAGATAACTCTTTACAAAGGCTACCTCGATGAATTGAATATTAGTAGTATTAAGTAATTCTAATACACAGATGAAGATCTGTCGTACAGGTTTCGATCTAGCTCTGACTCCAGACTCTCACAAGGTATGACTATTGTTGTACTTACTTGAAAGTTTAAACATAAATTATATTGGATCCTTGAGAGTAAATAAACATTGTTACTACTATTACAGATTTCATTATTGTGGATGGTTTTTTAAATCAATGATCAATACATAAACATTTATGAGCTTCCTATCAACGCATCTTATTACAGACGCTATTATTATTGTTTCCCACAGATTTTTTGCTAATATTGATTGCTTTTAGTTTCTTCTATTTATTTAGTTAACAGTATAAAAAGTTAAAATCTAAAAAACTTTGGTATTAAACAGCTAAAGTATCAAATTGATGTCTTAATAATAGTGTACGCTGCTTATACTACAGAATATCAATTGTAAATAATAAATTAAATTAATCCGTTTACTATATAATTAAATAATAATATATATAACTTATTTTATTTAAAACAATTTACTCAATCTAAATACTCGTAGCTAACACATTTTTACGTGCT
Organism: Achroia grisella; assembly: GCF_030625045.1. Classification (NCBI taxonomy): domain Eukaryota; kingdom Metazoa; phylum Arthropoda; class Insecta; order Lepidoptera; family Pyralidae; genus Achroia; species Achroia grisella. Next base: position 1,260,416 of record NW_026713078.1, read on the forward strand.
CCTATGAAGCTTACATAGAAATTTACATGAAATTAACATTAATTATTTTTAAAATCGCACTATTTCTAATCTAGAAATAAAGTTAATTAAGTTAATACGGGTACTTGATATTATTTATTCCGTTAACAAATTTGTATAGACGAATTATTATATAACACTATGTTTCAAATGCGTCGCAAAAGTTAAGAAGAAAGTTTAATTAATACTCGCCTATTCAAAAAGTACTAGCTAAACCACTTTATCAATTCAAATTTTATTATTCTTTTCAATAAATAATTGAGGCAATAATTTTCTGAAAAAAATAAATTCTGAATAATAAAATTAAAAACTTATCGTTCGAATTTCGAACTTACTAAATTAACAGACATCACCGATTGAAATTTTATTATTCTTTTCAATAAATAATTGAGGCAATAATTTTCTGAAAAAAATAAATTCTGAATAATAAAATTAAAAACTTATCGTTCGAATTTCGAACTTACTAAATTAACAGACATCACCGATTGAAATTTTATTATTCTTTTCAATAAATAATTAACGCAATAATTTTCTGAAAAAAAAATACATTCTGAATAATAAAATTAAAAACTTACCGTTCGAATTTCGAACTCGATGACAGGTAGCACAACGTCCGATTAAAGTTAACGTCGGTTGGTTCGTTGTTGTAACCGTGCGGACGTCGCCGTGTGCGGCTCAGCACTGCGGTACTATCGACCGGTCGGCACATAAAATAAGTGGATAGCACGCGATGTAATACACCTAGGTTCTTTAAGACGTCTATGTCGCTCGTCGCATTAATACATTTAAATTCCTACAGACAATGTATTACATATTTAGTCAGGAAATGACGAATACAAATTAGCAATGACAAACATAATCGAAGTTAAAAAATTCGTTAAAAATCACACACAATTATACTTTTAAAAATATGGACAGCTTCATATAATTCGTTTTAATTTAAGATTATCGCATTTGTGACTCTACAGTTCTCATAATTCGTCTCAACTTAAGATTATTATTTGTGTCACTTTGTCTTAGTGGATATTTTAAAGGAAGTATTACATATGAAAGTGGATGTTTATAAGGGTAGAGTAGGGCCAAGATATGGATGGACTGTATGAACGATGATATGGCAAGAAAGGGAGTGCATAAAGAGATAACTGCGAACAGTAAAACATTACGCCGATTGTTTGGGCGTTTGTTTATTTGTTGGGATTACGCACATGAATGGAATAGTAAAACATTACGCCGACTCCAAATGAATGGGATAAGGAAGATGCAGATGATGATGTGTATGAATTGCATACAATATTACAAAAAGGTCTACAGTTTCAGACTTTTTTTGTTATATAACTTCAACACTTCAGAAGTTATATGACGACCTCGGTGGTCTAGCGGTCAAGCACACCGTTTAAGACCGATGGTCGCGGGTTCGATTCCTCGCACGGCACAAACATTTGTATTCATGAGTATGATTGTTTGTATCCGTCTGGGTGTTTTCTATGTATAATATGTATGTATTTACAGAAAATAAATATCAGTTATCTAGTACCATAACACAAGCTCTATCTAGCTTAACTTGGGTCTAGATGGCTCTGTGTGAATTGTCCTGAGATTATTATTATTATTATTATTATATAACAAAAAAATGGCGGGTACAGCCATTTTTTAATTTTTGTAAAATAAAACTATCAATAGATTAAGTTCCGATTGTTGATGTCTAAAAATATCTACTAAAATTATATATTATTTTAGTAGTTATATACTATAATACTTAGAAAGGTATTTTTAGTACTTACTAGAACACTAAAATACTAAAAATTTATATATTAAAATTTTAATATTTCTTATTAACGGAGGAATTTATAGTTAGTTTCGTTTATTGATCAATGTAAAAAACTTCTTTACATATAGGGCAAGTCATAATATCAGTCAAAGTTGTATCATCATATAAAAAAGTCATCATAGCATATAACAAAAAGTCCAAGTTAAAAGTAACCTGAGCAGTATTTTTAGACTGCGCAATACCTTATCTATATAGATAAGGTATTAGGTATATTGGCCGTATGGCCAATTACGGGGCTTCCTCTATTTTTAACACCGATAAAATATTAAGTCTGTTGCAATTTGAAGTTTTTATTCAGTAGTCTATGGTCTCGTAGCTCTAATATTGATGAAGCGACTATTGTTACGTCTACCTATACGTGTTTCTTTATGGAAATCATCACGTATAAATTGCAGTAAATTAGCCATAAAGCTAGTAATAATAATAATTTTATTTTTAAAGGATTCTGGGCACATTACATGTATGTTTTTTTAAGTTAATTCCCATAGATTGTCCATAGATTGATGGTCCATACCTTTTTATGCGTTTTATTTACTTCATCCCTTCATTTTTTCCCTTGCTCTGCGAAAATATATCTTGTGTCCTCCTGCACTTTAATGATTAGTTCATTAAAATATATATAGGTTTTATAACTTATTCTTATTTCTACTTCCAATTGTATGAGTGGTTGGAAATATGGCGTTTAAAAAATCTGCATATATCTTACGTACAGTTATTTAAGTTGATTATTGAATGGACTGTGATATCATTTCATCCTTACCACCCCGTTACATCTGACGGTTGTTAGTAATGTGGCCTGATGACCCCATTGCTAGCAATGCACCAAGTAAGCTTGACCTCCACTCTTACTTACTCCACTGTTCCCCATGGAAACCATTGTGATGTGAATTTACCACGATGGGCTGACTGACCTGACGTCATGTTCATTTTATCATTCTCCACTGGTCCCCGCCAGTGTAAACCGTGCACTATTTCATTATCATCCATAAAAAAATAACCCGTTACATCATTTACTACCTCGACAGCGCTATCATTTGTGCATCAGGACTTTTCTTCATTTATAAGGGGGATCAGGGTAACGGAAAAAAATAGGGATTGATAATAAATATTAGCCCCATTACTAGCGTCTTATTTCCACTAATAGTATTGTTGATAAAATTTACAATGAAATAAAAGTGTCTGTTTGTAATTTTATTTTAACAGCTTATCTCTAAATGCGTAACTCTATATACCGTATGAAGTTTATTAATGGCTAATGTTGTAAGGAGCATCTTACAACATTAGCTATTTGTTACTAAAAGTCCCATAAATATCGATCCAGCCGTTTCAGAGATCAGCAAGATCAAACAGGCAGACGGAAAAAAATTTAATTAAGTTATCATGTAAATTTTCTTTAAATGATAAAATTAATCTCTGAAACGTTGGACCGATATTGATGGGACTTTCAGTCACAAATAGCTAATGTTATAAGGTGCTCCATACAACATTAGCCATTAATAAACTTCAAACGTTTCTAAAATATACATAAGTAGCCTAAGAATAATGTTAGGCTAATTATGACTTAGAAATTTTATTTATAAAAACAACTTGATTTCATCAAATCACTTTCGATGGTGGCTACGTCTACAGAACCAATGTGACCATTACCATTCTATTATAATTCATCAAAATCTATTCAGAAGATTGGGATCTGATCATATTTTTTATTATTTTAAAACATTATTTCTTTCAGATATTTCCCTCTCATTCACACTTACAAATTAGATCTCCAAACCTGGCGTCTGTAGCATTCATGTACTGCAGTGATTACATACTGTCATACAAATTGTATGTATGACTGTAACTGGTAGGATCCTCGTGTATTTTTTATTTAATTGACTAACAAGCTGGCTTCGATTATAAGTGATTACCGTCGTCTATATACATGAACCATACTACGGACATGTTATCATGTTTTATCGTGATAACGTGATATACCATGATAAACTAACTACCATATAGTAATATTAAGTAGTAGTAGTAATAGTAATTTTAAGTAGCTGTGACGTGGTCGAGTGGAATGAGTAGTCATGCTAACTAAAATGTCCAGACTTGTGGCGGCGTGGTGGGCCGGGTCATTGGGCTCCCTATAATATGGTCGAGCGCAGTGATGTCTGGCTCATCCGTCATACTCGTGAACGGGTGCTACTTGTAGGGACTGGTCTGCTCTTATCACTACGACTGATTCAATCTTATTGTATATTTGACCCAAAAATTAGTGCTGGTTGGTAGTTTGCAATTTGCATTCATACGTTTCGACTTGTAAATGTAAACTTACAAGGTTTATTTAAAAGATCAACACACACGTTTCTTGCTTGTTCTTCTTGTGATGAGACAGTTTTCCGAACGAGCGGTAGCAAAAAAAAAATTGTTATGACTATTCAAAAGTGCTTAATTTAAGTTTATTTGAATAAATAATTTTCTATTCTATTCTATTCTAAAGTGAGATGTAATGTTTCGTATCCCGTAATTTTATTTCAAAGGAATTTTCATCCTTTAACTGAAAAATAAGCTCCTTGGTGACTGAAATATCTGGCAGTGAAATATCAACGTAGATGACTTTTTATACAGTTCACCTTAGTCTATCCTTCTTCATCTTTCATTCAAATAACGCTCGTATGAATCACGTCAAGTCAAAGCCTCTAACTAGCTCATCTGATTACATTTACGATTAAAAGCCGTTTACAAAATTAAACTGGGTTGCAGAGTTTAAAAGCCTTTTTACCTTATTTCAGCCGATTAGGGCAATGACCGCAAAATCTGACTAGAATAATAAATTAATCTTAATTAACTGCTTTAAATAGTATACGCACGATACGATTTAGCGCTTGTTCACGTTTTCTCTATCCGACTTTTCTTCATTTTCTTCTAACCGTCGAATTCTTCTCCATACGAGTATTCGTCTACAACTGACTCAATTTAATTTCTGGTAACACTGTCTGTACTCTATGGCAATTATATTATTCTATGTTGCACTGTGTTCCGGAAATCTTCAGTTTTTTTTCTTATGGGTGTTGATGGAATGTACACACGTCTGCGTTATGGCTTACGCTGGCAGGAGACCAGTGGAGGATGATAACATAAGCATGATGTCTGGTCAGTTAGCCCATCGTGGTAAATTCATCACGATGAATTTAACACGATGGTTCCCAGGAGAAACACGTAGGTGTTAACCTGATATTGATCCCCTTTCATCGTCATCATTGATGAGACAGCATTCCGAATGAGCTGTAGATTAAAAATATGACTATTCAAAAGTGCTTCAATGTAAATTTATTTGAATAAATGATTTTTTATTCTTGTCTATTCTATCGTATCTTCAGAGTTAGGGGATGGGATTGTCATTAAGAGAGACTATTAGCCCATTATTTGTAATCGTAATTAATTCCTGGTGAATTCGCCACGATAGGCTAATTGTTCTGATTTCATTGTCATCCTATCATCCTTCATTTGTGATCCGCCAGTTAGCCACCATCATTATCGCCATTCCATTATCATCCAAAATCATGAAAAAATGTTCATAGTTAATACACAAATTCAACATCAACATTTCGACCTGATTTAACCAACTAGTGTCCTCACGAGCTACTCTTGTGGGTACACAAAAACGATCTGATACATTAAATCATGGTATATTGATGCTTTACTTACGCCACAAATATATAAAAAGCTATCAATCAACGTAATCATATACAGGATCCCAGTCAAAGGTTTCTGTAATACCAGTAATGTTATTAGTACATTATTTTAGATAAATAAGTTTTTTAAAAGTAATATTTTTATTTTAAACAAATAAAGATACAAACCTATATAATAAACATTAAATATCAACTTAATCTAAACACGATTAATTTTAAAACATGTTCAATTCACATGCGTTTTATTTGTACCATTTGTTTCCGACACAGTATTATTGGATCCATTTTTTGTAGAACCATTCTTTGTTGATCCACTATTTCTAGACCCGTTTTTTATAGATCCAGTATTCTTCACGCCATTACTTTCTTGCAATGCTAATGCCTTCGGTTTTTTTATGTATTCTTTGATATAGAAATCAACAAAGAGGACCAGCATGAAAATGTTTTGAGGCAAGAAAACTGCGGCGGTCCATCGCGGGAAGGCGCAGTTTGGCATGAACACAATAGCTCCCATGTGGATTACGAACCAGAAGAATTGTATCTGAAAATATGATACACATATTATAGATTTCATTTATCATCCTGAACAGTCATCCTTAGGCACATTGATTTATGAATTGATTTTAGAAGACAAAGTATAATTAATCACATTTAAAATTAGTATTTATGTTGCTAAGTAACAGTTAACATCTTATATATAAAATTCTCGTGTCACAGTTTTCGTTCCCATACTCCTCCGAAACGGCTTGACCGATTCTCATGAAATTTTGTGAGCACGATTACTCAATCGTGAACAACGTACTCAAGGTGTGAGAATCGGCCAACATCTATTTTTCATCCCCCTAAATGTTAGGGGTAGTCCATCCCAATTTTTTTTTTATTTTAAGGCAAAACAACGTTTGCCGGGACAGCTAGTAATAATATAATAATCTCAGGACAATTCACACAGAGCCATCTAGACCCAAGTTAAGCTAGCTAAAGCTTGTGTTATGGGTACTAGATAACTGATACTTATTCACAGATTTTTTTGTAAATACATACATATTATACATAGAAAACACCCAGACCGATACAAACAATCATACTCATGAATACAAATGTGACGTGCGAGGAATCGAACCGACGACCATCGTTCGTAAAGCGGTGTGCTAGACCGCTAGACCACCGAGGTCGTCAGTTATATGTATCGTGCAACTGTGAATAAAACGAGATTAAATTATATTTGTTGCTATATGTCCACTGAATATCTCCATCTATCCTGAGCTTGTTTAGGATGACCTGAAGCATGAGCTTATGATATTTAATATTTGACTGAATTTTTTTAAGTGGATTGACTATTTAGTTTATTAGTATATAAAATAGGAAAAACTTTCCAACATTCATTTACTGCATTATAAATCAGTAGTAAAAATAATAAAACTGATATTACTAGTAAGTCTATTTGAATAAAGATTATTTCTATTTCTTTTAAATGTATATATTTTCTTTTTGATAATCTGAATATTTATTTAATTATTACTTTAAGGAACCAAATATCCTCACCGTTGCTTCTCAATATATTTATGAAAATATCATGTATGCCAGGAAGAATATAGACAGTTTCAAAAGAGTTAGTGATTGCACTAATAAAAGCTTACGTAACAATAACAAACTGATTTTACCTAAATGTCGTTTGGCTAAAGTTAGTAATTCGTTTTATGGCAATTGCGTAAGGTTTTACAATAAAATACCAGAGTCTGTTATAAATCTGCCAGAAAAAAGATTTAAATGTCAAATAAAACACTTCCTTTGCAAAAAAGCTTACTATAAAATTGAAGAATTCGTTAACGATAATAATGTTTTTGTAGAAAAATTTTAAATACATAGCACTGACAATATTATCTGATTACACTAATAATGAGTGCGTAGCGATTTCTATGTTGATTGTCGCATGCCTCTTACTTGTTACACTGTAATTATTTATATAAAAAAAAACATCTATTAAAAAGAGCAACACACAAGTTTCTTGCTCATTCTTCTTGTGATGAATCTGCATTCCGAATGAGTGGTAGAATCAAAATATGACTATTCAAAAGTGCTTGTAATGAGTTTATTTGAATAAAGATTATTTCTATTTCTATTTTATTTCTATTTCTTATTAAAACTTTAATACACAAATAAATGTTCACATAGTGGATTTAACACCTCTACTACTCTATACTGTCCACATTTCATCTCTCAGTCAACATAAGTGCAAATGGACATTTACAAATAGTTTAAGCCGTGCATTTAAAAATAAATAATAACAATATGATATACTAATACATATCTAACTAGCTACTCCGCGCAACTTCGTCTGCAACATACTTACTTGATTACTTGATTTTTATCATTATATTGCACTCAATTTACATAACATCTCTTTAAGGGGGTCTTCCTATGTGATGGGTTGAAAAAATTGATTTTTTTTTTTTCATAAATTGCTCCCTTCACATGTCTAGAATACGGTAGTAAAGCGATTTTAGAAAATTCGAAGTCGTTTTAAAGATACAGCAGGTAAAAGAAAGAGCGGTTCGGAGCGGTGAGTTGGCAGTTAGAGACCGGGCCTATTGTGTACCGTCGGCTTTATACCTGGCCTCCCTTTTATTAATATATTTGTTTATACAAGTTTAGACACGTTTCTACAGACTTAAACAGAAAAGGAGCAGGTAAACTTACTGATAAAGTTATCCAAGAAATTACAAAATTCTACGGATTAGCAATTCGACGCCATCCAGATTCGCTTGAAGATATGAGAAAGGAAGTTTGGGCAACGTACTATCACAAATGTTCTTCTGATGAAAACCCTCAGCATCAATTTTGTCCAGAAGGCGAAGACAGTTGGTGTAAATGGCGTAAGGCTGAAGCTAATAATGAACTGGACCAATTTCATCACGATAAACCACCTCTAATTCCGCAAGTCCAAGAAGCTATCAAACCGGTTTTCGAAGATTTATTGAAAGACGAATTATTAATTCGTTGTTTAGGAGCAGAGACACAAAACAATAACGAATCTTTGAATTCTTTGATTTGGACTTTCGCTCCTAAACATCTTCATTCTGGTCCCAAAGTTGTTGAAATTGCTAGCTACTTAGCAGTTATTATCTTTAATGAAAGTTTTCAAGGTATTTTAAAAGTTATGTCGATTATGGGATGCCCTGTTGGTCGTGAAGCCCAAGCGTATGTTGAGAAACGGGATGAAAAGCGAATCTTACGCTCTGAGCGGCGCGTAAGTGATGTCGTTAAACAAGCCAGGATTGACTCAAGAGCTGAACAATCTGCTTTAAAAGAGTTTCACGAGGAAGAGGAAGGAATACTCTATGGACCAGGCATGGCCGATTGAGAGTAAGTTGATATTTTAATAGTTTTTAACGGACTTGAAACTTTAAACGCGTTTTTCTCAAAACTGTGTTTTTCAAACTTTCCTCCATTGTATCTCAGAAACGGCTGGACCGAATTACTTGAAATTTACAGGGCACACTCAATATATATAAACGCATGGAATGAACTATTATCAATCGAAAATTTTCAAAACTTCGATTTTTTTATAGCAAAAAACAAAAAAAAAAACGCCTAATTTGCAACTTTTATTTCAAATGTCTATCAAAAATCCATTTTTTTTTATATTCATTTGATTATAGGTCATTCCGTGCTTTTAAGCCTACAAATTAAAACGCCGTTTTTTTTTTTTTCAGATAAGCCGATCAGCCGGAATCGTGGAGGAAGTGGGAGCTCTTTTTTTCGAGGCGGGGGTGTTCAGAGCGCTGTAACTCTAGTTTGACTGAATATTTTTAGCTAAAATTTTATATTTATACTGTCCCAATATGTGTTAATAAATGATAAAAAACTTGAAGCTCTAAATATTTACTGGTCGTAGAAAAAAAATCCTAAAATATCCCTAAAAAACAGGCCGTCACATAGGAAGACCCCCTTAAATCATCAACCACAAATTTTCACACCTATACATATAAATAAAATTGGAGTGTCTGTTTGTAATATTGAAACATACACCACAATAACATTTTTTACAATTTTTGTCTCTCTGTATGTCTGTTTGTTCCGGCTAATCTCTAAAATGGCTGGACCGATTTTGACGGTACTTTTTTGGCAGGTAGTTGATGTAATAAGGACCTTAGGCTACTTTTATTTTAGAAAAATAAATTCCACGCGGACGAAGTCGCGGGAACAGCTAGTTTATAATATAAGTAAAATATATGATTTACCTAATTGTTACTATATATCTATACTATATATACTATATATATATATATATACTATATATACTGTAATTACTAATATATCTTTATTAAATTAAATTATCATATAATTATAGACACATATTATTTAAGTTAATAATGTTACAACATGTAATAAAAACCAATAGAATTTTTAACATTTTCTCTACAAAATACACGCAGTGTTTTCCGCAGTTCGCTTGGTAATTTCCATACTAAAGTTATAATGCATATCTGATGCTTGCATCGGGAGCAGTTTTAAGAAATCCAATCCAATTTGCCTCCCAATTATTACATAAATAATTTATACGAGTACCGACTATTGAGAAGTTTAATTTTCTTTATATTAAGTTCATAGATTCTGCGTGCTATGAAACTAAATAGGTTTCATTAGATAGTGGGTTTTTGAAGATACATTAATATTGGTAGATAATAATAGAATAATATAATAATATTAATATCAGTTATAAGTACAAATGTATAACCAAAAATTAAAAAAAAGACAGAGTGATATAAGTGAGAGAAAAAGTAACTCAGTCTTAACATAATTTGCAACTTATTTTGACTTAACTTTAACTTAATAACAAAATAAAATGTGTTTTTATGTTGTCTAAATTAGAAATTTAGAGAAAATTGATAATTTTATATTAAATAAATATAATTTCTTAATCGACGACCACAGTGGTCCATCGAGCACAGCTCTTTACATCCGATGGACGCGGGTTCGGTTCCTGGCATAGTGCAAACATTTGTATTCATGAGTATGATTGTTCGTATTAGTGTAGCTTTTTCTATGTATGTTATTTATGAAGTTTTAATTACAAATTTCTATTACTTATTTCATCATTAAATATCGGAAACTTTTAAGTATGATTATTACAGGAGAATTCACAAAGCGCCATCTAGTCCGATGCTAAGCAGAGCTTGTATATATATTAGACAACTGATATAAATACAGAGATAATTTTTTTTTGTTAATAACAATATCATACTAAACAAAACCGTTTATGCATACAAAACATTATGTTTCGCTTAATAGCATGCATAGCTATTTCTGAATACATGTAGAAATGCAGCAATAAATGGTTATCTTGAAAGCTGAAACAATTGAACGAGACAATATATTTACTCACTATTTGCAACTGTGTTATGTATTTCTTCCACCACAAAGAACCCTTCAAACTGGGCACTGCGACTGTTAGCAGATAGTATCCATACATTACAATGTGAACAAATGAATTTAACACGCCTATAAATGTTCCATGACCTCCTGAAATTATGAAAGACCAACATTTTAGTAACAAGTAATATTATTTTATCTGTGGTACTAGGTAATAATACATATAAATTATACTATGGATGGATGGACTGTGTGAAAGATGATATGGTAAAAAAGATAAAATACTGCGAACAGGGTCGAATGGAAGAGAAAAACATATTACGCCGACCACAAATAAATGAGATAAGGATGAAGCAGATGATGATGTACATGTATATTATACTGAGTGTCCACGCGGAAATTTGTAGAAACTTATTAATATATTAATTATAATATTAATTTATTGGTCATAACAAATTATAAACAACTATGTAATTATATTTTTGTCCCGTATCTAATTTTAAAGAGCAATACGCAAGTTTCTTTCTTGTTCTTCTTTTCTTGAGACAACTTTCCGAATGAGTGGCAATTAAAAACCTTGATTCTTCTTCTGTAGGTGCCATCTCCTACCGGAGGTTGGCGATCATTATGGCGATCTTTACTTTGTCGCGGCGGTCCTGAAAAGGGACCTGGTGCTCAACCCAAATCTCTGCCTGAGGTTTTTAATCACGAAGAACGGCGTCTGCCTGATCTTCGGTAACCCTGGACTTTTCCTTGTATTATTAAAAACCTTGATAAATGAAGTTTGTTTGACTAAAGGAATTTCTACTATATTCTATTCTATTCCGCCTGTTACAATGATAAATAATTATTACAAAAGGTGCGAGAGTACGCAGGTTTGACTCGTTCGCTTTGCCTATCTTTATATGCACACTCTTTCCAGCCAGAAAGCTGATTAGCGCATGAATAAACCTACCTATAAAGGCAGCTATAGAGTAAAAAGTAAGAATCAGAAGGTACTCTGTGGGAACACGAAGTTACAAGATTTTCCTTACCTGCAAAATAAGTGGTTGTTCCCCATACTAGCATCACCATACCTGTATGATGGTAAACGTGTAGGAATGATACTTGATTGAATTTCTTTCTTAGCAGGAAAAATACCTGGAAACATTTATAAGTATTTGTTAAAACTATAATCTCTCTACTGTTATGTGGTATTATGTTCTAACAACAGTCCTTGCTTTTTTATATTACGAAGGTGGAAAACAAGCATATGGCCCAACTATATATATTATAAATGATAGCCTATGGACGCCTGAGATACCAGGGGTGTTACGTGCGCGTTGCTGATCCTTAAGAAACCTTATAAACCCTTATAATATACCCTTTTTAATAAACCCCGTACTGTAGTCTCATGGGAAAACTTCGGCAGGTAGTTCATTCCACAATCTTTGTACGCGGGAGGGAGCTCCTCTGAAACCATACTGTCTAAGATCACTTAGGTTTTAGCGTGTCGGGATGAATTGCTGGATGATGGTAGTTTTCAATTTATGAGCATTCCGCAAAGAATGTCTCCATAGAATATCTCTTCTCCCTACCAGCCACCATTGTCCCTACCACATTTAGTTCAGCCAACTGTAGCTGGCTTCGCCATTTAGGCGTGAATGAACAAAGCTGAGTTGGTTCCCAGAAGAATGTTCTGTTCGCATTTGCTCAAGGTACGTACACCCAGTGGCACAAAAGGGCCAGATAACCAGAAACTTGCCATGGATGCTCCATTCTGACTGTAGTAGTCATGAAGGTTTAATTTACAAAAGATAGGAAGGCAGATATAATACTTACAGTGTCTAAAAGGTCGATAACTTTAAGCCAGAAATAGTAATACACGACAGTTGCAATACGAAGAGCTCTCTCATCATTTGAGTAGTCCACAGGCTCGCAGAACCATTGGTAATCTCGAGCCCAACCGAGTATTAAACCCTAAAATTAAACTCTGTATTAAATTCCTTAAGGTTTAGAGTAGGCTTTTTTATGTACGCGGAGTCGGTCCCATCCCATTCGAAAGCTCTAGGCAATACTTAGGCCTGAAGCTTACAAAACAAGCTGTTTGATGGCTGAAAAAGACTTTTTATATTTCTATCAATTATCTATTTGTTAACAATTTTTCTGTGGCACATTTGTCTTTACGGCTTCGGCGGTCAAACAGTTTAGCTTCGCCTTACTTCCGCTGGTCGCGGGTTTGAGTCGCTCAGTACAAATATTTGTATTCATGTTTATGATCGTTTGTAGTGATGTGGGCGTTTTATGCATATATATATATGTATTTATATCAGTCTTATGTGTAGTACCCATAACATAAGCTCTGTTTAGCTTGAGACTAGATGGCGCTGTGTGTATTATTGGCCAGGGATGTTATTAATATAAAAAATATATTTTTCCAGAGGCACTTACGTTGTAAAATATGTAACTGCAGGCAATAACTTGAAATGCATTGTAGACTATAAGAAGTTTTTCTATATTGTACGCAGGCCGATTTTTCATCCATTGAGGTCCCCATTTGAATACGATCATTAAATATAATCCAAGAAGCAAGATTCCTTCATAAGGTTTGGCGATAAGAAACCATGACTTCGTTCTGCTATCTGGAAATAAAATAACAAAATAATTGTTTTTAATGGCTTGGTGACAAACTGAGGTTTTGTGTGGTTGATGATGCACATGCCTGTGCTAATGGTATACGCTAGGATATCAACCCATTTCAAGGCTGCCGTCTACTCTACAGGAGACGTGAGGGGAGGGGCGCATCCCGTATTCTGGTGCGTTTCGAGAACCTGGGAAGTGTTCTCCAAAAATTTAAGGTGGGCCAGTAACCGCTGCTGGTGTCAGAGTTGATTACTACCATGACCCCAAGACAACAGGAGATGAGAGAGGGGAGGAGGGCACATCCCGTATTCCGGTACGTTTCCAAGATCTGAAAAGTGTTCTCCAATGCATTAAGGTGGGGCCAGTAACCACAGCTGGTGTCGGAGTTGACTGCTAACATAACCCCAATACAACAGGAGACGAGAGAGGAATTCCGTAGGGTTTGTAGTATGTAGCAGCCTTACAGTATCCATCCGTCCAGCCCTTAAGATGGACGGGTCTCTATGAGGAAAGCCGAAAAAATGAGAGACCCCTATAACAGACTTGACTAGATAACGTTGTACGAATTTTCTACGGTTATTTATTTATTATAGCCCCCAGTGTATATAGAGAATGCTTACATAATCTAGAATATTTAAATTAATTAAAATTACATTAATTAAAAAAAAAACATGAAAGTGAAGTAACAGTAAATAATTAAATGTGGTATTACAATTACTAATAAATTAGATACACTACAATAATGTACTTTAAGGCTGTTAGTCTAAGGTCCAAAATATATATGACAAAACAAAATTCTTTAGCAAAAAAAATTCTAAACCAAAACTATTGTCACACATGTACATAAATTATAGCTCTTTTCCTATTCTAATTGCATACATAATTAATTAAAACGTAAGGTCGCATACGATGTTTGGCATAATTAAATTATAAATAAAGAGGCCTAGAAAAAATTTACAGTTACTCTATAATATAGCATTATCTAAAACTATTCAAATGTATATAGAAAACTTCTCTATCTCTACACAAAGCAAAGTTGCTGATTTTATTGTCTTAGTTCATATCAAAAGGAGCAGGAATGTCAACCGCACGAGGATGGGAGAAACAGGATTGAAATAACATAATAATTAATAAGAAATAATAAATAAGTAATTCTAGTAAGTTCTAGTCTAGCGGTCTAGCACACCGCTTTACGAACGATAGTCGCTGGTTCGATTCCTCGCACGGCACAAATATTTGTATTCATGAGTATGATTGTTTGTATCGGTCTGGGTGTTTTCTATATATAATATGTATGTATTTACAAAAAAAAATCTATGTCTATGTATGAGTTATCTAGTACCCATAACACAAGCTTTAGCTAGCTTAACTTGGGACTAGATGGCGCCGTGTGAATTGTCCTGAGATTACTATTAGTATTAAATTAAGTTACTTGCCAGTTCTTCATAATTCGATCTATATACTGAACTGGATGGTATCATTCTAATATAAAAAGAATTACATTCATAAGCGGCTAAATGAATAAATGATTTTTGAATTTTTATTTGAATATTACTAGCCATGTTAGATTGACCATCACTTGGTTTCCCCTGAAAAACATTGTGATAAACTCCTCGTGAATTTGCCAATATGGGTAACTGACCTAACCTCCTACTCATCTTATCATCCGCCACTGGTGCCCCGCCAGCGAAAACCCATTCGTGGTGAACAACCAAGCACACTACTACTCAAACAACACACACAAGAATGAATGGGGCCCACTTGAACTGTAGGGCTAGCTAGAGAAGAGGTAGCAAGAAACTCAACTTTGTCATTATAGCCAGATAAAAGTACTTTTACAAAATGTTTATGACTTGTGTTATTGAGTAGATATCTATATGGCCTGATGGTAAATGGTCACTATACGTCATGTACATTTACAATGTCAGATTCATCATTTACTAGTTAATTTACTGGAGAGCAGAAGAAAAGCGATCAACTAAATTACTCGAGTTAATCGAGAAATATCCAAACTTTAGTGCTTAATAACAAAATTAATTTGCTTATATCATAATCTTAATAAAATAAATAGCTAAACTATTTTTGTTACGTACTAGTACAACTGATTCATCTGACACTATGCAGTAAATAATAAATTCTCGATTTATTATACCGTCTTTTTCGATGCTTGCGGATACGATCTTGCACGGTGAAATGATTTGTATTTTTGAATATGTTTGTTTGTATTGGTCTGCACGTATTCTATAGAGATTTTTTTTTATATTTACAAAAAAAGTACGTAGGTATTTTTATTTGCTTATTTATTGTAAAGTTTTGTATTCAAGAATATTTTTGTTACAAAAACGATATGTAAAAAAAAATATTTGGTTATCATCACTACATATTATAAAACAAAGTCGCGGTCGCTGTCTGTCCGTCCCTATATATGCCTAAATCTTTATAACTACGCAACAGATTTTGACGCGGGTTTTTTTAATAGATAGAGTGATTCAAGATAATGGTTTATATGTATAATACATATACACCCGTGCGAAGTCAGGGTAGGGAGCTAGTTTATTGCTAAAGTAAGTTTTCTTCAGTGTAGTCGTGGTCCAAACATTCAATACTTTAGACAGGTCGTTAGCTTCTTTACTACACATAAAAAATGATACAACAAACCTGCCAACTCATCAAACACGTAATTATAACCTTGCCATGATTTTCGTATTATTTCAGCCATCTTTCAATTATACCACTTATTTATCGGCAATTTCCGCTTCCTGTCCACTTCTTGGTTGCAAACATTTATATATCGCACTCTTTTTATTTTACCAACGCAACTGAATAACTCTACATTAGGATAGAGACTAAATTATAAGGGTCAAATACATTTGTTACTGTATCATTAATCGGTATTGAAAACTATTTATATTAAACAAAGCTGTTTATGAGTTAGATGGAGAAAAAATATGGGTTCTGTATATATTTTTCTTCATTTTTTTTTAAATTGGAATGATAAAGACGCTGTGACCTGTATATATATTTATATTAATTACTATTTTTCTGTATCTGGTGCAATAAAGTGTACAAATAAATAAATAATCGTGGCTACATATATTAACAGCATTATAGACATCACAATATCATATATATATATATATATGTATGTTCTTTATTGCAGATAATATATTATTAATAAATAAATAACCCTGGATAATTAATACAGTGCCATCTAGTCCCACGGTAAGCAGAGCTTGTGTTATGGGTAGTAGACAATTCATATAAATAATTTGATACTGCTTGTTTTTTTTTTGTAAATACGCACATAATATACATAGAAAACACCCTGAACGATACAAACAGTCATACTCATGACTACAAATGTTTGGACCGTGCAGGAAATCGAACCTGCGACCATCAGAAATAATATAGTCTGCTAAACCGCTAGATCACCGAGGACGTCAAATATTATTATAATATGTATATACAAATGTGAGGTTTAACGACTCAAGATTAAGATAGAATTTAGAATGGAGAAGGACATTTAGAAGGAAGAAAAAAGAATAGTCTCTTTTTTCTTAATCAATCATGGTGATAGTGAAGAAATCAGATATTCCAGCATGCAAATGTAATATAAATTACTTTCCATATATAATCTACTAATTGTAATGGTATAAAAAATCGACACATTTCATTATTACCTAATTGTTATGAATCGAAAAATTGTAAACGTCCATTAAAGTTTTTTTTAATCATAATCAAATAACTACTACCTTCTTATTAATAAAAAAATTGACTGTATAATTTTGTTCATTTCGTCACCCGTGACATGGCAGATATAGGATACAAACTAAACTACTAAAGATATTACAATATACGCTTTTATGTGGTCATATCAGTTGAGAACAATATCAGTACAAAAATGCAATAAAGTAATGCATATATTTAAAAATAATCCAAAGAACAACAATATTCATAATATTAATACTAGATTTAAAAACAATCTTGCTGTACCAAGTATCGTTTAGAAAAAGGCAATGAATCTTTTATGGGTGTCTCTTATATGAATGGGTATCAAAATTTACAATAACATACCGAAGGATATATTGAAATTACTATGAAATAAATTCAAAACATGTGTTAAATCATATTTATTGAGAAAAGCCCATTAACAATTACTTGAATGACGAGCGTGCATGGCAATAGTAGTTCATGCACGGGATTTTCACTAAATGTTAGACAGAGACACCTACATAAGTACACATTATAAATAAACTGGCTTTAAAAAATAGAAATTCAGTTGAGTTTCTTGCTAAAATAGGACATTTTAGCCGCTTATGAACGTCTATTGTACGTGAATAATATTTTGATTTTATTTATACAATGTTATTATTTCCACTCATCCCTGATATGTCGTAAGTGAAATAATAGAACTAAAGGGCTGAAGGAATGAATAGGTTTGCGCAATACATTGAGAATTGGAAATAAATAACCTTGGACAGTCCAAACAGAACTCAAATTGAGTGAAACTTGTGTTATGGGTACTAAACAATTGACAAACATTAATACATAGATATATTATTTTATTTTTTAATATTCTAATTTAATGTTAGACATAGACACCAATATAAATACCTATGCATTGTAATTAAACTGGCTTTTAAAAAAAAAGTAATTCAATTGAGTTTCTTGCCAGTTCTTCTCAATTGGACCTATATACCGAAATGGACGGTAGGGAAAAAAAATTATAATGTAAAAACTTGACGTTCATAAGCGGCTAAAATGTCCTACATGAATAAATGATTTTTGAATTTGAATAGAGAGAGAAAAATAATACTCATGAAAACTAATGTTTACACTGTGCGAGGAATCGAACCCGCGACCATCCGAAAGCAAGGTATGCTAAAACGCTAGACGAAACAGCCTATATAATTCAGTACATAACTCACTGAAATAATAATATAGTAACACTAAACAATCCACAGAGTCCCAAACTAAGTAGAGTTTGTATTACGGGTACTAGACAACTGATATAAATACTATTTTTTTTATAAATACATAGATTATATAAGTACATAGGGTTTAAACCTCTGCTCCAGCTCGTAATTGCGAGAATACCAGTTTTAAGTGTTATCGCGTTTCTTCTTCTTCCTCATAATTATTTTTTCTTTTATTTAATTTATTTACCCATTCAGTAGCAGGCCGGTACCTTATCTGTAATTACTGGTGTCGCGGGTGCTCATGGGCGGTATTGACTGAACATCAACCGTGTGCCGCAAGCTCGTATGTCTCCTATACTATAAAAATATTTTTCGATATCCAGTAATTTACCTGTGCATCAAAATTCATTCGATTTTGTTCAGTAGTTTTG
Source organism: Achroia grisella (assembly GCF_030625045.1). Classification (NCBI taxonomy): domain Eukaryota; kingdom Metazoa; phylum Arthropoda; class Insecta; order Lepidoptera; family Pyralidae; genus Achroia; species Achroia grisella. The sequence continues at coordinate 1,279,284 of NW_026713078.1, forward strand.
GCTGACAAGAGTAACAAAGATACAGATCACAAACTTTAACATTTATAATGTTAGACTTTTTTAACAGCCTCGGTGATGCAGCGTTTTAGCGCACCGCCTCACGTTTCGATAGTCACGGGTTCGATTCCTCGCACTGTACAAACGTTAGTATAGATGAGTATGATTGTTTGTATCGGTCTGTGTGTTTTCTATGTAAAATATGAATGTATTTACAAAGATCGCTGTATGAATTGTACTGAGATATAATAATAATAATATCTAATTTAAACTGTAGTTTGTTTTACGGCAACGTTCATTTTGTAGTAAAAAAGAAAATACGAGTATCACTCCACTGGTACTCGTATTTTTTTTATTATTTTCTTTCTCTTTCATTTCTTGCCAGGTCTTCTCAACTGAAATACTAGCCGAACTGGACGGAAGAGATAATGATAAAAAAATATGATGTACACTAGACACTGAACGGTCCTATAGGAATAAATAATTATTTGTTTTGATTACATTTGATTGGTTTAGTACCTACATATCTAAGTTTTTTTTTGTTTTAAAATCTTGTTGTTTGTGGAACTCCAATAATTGGAATATTCATAAAGAAAGATAGCACTGTCATTGTCGATGTATTATCATGGTGTTTACTGTATTACTGCGTATGTCACGCATGGTAACCGTTTAATGTTTACTTAAGAACGACGTTTGTTATTTTTTATAACTGGCAATAGAAAACATACTGACAGTCTACCTTATAGTAAGTGGAAGTATATATAATCAGGGCCGTGTTTCACCTATTGGAGGCCCTGGGCACATTAAGATAAGGAGCCCATATGACCATGGTAATAAAGCATTTTATTAGAATAGACAAAGTTATAACTTATTTTTATTCCTTTACAGTAACATTAGATATAATGAATGGATAATATAAAGTAATCCACACTAAATGTATGGGGATGCCCTACCTTCAAAACAAACCAGTCAAAAATATTTTTAAAAAGTCGTTATGTGATGAAAAATAAAAAACACCCAGACCGATACAAATAATCATACCTACTCATGAATAAGTTTGCACCGTGCGAGGAATCGAACCTGCGACCTTCGGAAGTAAAGCGGCAATATGTACGAATTCGGCGCTGTACGAATTGTCTTGGGTAGCTATTATTATCATAAAATACTATATGTATGATATTTATTCCTTAGTATAAATAAATACGTGGCACTTACCTACGTAGCTGTAGGTCGTCAACAGAGATAAGGTAGTTTCCTTTCACCCTAAATAGAAATTCGATAAACTCTCACAGCATTCTGGAGCAGGGTATATTATGATGTTTCTTATACTAAAGTGCCTACTTTCTTGGTAAATTTTCTTCTTCATTGCTGATCTCCGTGGCCTTAATTACCTTTTTTTTTTATACTACGATGGTAGCAATCAAGCATACGGCCCATCTGATGGTAAATGGTTACCGTAGCCTATGAACGCCTGAAACACCAGGGGTATCACTTGCGCGTTGCCGACCCTTAAGAAAACTTAATATACCCTTCTTGAAAAACCCCATGCTGTAGTCTCATGCTACCTACTGCTGAAGGTCATCTGCATCTAAGAATATCTTACAACTAAGGTTGCAATCTTTCGAAACTAACTCGGGAGAATTTTATTTATTTACTAGCTGTGTCCGCGGTTTCATCCGCATGTAATTTAGAACCTATATGTTATTCTGATATATAAGCTATAATACTGTAAAATTTCATCAAAATCCGTTCAGTAGTTTTTGCATGAAAGAGTAACAAACATCCATCCATAAATTCAAATTTAAATTCAAAATTCCTTTATTAATGTAGGTATAGACCTACATGAATAAAGGAATTTTGTCTCTGTAATAGTACAGAGTCCTATGATATATCAAATCTACCGTCAGTTCAGAATGATTTCGAGATGAGAAGAACTGACAAGAAACTCAGCTCATATTCTTTTCAAATGAATTTTATACATGTTTACAATAATACAGGTTCGTTTATAAATTCAAATTTGGGAAAATAGAGTGACTAGAGTAACATACTCACAAACTTTCGCGTTTATAATATTACCAGCTCTCGCGACTTCGTCCGCGTGGAATTTAACTTTATTTTTCTAAAATAAAAGATTTTTTCTAAAATAAAGGTAGCCTAAGTTACTCCTTATTACATCAGCTACCTGCCAATAAAAGTCCCGTCAAAATCGGTCCAGCCATTTCAGAGATTCGGAACAAACAGACAGACAGACAAAAATTGTTTTTATTTTGGTGTATATACCGTCATGTATTGTTATTTGAAAAAACGATTATATAAAAAACTTTATTAATATGTATAGATGAGATGTAAGGAAACAAATAAAGCTTTATTCTTCACAAATATTTTTTAAGTTCAATTGTTTTTGAGATTATATAAAAAACTAGCTGTAAGCGCGGTACTTAATAAGGACTAATTACGCTCACAGCGAACTCGCCGGTATATGTAATTGCTACTCGTATAGCAACAGGCGCTACATTTTTATTGCACCTAACTTAAAATACGAGTAATATGTATTGGTAAAGAAATAATAAAAATTCAGCACAGAAATACATAAATGTAGCAAGCAAATACGTAAGTATTTGAAATAATGCTTAATTTTAACGTACAGTTACATAAAACGGTTTAATATAAATTTTATTTGTTTCGTGAATAAACTAAGAATAAAAAGTTATAAACTTTCACATGTTAAAGTTCAGGCACACACACTTGTTCATACTTTTAAGAACTTTTACTGACAATACAGTTTATTATATCATTTGTTATAGATTACAATAAATATTCCTCGCAGTCAATGGCATACTTCAAAATTATCTGTATATGTATATTCAATAAGTGTTTTTTTATACAACATGCAAATTGTGATATAAAATATTTCATATACATAAATTTGTTAAGAGGACATTTTTTTTAATTTTATTTATTTAGTAATATACTTATTGAAAAGACAAAAAATATCACATGAGATAATTACTATGTTTTTATCAGAGATGTTATGGATATGAAATTTCGGATAAGGATAGCTTTCGGATACAGGAATTATTATTATACCGAATACGCATACGGATGCGGATATGAAATTATTTCGGATTATCCGCTAGTTTCGGTTAATTTCGGTTACGGATAATAATTTTTTAAGGGACTTCAAAAATAAAATGCTAATAAAAAGGTTACATAACGTGTCTCAATTAGACTCTGCCCCCATCCGATATTGTCCGAAACTTTTATTTCGGATTCGGTTACGGTTACGGATATTTTTTATATCGGATATCCGACAGTTTCGGTTACGGTTACGGATCTCTTTAACATCCCTGATTTTTACTATTCATTGATACGCATTTGATTATTTATAACGCCATCTCATAGTTTTATCCTGTACTCTTAAATTGGTGCTTTTGTTTAGTATACTAGTACTTAAAAATTATACTAGATGGCGTTACAAAGCGATGTTAAATATATATAAAAGCAAAACACTGCTTGAATATTGCCGAACAATTCATTTCAGCTGTAGGTAAGTCTATGAAAACTTAACTCATTTTTTTAAATATTTCATTTAAACAGGAGGGTCTAGACAATGTAAACTCAAAAATACGTGGAATGGGTTAGCTAAAATATTTTATGTAAATATTTTTGGTTTTATTACGTTTAGTTTTTATTTTATTGAAATAATAAAATAATAAGGAATAATGTGACCATTTAATCAAAAGACACAATTAACAGACAGCCAATTAAAAACTCTTTTTTTTAAATTGTCTATTCAAAAAAAGTTATCAATTAAGAAATATATCCGATAAATATAATTAATCATTTTGTTTATTCATAGATAGTTTATATTTATCTGATAAAAATAAAATGTTTTGTTATCGGAGGAACAAATTTGACTTTTTAAGGAGTAAGAATTCTTATTTTTTTTTTGAATCACCTTAATTACCAACAACTAACAAATCGTCTACCCAAAATTTCGCACCGTTACCGAAAACGGGACAATTTTGCGTCCCAGAGTCCGTTTCGGGGACACCGGGACTCGTAATTATAAAAAGGGACTGTCCCGTTCATTACGGGACGTCTGGTCACATTAGTTATACAGTTATTTTGTTATTTATATTGTTTCGATATCTACATCAACAACATATATAAACGACGTTCAGGAAATCGGATGTTCGGTTTGAATCACTTCAATCAAATTTCAATTCAACAGGCAATTCATCAGAGCTTTTTTTTAAATGGATCATGTAATGGAAGGGTGCACCCGCCAGCGCTAACGGTTTTCTCTGGCCGAGCGTCTGTGCAGGTTGATAAGATGAACATGTTGTTCATATTATTATCCTACAATTACCGCCGTCTTAAACTAGTCTGGGGCTCTTTAGCATACAAGAACTCGGGGCTCTTTTGGAAAGTAAAAAAAAAATAGGACTTGGCGAAGTAATCGGTATAATAGCGTTAGTATATGCCTTCTGATAATATTATTGATTTGTGAAAAAAGTGTAGTGTGCGCGACAAAAATCTTTTGAGAATAAAATAATGTGTGAAAAAAATAGTCAGTCCTTCGGGGGCCCCCTGAGAATGGGGGCCCTGGGCACGGGCCCCTTGTGCCTTTATGGTAAAGACGGTATTGCCTAAAATGAATAATAATGGAATGTCGCACTCGTCGGCGCTAACGGATAATAGGATTAACATGATGTTAGGTCAGTTAACTCATTGTGACAAAATCAGGGCGGTTCACGATAGTTTCCAGGAGGAACAGCGTGGAGGTCAAACTAACTTGGTACATTACTATTAGTAGTATTAGTAAGGTCACCTGTCCACATTACTAACAAAGATCAGAGAGATTATAAGGAAAAAAAATATTTAGAATCTCACAATAATAATGTTGTGAATAAAGATGACAGCTGTACAATGAGTATATATATGTAACCTTGACACGAGAATATTTATACTTATAGAAATATATACTGTTAGAATTGAACATGCCATATATGGTGAATCTTTCATAACTTTATTTAAAGCTTTCACAAGTTGATGTGAACTTTTATAAATCAATACAAAGTTTAGGGTTCCGTGCTTGGCTTATCAATAAATAAACGCATTACTATCAATCAATAAAAGTTTGCTTATGTATAAAAATAAATAAAATTGAAGTAATAGTGACTTATGTTGTGAAAGTACTTACAGTTTTTATATTTTAAAAAATCAGTCTGTCTGTTTGTCCTTCCTAATTTCGGAACAGCTGGACCGATTTTGACGAGACTTTCACTCTCAGATATCTAATATTAAAAGGAGTCAAGTAGGCTATTTTAATTTTGGAAATGTATTTTAATAAGAAAACGGTCAAATTCCACGCGGCGAAGTCGCCGGAATAGGCTAGTGTATGGGTTTAGAAGCCATTTATAAATTATGTTACAAGAGCTTCATGATTATTGATCCTAAGAACAGAAAAAGTTTTTTTTTAAGTTTCTAAAAATCATTTTTTATTCATCTGGGTGGTCTTCCACACTTTTTTTATTTCTAGAAACTTTTCACCACGCGCAACCACGTTGTGGAGTCACTTTCCAGCAATGGTATTTCCAAAACGGTATTGAAACCTTCAAGAAAAGAGCTTATACCTTTTCAAAAGGCCGTCAACGAACTTACAGTTAAATCACTAAACATCAGGTGAGCCGCATGCTCGTTTGTGCGCTGTGCCATAAAATATCTCTTACAGACAAACATTCTCTATCATTTGAGAGAACCCTGTACAACACAGTCGTTATTCAGACTTGCCTTTTTTATTAAACACTGATATTGTAATCTATACATATAAATAAAATTGGAGTGTCTGTTTGTAATATTTAAATAACCGTTTTTTACTAAACGCATATGAATATAAATACGGTACATACAACAAAATAACCATTTTTACAATTTTTGTAAGTCAGTCTGTCTTTCTGTTTGTTTCGTCTTATCTCTGAAATGGCTGGACCGATTTTGACGGGACTTTTTTTGGCAGGTACCTGATATAATGAGTAACTTAGGCCAATTTTTTTTCAGAAAAATTCCTTTATATAGTTAAATTCCACGCGGACGAAGTCGCGGGTACAGCTAGTGTATGATTAAAAAGTAACGCGTCAGCCATTTTACGTATTTTGCATAATTAATGATATAAATTATAATATTTCATTTGCATTCTCAATATTGTATAAACATCTGTTCATAATTATTTATTAGTGGGAGGAAGGAGATTGTTAGCAATGTTCAACTTCATTGCTAGCAATGTCAGGTTGACCTCCACGAGGTCCACCCTCGACACCATTATGCTAAATTCCTGGTCAATTTGCCACTATATGCTAACTGACCTCATGATCAGCCTATCATGCTCCACTGGTGCCCCGTAGTTAGTTAGAGTAGGCGGCTGCAACAAATCAATTAAAAATATTATTTATAGGGTTGTCACCGCTATTGCAAGAAATAATAATATTTTTGATTTTCAAGTATTGTTGAAAAATATTTTTTTGAAGACGAAATTTAGAGGAAAACATAATTTACATGAAGTAGGAAATTAAATCCGCTGTAGCACAGCTGTAGTGTATAATATTATCTTATCTGAAGCTGCAGCGACCGCTTAGCTCATATATCACATATCTGCAGTAAAAAAATCCTTAAGTTTACTCTTAAATATATTTTTCTTCCATTTTATAGTAAGTAGGGGGTATTTCTATATACTATATAATACAGTATAATTAACTAATAAGTTACTAATGCAACGGGTGGGAACCCTAATTTATGTATATATATGTATATACATAATGAAAAGCATGTCACACTAAATTTGAAGTACTAGTTATACATACATATGCATATTATAATTATAGAAAGGTATTTTTGATGTGTTTTTTTAGTAGTTACTTATAAATTATCTTATGTGCTTATACCAAGGTAGACTAAAAAGTAGTCTGCGTAGGTACAACGATCTTACCTATTTCTGTCGCAAAGCTGCTTGCATTGAAAGCTGTGTTTCTATCGAAGGTTGAGAGAAGGCAGTGAAATTACAGGATTAAAGACATGCCATCCTACTCCTATCCAATGGCAACGCGTGAGTGGTATCACGAGCGTCTTATAAAAAATCAGAAGCACTGTTTTTTTTTTGGACTCTAATGCTGTTGGCCGCAGCTAGCCTTTACAGCTTCACCGGACGTTAGGAGGCGAGTGCAGATGGCACTCCAAACCCGCAGAAGGACTTATGGAGCGGCTGAAGGCCAACTCCTGTCTGACGGATACGACTTTAGTCTGTGGGCACCACTAGGGGTTCGAACCTCGGCTCAGGCCGTCGTAATATCGATCCCCGTCCAATTGTTCACGTACGAGTATATTTATAGGCACCGCTTATCACTTACCATGCCCTTCCGATTCATCTCTTTGCGGTTGACCTCCATGCGATTCCCCCTTGAAACTGTCCTGACCAATATCTGGTGAATTTATCACAGTGGGCTAACTGACCTGACCTCATGTTCATCTTATCATCTTCCACTGTGGCGGGTGCACTATTCCATTATCATGCATTTAAAAAATCTGAAATACTGCGGTAGTTTTGACACCTTCACGTGGCTCTCTATGATTGTAATGATATAGTTATCAATTTTTATATTATTGTGTAATTATTTGTAAATAATATATTATTCAGTAGATATTATCATTCCAAAAAAAAAATGTTTGCATATACATTTAATTATATTAACTCGTGACTGGTAAAGTGAATGTACACTAGTTTCGCCGTAGATCGTTATGGCAGATAATTCAGTTAAACATCAAACGAATTACTATTTATTTTGATATTGTGGTCAAATATCTTAATTACACAAACACGATGTAAATTTAGGTCAAGTGCTATTTAAGTTTATTCAATATATAATAGCAAATAATTAGGTATAAATGCAAATAATTATAATATAAATAATTAAGTTTAATATTTACTTACTTGATTATTTTCCTAGCCGTATTAGCTGTATCGTGGAGATCTTTGGGGGAGGCCTTTGTTCAGCAGTGGACGTCTTCCGGGCTGAGATGATGATGATGATGATGATTATGAATATGAAAATTCTTGAGATTTTTTCTATTCGTTTTAATTATCGAATCAAAAATCATTTATTTTATTACGTCAAATTGTTTTTCATAGCGCGGCTCATTGAGGTTACTTGTGACCCGAATCTATTTTGCCCAAAGGCTAACATATCGAATCAAAAATCATTTATTCGTGTAGGACATTTTAGCCACTTATGAACATCAAGATGTAGAGAAAAAAACATTAAAACAAATAACTTTATTTGTTTTAATGTTTTTTTCTCTACCGTCCAGTTCAGTATATAGATTCTATAGAAAAGATCTGGCAAGAAACTCAATTGATTTTTTTTTGGTGAGGCAGTTTATTCACATTGTATGCCTATATCTGTCTTTTCTAATATTAAATGAAAATCCCGTGCATGAACAACTATTGCCATGCATTTATGTTTTGCGAGAATAAAAAAATATTTAAGAGTTTTTTTTATAAATATAAATAATATTTGGTAAACAAAAAAAGGGTAGTTTCCTTATTATTTATATTTATAAAAAAACAATTTATTCAAAAAACTATATTTACAAGCACTTTTGAATAAAAAAAAATATTTAAGAGTTTTTTTATAAATATAAACAATATTTATAAACGGAATGTTTCCTTATTATTTATATTTCACAAAAACAATTAAAGAAAAAGTGTGTTAAAACCTACTATATTTAATAGATGCTTTTTTTTTTTTTATATAATATAAATTATATTTATAACAAGTAAGAGTTTCCTTATTATTTATAATATAAAAAAACATTAAAGAAAAATCGCATTAAAACCTACTATATTTATTAGTGTAATCAGATCAATAAAAAAAAAAATATTGTCAGTTTTTCTATAAATATTTAAAATTTTCTAAAAAAACTTATTATTTATATTATCGTTAACGAATTCTTCAATTTTATAGTAAGGCTTTTTTCAATAAAAAAAAATTAAGTGTTTTCTTTGAAATATAAATCTTTTTTATAGATTTATAACAGACTCTGGTATTTTATTTATAAAAAAACAATTAAAGAAAAAGTGTCATTAAAACCTACTATATTTATGTTTAGTGAGGCTTTACTCAATAAAAAAAAAAATGACATTTAGGTAAAATCAGTTTGTTATTGTATAAACGTAAGCTTTTATTATTTAATTATAAAAACTCTTTTGAAACTGTCTATATTCTTAAAACCTACTATATTTTTTCATAAATATATTGAGAAGCAACGAATTGAAAAGAAAAGGAAACTAGAAAATTAAAGAAAAAGTGTCATTAAAACCTACTCCTAATGGAATCATACACAGAATTATGTTTATTGTTATATATTATATTATTTCTGATGACTTGTATTATTGTCTATCGTCTATAAACTTGATATTTCTCGGTGTTCTAGTATTTATAAAAAAACAATTAAAGAAAAATTGGTCATAAAACCTACTATATTTATGGTCGTGAGTTCGATTACTCGCAATAAAAAAAATATTTGTTTTCATAAATATATGATTGTTTATAATCAAAAAAAGGGTGATTTCGATATATAATATGTATGTATTTAAGACAAAAATATATATATCGTCGGTTAAATAGAAAAATGACACTATTCAAAATGTAATTTTTTTTAAAAGACAAACATTTAAAGATTTTGAATTTATTTAAATTATTATCTTTTCCTTTAAAGATTTAACAAAAAATATTATTATTAATTATTTCCCCTAATAAGAAGTATTAGGGGTAGTAGTAGGGGTAAGTAATACCACTTATTAATTATTATTATTAAGTATCATATATGATTTCAAAAATATTTAGATAATGATTAAGACGACATGGTTAATTTAATTGGCTTATATAAAAGGAGGCAATTCTAGTTTCTAATTTTGAAAAATGTCATTATTGTATTTAATCAACGTATATATATTTATCAGTTATCTAGTCCCCATAACACAAGCTTCAGGTAGTTTAACTTGGGACTAGATGGCGCTGTGTGAATGGTCCTATGATTATTATTATTATACATTTCTCTATTCATACAACATATTCTGTCTGTCTGTCTATACAACATAGGCAGTTAAATCCAGGATATAAGTTGCTCTGATTGAAAAGAACGCCCGACATTCGTATTCCCGTTTTATGAATTAAATACCAATATATTTGTTAGTCATAGTTCAGAACTTAACTTGTGCTATCGTCGTCTTCCATCTCTTATTGTATTAATTTACTGATAAAGACTATAACAGAATAGCAGAGAGAGTGGACTCACTGACCTCACTGAGTTAGACTCATATACTGTTTTGTCTCCTTCATTACTTTTAATTTTTATTATTCTATTGGCAACAATTGTATTAGGTTTTGTTTGAGACAAATAAAGATGATTGTTATTATCACTAGCCTCATTTTTGTTTGAGACAAAAAAGATTATGTATGTGTGTGTGTGTGTGTGTGTGTGTGTGTTATTATATTATTATATGAAATAATCAATATCTACTTATTCATAAAATTTCAAAATTCAGATTCAAGAAATCGCACAATAAAAAAAGAAATGTTTCCTATATTGAGACTAGTTTTTAAACTGGGGTATCTATGGTTTTTTTATTCCATGACCAGTTTGTCCTACCTCACTTGAACTTGGTAAAATCAAATATTGACGTGTATACCAGGAAAAAATTATACAAATATTTTGCTTTAAATTTATGATTTGTGTAATTATATGATTAAATACATGTCCTATTAATGTAAAAATACTGTATTGTTTTGTACATATACAAGAGGTGAGTTCATTTGTTTATATGCTTAATAATTGTTCTTTGTTACATATATCTTGTTGTTTGTTATATAGTCTATCGAGAGGACTTAAAAACCATCGCTCGTAAAAATATCCTTCGATTCATATCCCTGACTGGTGTAGGTAGCGAATGTAGTAAGGTAGGTAGCGTAGGTGGAAAAAGGGCGATCCATATATCATAGCACCTGACAATAGCCCAAAATACTCAATAAAAAAAGTTATTACTTTACATATTTTGAAGATATATATCATGCATTTTTTTAAAGAATTGATATCCAAATATTTTATTGATACCAAAAAGTTTTAATATCTGTTCATGTATAATTAGTAAAAATCAAGGGATCTTACCACGGGCAGAGTTTACCCGTGATCGTGGCGGTTGAAACACTGCCGAAATATCGCAAATTCAATAAATATAAAACGTTGTAAGTAATGTATTCGGTTTGGCGAAGATATCACATAACAAATACTTGAAATGAATACTTTTAGAGGTATATTGTCGCAGCAATAAGATATTATTGAGAAGTTTTGGCTAATAGAGTAAAAATATTCTGAGGAATGATTCTTGAAATAACGGCCTCTGTGCTCTAGCGGTTTAGCACACCGCTTTACTACCGATTGTCTTGGGTTGCAATCCGAGTGCAAACATTTGTATTCATAAGTATGATGGGTTGTAGTGGTCTTGGTGTTTTCTATGTACATATATTAATAAAAAATATATCTAAGTATTTCTGTTGTCTAGTGTACATAACACGAGCTCTGCTTTGATTAGGACTAAATGGGGCTGTGTGAATTGACATTTATTCATGTAGGACATTTTAGCGCTTATGAACGTCAAATTTTTTATATTACATTTTTTCCCTACTGTCCAGTTCTGTATATAGATGGACGTTTAGTATATAGATGGAGAAGAACTGTCAATTGAATTCCTTTTTTTTAAAGTCAGTTTTTTTACGATGTATACACATCTATATCTAACATTAAATGAAAATCCCGTCCATGAACAACTATTGCCATGCACGCTCGTCATTCAAGTAATCGTTTAGTGAGTAATAGGATAATAATAGGCTTTGCTCAGTAAATATGACTTAACAGATGTTTTAAATTTATTTAAGGGGAGTTCCAGTATATCCTTTGGTATCTTATTGTAAATTTTTATACGTATTCCCATAAAAGATCTATTGACTTTTTCTAAAAGAAGGTATTGTTTTGTTATATTCGATGATAATCTTTATTAGTTACATGTATTATATATATAAACCTTCCTCTTGAATCACTCTATCTCTTAAAAAGACCCGCTTTAAAATCCAGATTTAAGCATACATAGGGACGGACAGACAGCGACAGCGACTTTGTTTTGTACTATGTATTAATATTAAATATTATCAAAAAAAAATAACCCAATACGTGTATTTAGGGACAGAAAAAACACATTAAATATAAAGCAACCCTTATATTTCCATTCTTAATAATAAACAAGTCTTATATTGAACAGATTCTTAATATTATTTATTTATGCCACTTTTAAATGTTAATTATATGGTTTTATTATAATATATTATATACTGTTGTTATTTTATTACAATTCATACATTTATTCATTATTAACATTCATGAATAACTACTATATCGATATATTCATTGAATATATTAAAAATATTATTACAAAAATATATAACTATTACTTAGGTATATTATATTGAATTAGAGAGGTAATTTTCGGTAACTATGTTGTATATGCTGAGTATCATAGACTATTTCCGATATTGATGACGCCTAGTGTAATATCTAATTAGAAAATTTGTAATTTATCTAGTAATGAATATTATATTAAAAAAATAAAAATTATATTTGTGGAAATAGTCTATAGTAGATATAGGTAGTTTATAGAAGTGTAATTTTTATTTCCATTTTGTGATATAATATATGTAATGCAACTTTATACAATATTATTAATTTCAGTCAGTCTATTAAAATATATAACATACATTTTAATAATCCATATTTAAATATCTGTAGGGTCAGTGTTTTAAAACGCCAACTGTAGTAGTTTAGGAGTTAAAACGTTAAAAAATCATAAATTTTTGCTCAGAACCATATATAAAAAAGTTTATAACAAAATAAATACAATTATTTAAATAAATCAAATCTAATATATATAAGCGGCTAATTTAACATTACGACAGGCTTGGCAATAGTTCAAGTGTTTCTCAAAAGGCCTAAGAGGAGGGAGAGCTCAAAAATCCCACCCAAAAATAATACCTGTAAGAATAATACTACCCTTATTCATAGAAAAGGAGAAACATTCACAAATCATGCGCGATATATATCGAATACAGTTATAATATTAATATACCAGGCCAATAGATAATATTCAGATATCGAACGGTAAGAAAATTATGTCATAAATATTGGGGACAAGATTCATACCGCATCGCATTTGTATCCAGAAAAAATTACGACAACTATTACGTATTTAGGATACTTATTGTTAATACTGTTAATACAGTATATAATTACATGATCACCCTTTCTCTATTTTCCATGTCGAAATTGTAAAAGAGAAATATTTATGTATAAATTTGTCCTTTCAATAAAACCAGTAATAAAATTCATTTAGCATTTCTGAAATTACATATATGGTAAGTATAAAACAATTTCATTAATAGACTACATTAAATGTACAAAATATATAATCATTATTTACAAAATTCATAAAATTCAATTTATATTATACATTAATTATAATATTCAATTACATTACGTTAAAAATACATTCAGAATATATTTACTTAAAATAATTAATTATAAAAATTATTTATCATAGCATGCATTCATTTCTTACTTATTATATTCCGAGACCTTGTGGTGGTTGCTATTGCTAAACTGTAATTAAGTTTAGAATAACAATATTTATCATTATCACAACATTACGAAAAGCTAGATTAGCTTCTCTCAACTTTATAAATAACTAAATACTTTAATTTACATTATGAGTCTTTTGATTTCCCGTTTGCTGATATTGATGTGGCATTCTCGTTTGGTGATGTGACATTCTCATTTGTTGATTTGACATTCTCATTTTGCGCGATCTTTTTGCTCTTCACGTAGTTGATGTAGTAAAAGTTACCGAACATGTAAATGAAAAGTGCGGCGTTGAGAGCGAGCAGGAAATTAATGAATTTGGGATAGTTGCATTCATTGAACATGACGAAGAAGTTGTGACAGAAGATTATGCAGAACTGTACCTGAAAATACAGAAATTATAATTTAATAACTATATTCTTACTAAGTATGTAATCAGAAACGGCAGAGCATGTTTTGACAATTTTAAAACCCATATTCGAGTATTTACCACCCAACCTATATTTGTACTCATATTCGAGTAAATAAATAAATTGAAGTTTAATTATACATATATTGTTGATGTATTTACATTAATTTATTGTTTAAATATTACGTAAATAGATATATTTTTAATATTACCGAGTATAAGAAAGGTGCAGTTGTCTAATGGTTGAGTCGGGTAAGTCTGCTGAACTTAAACTCAGAGGTCAAATGCCTAATAAATTGAGACGACAGCAAATAATATTGAGAACTAGCTGTTACTCTCGACATCGTCTGCTTTGTAATATAAATGATAACTGCATGTCAAATTTCATGAAGATATATACAGCCGTTTAATGTGAAAAGGTAACAATAGACAGACACTTTTTCGCTTTTATAATATTAGTATATATTTATATTTTTAATTTATGTACACGTTATGAAAACACCGATAACAAATCTCATTAATCAAAAAATTAAGACATTTCAAATATAGTGAAATGTCTGTCCTATCTGTCTACAGTAGACTAGACTCTGTCTTACCCATCTAAGATAATAGTCGCAAAGATATATTTTAATAAATTATTATTTTAAATACATACCAATTGTATGGTGGTGACATGTTTCTTCCACCACAGGTATTTCTGGTACTGCGGACCAAGACCCGAGATGAAGTAGTAAGTGTACATGATGATGTGGATAAAAGCGTTGATTACACCCAGAAGAGTTCCATGACCACCTGGAATGCAAAAAAAGTTTTAACAGATTCAAAGATTACGTCTTCTTTTTGGTCGATTCCTCAAGACTGAGGGTCGTAACCATTATGAATGCTCCTTCTAACCAATACTCTCCAGGAATCTCTATCCTGTGCCTGGATGGCCGACTATATAAGTCGCTTGACGGCATCTCGAACAGAATTCTTCCGTATTCTTTTCTTCCGCAGAGAATATATAAGTACCGTGTAAAAAGTCGTCTATATGGAAACTTTGGCCTGACCAATTTGAGCCGCCAAGCAACCTGCTTTGTAAGTTGTTTCCATCGAAATGTAAATAAGGTAGTTAAATTATAGGATAAGATGCATGATATCTTAGTCCTCTGAAATAGCACCACATGTATCACGGATTTAAATTGATAACGTGATGTCAGTAGGTGATCATGTGTAAAGTCGACCGTTACCACTTACCATTCGGTAGTCCGTGAGATTGCTTGCCATTCTAATTACATTAAAAAAATGTAGACACTGACGCTAGAGATATTTGCAGTAGGAGGAGTTTGCTAGTATTTTTCAAATTATTATTGTAGTTAACTTAATAAAATTTTATAAGACATAAGTATGTACATACGTACGAATAGCTATATGTAAAACATTCGTAATTTTTTTAATTATAAGACCTTAGAAGTTTGATTCATTTTTCAATGTCAATATTATTGTTTTTAATAAACATCTCAGGTACTAAATAGTATACTAAAATCTAAATAGTAGTACTATTAAAAAAAATGACTCAGAAAAGTAAATGTTTGAAATTCCCATACGAATATAGAAGCAAGAACAAAGAGTACTCCTGTTAGATAAAGAAATAACATGTACCTGGTAAAAATTTGACGGCAATCCAAGCGCAAATTGGCATTATGAAGTGATGGTACAAATGTAGGAAAGAAATCTGTCTGTTCTTCTTTCTTAACACAAAGAACACTGTGTCGAGAAGTTCAATGATTTTTGCCATAAAGTACCACCAGACTGCTGCTGCCATCTGTAAAAAATGTAACTCTAGTTAAAAATCTATACGAGTCTCAAAAAATGGCACTAGTCCTTATGTTAAGGCTAAGTTTAATAATAACCTTAAATACCACTTTTAATTGTTAAGTCCCTAGCTTTACTCAGTCTAGCTGTCCGAGTAACAAGAACCTTTGATCTAGTTACCCGGAAGCTGTTACCCCGAGTTTTTTTTTTTTGAGGGTTGATAATGGAATGGTGCACCCGCCCGAGCTAACGGTTTACGCTGACAGGGGGACCAGTGGAGGATGATAAGATGAACATGAAGTCAGGTCAGTTAGCCCATCATGACAAATTCACCAAGAATTTATCATGATGGTTTCCAGGGGGGACCGCGTGGAGGTCAACCTGACATGGTACTTTGATAGTAATGTGTTCATGAGTCCAAATTACTAACAATCACCCTACCCCCCTGTTACCCCGAGTCGATGCCGGGGAAGTCGTTCACCTCAATCTTCGGCACCAACCTTCACCTTCCAAGGGGAGTGTGAATCTGTATCTATCTGGACTTAATACATTACTATATACATATACACTGACTAACCCTGCAAACGATATTATGTTATGTAATTTATTTCTAGATAGGGCTGCCTTTATCACCTAAGGGTATAAAACATAACCTACAATCTATATCTATTCAGGCCTACCCAATATACATCAATAATTTCATAAAAATCGGTTAATTCATTTAGGACTTTGATATTGAATACTATGACCCAATTTACATATGACATATATAATATTTGTAAAAACCCAAAGTGTGTAGTTGACAAGAAAAAAGCAAATAAAAAGAAGTAAATACAATAATTGTTGATCGTCGTTTTACTATGATTGAGAAGTCAGATCAGATTACATCCGGTTCAAATATTTTACGTAATATATTGCCTAATTATATCCATTTAAAACATTTTAGCTACAAACTATGTCAGTACTTATAAATTAGTAATAATCCGAATTACCTTTTACATACATGTATGTATGTATATATAATCATATCGCACACTTAATATAACACTGAATTAACTCAAAACGTACAACCTTTAGAAAATCTACTCTACAGGTACTTACACAAGAAACAAGTTTCAATAATTAAAAAAAAAATCTAATAACGTAGGTAATTAACTGTATTAGGTGTGCGATATATCAAAATACATTTTTAGTACTTTCTTAAACTAAAATAATGATACTAGTACACTAGTAGTACTAGTATTTAATAATTATGGTATAAAAATTACCCTTGAAGCCTTAGGGCTAAGTGAATAATCCACTGGTTGACATGAGAAGCTGTAATCATTCCACCACCCGGAGACCAGACCCTGCAAAAAACAATATTAAATATCTTAAAGGGTATTTTTATTAATGTAAACTTTTGCTAGTAAAGTATCATGTGACCGCGTTATAGTAACCTCCACGCGGTTCCCTTGAAAATCATAAATTCCTGGTCAATTTGTCAAGATGTGCTAAGTGACCTGACCTCATATTCATCTTATCTTAATTCAGTAGTGACAGCGTAATTCATTAGCACAGACGGATGCACCATTCTATTATCACCATTTAAAGGAAACGCCTAATTGATCCAACTTTATGGTCATCTTATCTTACTCCACTAGTGCCCCGCCAGCGTATGCTGTCAGGCCAGACAAGTATCCTATTACTTATTCGTCCATAAAAATAATCTCTGAGAACATATCTTATCATTATTAATATTACGCGAAAGTTTGTGAGTATGGATGGATGTTTGTTAATCTTTCATGCAAAAACTACTCAACAGATTTTCATGAAACTTTACAACAATATAGCTTAAACATGAGAATAACGTATAGGCTATAAATTTCAAGCGGGTGAAACCGCTTGCACAGCTAGTGTATAATAATAATAATAAATCTCAAGACAATTCATACAGCGCCATCTAGACCCAAGGTAAGCTAGCAAATGCTTGTGTTATGGGTACTAAACAACTGATACAAAAACGTACATTTTTTTTCGTAAATACATACATATTATACATAGAAAACACCCAGACCGATGCAAACAGTCATACTCATGAATACAAATGCTTGTACGCTATACATATATACATATATAAATGTTTGTAATATTAGAATCGAACCCGCAACAATCGGAAGTAAGGTGGTGAGGTAAACCGCTAGACCACCGAGGCCATCTATATATAGAAATTGTAAGTACATGGTGGACAACAATAGGAGTCTAAATTAATGGAAAATTCAAATGTTTGTACACTGTGAGAGGAATTGAACCCGCGACCATCGGAAGTAAGTGTGCTAAACCGCTAGACCACCGAGGCTGTCTATATATAGACAAACTACATTGGCGTAACAATAGGAGCATTCATCGGTTAAATTAATGGAAAATTTTTGGTCAACTTTCAAATATTTAATTTCCTTTATTTTCTAATATTGCATTACAACCTTGAACAGAATTGAATGCAGAGGTACTTGCTTGCGAATACCGTAACACTAACCTTGACTTTTCCTATTGCAACAGGTTGTATAATGTGTTTATTGGTTTCGTATATCGACAGACAGTTAGAGACACGACAATACATACATTCTATAAATCATATTTCTGTGTCTATGCTTAGTCACTGACCCACCTTTTATTAACCGATTTCAAATATTAAGAGGTATTTAATATGATTATATTTCTTATAATTATATTGCAAAGAAATTTTTTTTTAGAAAAGCTTTTTGGAGAATTTTTAAAAAAAGGAAGTATCATAATTAAGTAAGACTTGACAAAACTGCGTAACAATACATTGTAACATTATAATTATGTTTCAAACTAGCTTTTGCCCGCGGCTTCGCTCGCGTTTATTAATCCTCTTCGGGGTGGAATTTATCAAAATCCTTTCTTAGGGGATGCCTACGTCATAATAGCTTTGTGCATGCAAAGTCTCAGCCCAATCGGTTTGAAATTGACAAAGTTTCATACAAACTTTCATCCCCATATCCCTTTGGGGGTATGATTAATCAAAATCCTTTCTTAGCGGATGCCTACGCCATAACATCTACCATGCCAAATTTCAGCCCGATCCGTCCAGTGGTTTGGGCTGTGCGTTGATAGATGACTATGTCAGTCACCTTTGAGTAATATATATATATATATAGATTCTTGTAATGTAGCTTTTTTATGACTTGATCTCGTTAGCTATTACAATAGTATAGATCTAATCTATTATTACATCTAAAACCATATAATGTGGTACATGTGCCCAACAGTGGGATGGCAATGGTATATCACAATAATAATAATAACTGTGGACAATTCACACAACGCTATCTAGTCCTAAGCTAAGCAGAGATTGTGTTATAAGTGCTAAACAATTGATATAAATACTTTGATATTTATTTAAATACATAATTAACACCGGACCGATACAAACAATCACACTTATGATTACAAATGTTTGAACCGTGCGAGGAATCAAACCCGCGACCATCCGATCGACCGATCCTTATATTGTAATATTATGTTATCTGTGCTTATGTCTTAATAATATTATAAACGCAAAAGTTTGTGATTATGTTTGTGAATTGTTTGTGTTACTCTTTCACGCAACTGAATACATTTTGATGAAACTTTACAGTAATATAGCTTATGCGTCACAATATCATATAGGGAATATTTTTTATTGGGCGCAGATAGTAATATATACATTCTTCTTCAAATAATTACACTTACCTCATACACCAAGAAAATGCTCATTAAAACTTGTGATATATTATATATCATTATGACATTCTTGAGATCGTATGGCTTCCTATCTCTCATGTAGCGGGGGCCAACTGAATTGCAAAAGTACAGATATGTCGCCAGTATCGTGAGTAGAGGTCCAGGGCCTGACATCAGCCACCAGTTCTCCGTTCTTGGATCTGCAAAAGAAAAACATTTATGTTTTAGAAAAATCACATTTTACACCTTAATAGTATCTTACTAATATTACGAATGTGTATAATGAGTGTGTATGGACGTTTGTTACTCTTTCACGAAAAAACTACTTAACGGATTTTGATAAAACTTTACAGTAATATAGCTTATACGTCAGAATAACAAATAGGCTATAATTTATAAAGATTTTATGTAAATTGGGCGATGTATAAGTGTAATGCAGACGAAGTTGTGCGGGTCAGCTAGTATACTTATATATTAATACAGAATTGAAATGCGTCTATTTTTGTACACGTCTAGAATTCGCAAAAAACTAACCTTATATATTAAATTATCGTGTGACAATATTAGTTACCATACTCCTCCGAAATGGCTTGACCGATTTTTAGGAAATTTTATATTATAGCATATCCAGTAGGTCTGAGAATCGGCTACTATCTATTTTTCATACCCCTAAGCGATAAGGGTTGTAGACTTATAACATTTTTTTTATTTTATTGTGATGTGGCTTTAAAAAATACACACAACTCTAAATTTTCACCCTTCGATCACCAACCCCTACTTTTTAATAGTGATTTTAATTTATATGGCAAACAACATTTGCGGGGTATGATGAAATGAATAAATAAATAATAATAATCACCAGTGACCGGCCGGCCGAATTCTCGCCCGTATGTCCGAAACTTTATGGGTTTTTTTTTATAGTTTTTACATAATATGATATATATGCCTATTATGTCACTGTGAAATAACTTCACTTATAAAATGTGAAGCTTTTTCTGCAAAGAGAGATTGAACATCAGTCACTTCCTCATAACAACATTTTCTCTCTCTCTTAATAAATTTTATTTCAGAACTAATACATCAAGTAATATAATAAAATAAAAAGAGATATACATACAACAGCATCTAGAGCTATTAACAAAATCTATTTATGTATTATGAGATAACCAGACCAATACAAACAGTCATGCTCATGAATACAAATATTTGTATTAAGCGGGGATAGAACCCGCAACCGCATTACACTGCCAAGGTCGCCAAACACAATTTGATTAGTAAACATCAATTTAATATGTTAATTATCAAAGATAAATATATCTTGGAAGGTATTCTATTAAAAGAACATAAAAGATGGATGGACTGTTTGAAAAAAGATACATAAAAGGAGAGTAACTTTCTTTCTTTCTTCATTCCCACAACAAATCTGTTATATACTTGATTGAATCGATTACAAGATCAAGATATGAAAAAAGGAGAGTAAAATCAGATGTGATGGTGGATAGAGATCATTGGCAACATATTGCGACAGCCAAGAATAATGCACAAAGACTAGGAAATGTCTATGTTTATTATCAATCTAATTATGTACATAAATTATATTTTTTTCAGATGTTTATGTCATCTATAGATAGGGTTACCTGCACTGTAATATATCTTATAATAGTTTAGTCAATTGTACTATATTAATAATAATAATAATACCCTGGACGTAATAATAATAATAATAAACATATTACGCCGATCCTAAATAAATGGGACAAGGAAGAAGCAGATGATGATCATGATGATCCCTGGACAATTAAGATAGTGCCATCTAGTACCAAAATATGTATAGCTTGTGTTATGTGACAACATAAATACATTTTTTTTTGTAATTACGTACATAATATACATAGGAAACACTGAGACCAATATAAACAATCTTCTTCATGAATACAAATGTTTGTACCGTGATCCGATGGTGTTTTTTTTTCGGACTACTCTAATGCTTTTGGCCGCAGCTGGCCTTTACAGCTTCACGGGACGTTAGGGGGCGAGTGCAGATGGCACTCCAAACCCGCGCAAGGACTTATGGAGCGGCTAAAGGCCAACTCCTGCCTGACGGATACGACTTTAGTCTGAGGGCACCACTAGGGGTTCGAACCACGGCTCAGGACGTCGTAATATCGATCCCTGTTTGAATTGGACGAGGGATCGATCGGAGGGGTCCGATGATGTAGTAAACCGCTAGATCATCGTGGGCGTCAAAACTATATGCATAATATTAAAAACTAGCTATTCGCCCCGGCTTCGCACAGGTGTACATGTATTATACATATAAATCTTCCTTTTGAATCACTCTATAAAAGTACTCTATAAAGTGGAAAATAAATAAAAAAACTATAGTTTTAATATCAAAATACTAAGTTTTCTTACATAAAAATGATGGCAACCCTGTCTACTGATGATCACAAAAAGTCTGCATATGTTTGTTTCGGAATTAAGCAATTCGGCACAACAGGTAAAATTATTTGTTTTTTAAATATAATGCTGACTAATACTAACTAGTAGCCCGACCCAGCTTTGTCTGGGTGCTTGTCCAATTCCGATTTTTTTTTTATTTTTATGTACATATAGTTGGACCTTTGCTACAATTTATGGAGATTGGAGATTTACAAAGACGTTTTCATTCGCTTTATTATTTTTCGAGTTTCGTTTTTCACGACGGCCTTGGAGGTCTAGCGGTTTAGCACACCGCTTTACTTCCGTTTTGCGGGTTCGATTCCTCGCACGATGCAAAAATTTGTATTCATGAGTATGATTGTTTGTATCGGTCTGGGTGTATCTATGTATCATATATTATGTATGTATTTATAAAAAAAATATCCAAGTAATTACATCAGTTGTCTAGTACCCATAAGAGAAACCGCTTATCTTGGTACTACATGGCGCAGTGTTAATCCAGGTTTATTTATTGTTATTATTTTTACTTAAAATGTTTTAATAATATTACTTATTTAGTAATAATATTTTATTAATTACATCACATTATTTGTTGTCTATAATATTATATGTTTTTATGATAATGCGTAATATATTTATTATGGTCGTTGTGTTTTAGATTTGCATTAAAATGTAAATTTTATATCACATGACTATCAAGAAACGATTTCACAATAACAGTTTTTTAAGTACGTTACTTGATGATGGCTATAAATTCGCCCTACAATATAATTCAGAATGACATCGGCTTTTTGTTGAACAAAATATTAAGCAGGTTATTGGTAGTTACTAATAAATCTTCAATCTTTTTATACTTTATAGGATTTCCTTATTTCTTTAAAATTTATTTCAACACGAATTGCGTTCAACACGAGACGTCGACATTGAAATGCCTCTGTTTACCATCCCCTTGATTGCAGTCGTGATGATATCAAACCATGTTACAGAATGAAATTTTACAATTTCTTTTGTAAGATCTCTAGGCTTCCAGTGAAAAGAGAAAAACAAAACTTTTTTATATACTTTAATTATTTATTTACCTAAAAAAAAACATCTATTCAAAAGAGCAACACACAAGTTTCTTGCTTATTCTTCTTGTGATGAATCTGCATTCCGAATGAGTTGTAGAATAAAAAATATGACTATTCAAAAGTGCTTGTAACTAGTTTATTTGAATAAAGATAAGTTCTATTACTATTCGAAATTGCAATTCGTCTACAAATGGTGCTTGTAAAATTTTGTCAAATTCATCAGGAAGATGTAAAATTATAAATGTCATAATCTCATAATCTACTTAAATAGGTATTTTTTTGGTGAAGCATTACATTAATAGCCGTTATATAAACATTAACTAACGGATTTCCCAGTGTATTAATGATGATTAGTAGGTTATTTTATTTTTAACATATTATGAAAAACATGTAAATGACTTTTGACAACTTGCATACCGCACAAATTGCATTGGGCATTGCCTAGGCTCAAACTACGTAGAAATTGTATTATGCGTACCTTCAAGATTGCTACCGCCGATGGGGTCCATATTACGCTGGATATATTTAAACGTGGCGTAGTTCGAGCTGTCTCTATGACTCATTTGTTATTGGTGTCTCCATCACTGGAGAGACAGTCATAAAGATACACTCAAAAGTTTTTGGTGGTTGTTCGCCAGATTTGAACTCGACGACATTAAAACGAAGCAGATGAGGATATCAATATATACCTATTTAGTGATATCATAAACTCGTAAATCAGCCAATATACAATCAGAAACATATCTCTCTTGAAAATATTGGTCACAAAATTTTTAAGAGATAAGATTTTGTATATATATTATATAAATAAAAAATATATAACAAATTTTGTCAAAAAATATTTTGTAATATTTATTAATTTCTATGTCCCATTGTTCAATTTATTTGGCATAACCAATATAAATCCGGTGTATATTTAATTCCAATCGGATCGAAACAAAACCGGTAAGGTAATTTATTATTATTCTACATACAACAAACGAAGCCATGGACGCAACTGGTGGTTGAATAAAAAGGTTTGGTATCGGCGAAATAACATATTACAACAACATATTAGGACGATGACATTTGGGTTTTAAAACGACTGCTTTTTAGGGTACCGCACCAGAAGGTACTACTATGTAATATTATATTATCTGTGGTACTACGGAACCATTATTTTTTATTTATTTAATTAACTTTAATGCACAAAAACAATGTGTACATATGGCGGACTTAACACCATGCGGCGTTATCTACCAGTCAACCATGAGTGGTGCAGAGAAAGATTGTTGGCGGTGCAATAATATAAATGAGAAATGTCAAAAAAAAAAGATGTATATAAATATAAAGCAAAATATTTTAAATATAAATTTCAATAAAAATTAATAATAATAATAAACATACATAAATAAATGTATAAATATAAACATAGATATATAAATATTATATATAAATAAATACTTAATGATCTGATAATCCATATTTATGGTGGCCATTACTTCGATTGTTCGCCTGAAATTCAAACTGAAAATATCTTTATTCATCTTGATCTATTACAGAGTCTTATGATATGTCAAAACTACTGTCAGTTCGGAATTATTCCGAGATGAGAAGAACTGACAAGAAACTCAGCGCGTAATCTTTTCAAATACATGATTATAACAATAATAATAGCACTATACTTGTAACTATAAACTAATAGAATTGATTTGAATACAGATAATAATAATAATATGTATTATTAATATTATATGATTAGTATTATTATTTTTTAATGTATTACACTGTAAAAAGGGAGATACCTAAAATATATATATAAAAAAAAGAAAAATAATAATAATAAACGGAATACAATTCACACAGCGCCATCTAGACCCAAGTTAAGCTAGCTAAAGGTTGTGTTATGGGTACTAGATAACTGATACAGATACGTTTTTTCATACATATAAATTAAACACAGAAAACACCCAGACCGATACAAACAATCATACTCATAAATACAAATGTTTGTGCCGTGCGAGGAATCGAACGCACGACCACCGAGGCCGTCATGTCTTCATATTTTTATTTATCGCCGTCTTTCACAATAATTCACTGGAGAGTGAGTCAAGAATATAAATATAAAACACGATTTTCTTCTTTTTCACAGAGTCGGATAATTGAAACTATACACTTCGACGCTCTCAATATATCTAATCATATAAAAAAATATATGATTCTCAAGATATTCGACTCGCACTTGACCGTTTATCAACCAAAATGCAGCTCGATGAAAAGGAAAAATATGCTGGTCAGACTAGTTGAACCAACCAGTTTGAGAAGGATCCTAAACATCTGTATGGTATAATAAACCTATAAATAATGGGTAAAATCCAAAGTGGCTCAATATATTGACTTATATTATCACCCAGTATAAAACACTATGAGGGAAATTGAATATGCTTATTTATTATATTAAGTTCTATAGATTATATAATATTATCTTATCTGTGCTATAGACAATTTACAGGAAGAACTTTCTGAAACTATTCTGAAGATTGTTGCTTGATTGATTGCCACCATGGTAATATAAAAAAAAAGAACTGTTCGACATGATGCTTACGCCTAACTTTTAGTATCAAGGGATAAAGTGGATTGTTAGTAATGTGGATGAGCCCTTGTTGAATTACTCCCAAATTTTAAAATAAATCTATATTATTGTAAACATGTACAACATCTATTTGACAAGAATACGAGCTGAGTTTCTTGTCAGTTCTTCTCATCTTGAAATCATTCCGAACTGACGGTAGATTTGACATATCACAAGATTCTGTAATAGACCTACATGAATAAAGATAATTTGAATTTGAAATTGTTAGCAATGTACCATGTCTGATGTCTGATCTGATCGCGGTTCCCCCTGGAAACCATCATGAGCTAACTGACTTCATGCTAATGTCATCATCCTGCACTGATTCCCCGCCAGGGTAAATAGTTAGTGCAGGCTGGGGAATCATTTCATTATTATCCATAAAAAAACTTTTATTATCCCACCGCCATCGACAGGGAGTTCATCTAGACTAGATGTATATATTATCCTGGATTATTATTACTATACAAAATAAATATGACATAAATATATAAACAATTAATATTGTATATATCTATCTTAACAAAAAGTAAGGTTGCATCACATTTTACATGAATCGTATAATTTAAACAAGAACCTTGACTTTGACCGTATAACGATCTGAGATTTAAAGAATGTATTAACGGTTCCTAAATAAGTTAAACATCACTATATTAATATAAAGAACATGATAATAAAGAATCATCAACCATAAAATTGGAAATGCTTATTGAAAATAATCTTGAAATTCAATATAACAATAATAAACCAGGAGTTCAAGCTAATGATATGAATGTTAGTATCAAAACAGAATCAAATCTGGGACCATCTGTAGATGACTGGCATGCTAAATCACTAGAATAGGCCGTCAAATAATACCATTTATCAATTACATGTACAGGAATGCAAATCATAAATAAAATAGTATTTTATAGTGCGGAAGATGATGCAGTTAATTATAATAATTCATAGATTTAACTACATATAGGCTTCTGTTAGTACTTCAATAGAACAGTTGTTATTGTGGTTGGAGATACGGCTTAAGTAATAACCCACTAGTGTTATTTGATATATTATTTATTTATTAATATCAAAACTAAAGGAGTTTTACAGTTTCTCAATAATCTCATTTAGGAAAAGTATTAAATTAAGTATGGATAGATAAATAGATGAAGGAATGTTTGTTACTCGGTGACGCAAAAATTACTGAATGTATTTTGAAGAAACTTTAAAGGAACATAGCTTATAAATCAGAATAATACATACGCTATAAACATGCGCAGGCACACCTAGTACATAATATTAAAAGAAAAACAGTTTAAACATGTACGTGTTACTTAAGAAATCCATTGACACCGTGTGAAAATTTACATATATATAACAAATTAGAGGTAAATACGTCTGGAAATCGTCTAACAACAACGTTGAGTAGACTCAGTGCAAGAAAATTGGAACCCTGGCCAGCTTCGTTCTTCTCCAGGGAACATCAAATAAGTGCGTCCTTGTCCGTGTGTAATTATATAATAATAATAATCTCAGGACAATTCGCACAGCGCTATCTAGTCCCAAGTTAAGCTAGCTAAAGCTTGTGTTATACGTGCTAGATAACTGATACAAATACAAAGATATATATTTTTATTGTCGTAAATACATACATACTATATTATATATAGAAAACACCCAGACTGATCCAAACAATTATACTCATGAATACAAATGTTTGTGCCGTGCGAGGAATCGAACGCGAGACCACCGAGGCCGTCAAGTCTTCATATTTTTATTTATCGCCGTCTTTCACAATACACACACACTGGAGAGTGAGTCAATCAATCAATCAATCAAGTCATATATTAAGAAAGTTACATATGAATGTGGATGGTTATAACGGCAGAGTAACATCGAAAATGAGATGGATGGACTGTGTGAAAGATGATATGGTAAAAAGGAAGTAAATAACGAGATGACTGCGAACAGGGATGGATGGAAGAGAACATATCATACCGACCCTAAATAAATTGGATAAGGAAGAAGCTGATGATAATAATCGGTTGTCTAATGGCTATAAGGTATCTACGCAGGTGATATTTCATATATTGAACTTTACATCCGTTTCGCGTCTAACATTTGTGTGTAAATATTTTATTGCACTCCATCTGACACATGACTGTTTATCTTTCACAGTCATTTGTAACATCTATAGCATTGTTTATTACTTCTTAACCAATTTTAAGAAATAAGATAAGGAATTGTTATTTATATGTAGCAGGAATGGTAAATAATCTAACGGCCCACCTGGTCGTGAGTGGTAAACATCGCTTATATTCATAAACAGAACTACGACATCATTTTATGATGTGACGCCCGTGCGTTGGTATTTTCTTAATTTGGTTTTGGTGACTGTAGTTATAAATAGTTTAAGTTTTGTGTTCTGCCTTACGGCTTGACTCCCCTCTATAAAAATCGTGCTACTATAAAATTTTTGTACAATTACATATTATATTCTTCCACAGAATAAGGCAAGTAATATCAAACAAGCCAGATTTTCTTTAAAAAAGTTTTTTTTTAGAACACGTAACTGAAAAACTGTTTCTTCCAAAAGAAGGACCTATCTTTAGTTCATTCGTATGACCAAACCGATTGGCGGTCTCCGTAGTCTAGTGGTTTAGCACGCCGCCTTACTTCCGATGGTCAGGGGTTCGATACCTCCCACGGTACAAATATTTGTATTCATGAGTACGATTGTTTGTATCATTATATGAATTGGTCTGTGATATTACACTTATTATAATACCTTACATATATTATTATACACTGTGAGTGCGAGTGGAATTATTATTTCTTTAACATCTGCAAACAACAACCACTTTTCATTTGGTGAACTGAAGGTGAAGGTGAATAACCTTGAAAACTGGATTTTAAAGAACAGGTTTTTAACAGGTATCTCTTTAATGTAACCCATCATATAATAAAAAACGGAAGGGTTTGTTTGTTTGAATTCGACAAACTCTAAAACTATTCATCGGAATTTATGTTTTATGTACTTGGAATAGCAATACATGCCTATATACAAGAATATCAAACATGGACATTACGTGATCACAAGACGTCTGTGATACCACTCTTGCGTTGTCATTCTAGAGGACTAAGATGTCATACCTCGTATCCTGTAATTTCACTTGCCTCACCCTTCAGCTGAAACACAGCTTGCTGACTGAGATAGGCGAAACTGAGGTACCCACACAAGACTTTTTAAAAAGTATACTTTGATATATATTTTTACTTTATATAGCTTAAACCTACATATGATGTTAAAATCAGAGGTGATGTAAGAGCCGATGAGAGTGCCCTGCATCGGATTCTGTTCACAGAAGATCAATTATGACTTTTGGGTATATAGAAGAGAAGAGAAGTTCGTTGTTTAATAATTATAAAATTTAATAAAAAGTATATACGTCGAATACACGTAATCGAATCGAAGTCGAAAACCCTTTAATTAATTCAAAAGTAGCCTATATCATCATCAAAAAATTCAATGTCATAGATACTGTCTATTTATTAATAAATTTTTTAACCGTACCGTCCAGTTAAGGCTTTCAAAAGAGACTAGAAACCGTAAGATACCCGTAGTGTAAAACAAGCATATATTTATGATTATGAACAATATTTATGCAAATGGGACTGTTTACTTCAAACTTTGCAAAATAATACCACATTTGTTTTCCTGATGCTGTTTATATTACTCCAAGGTTACCATTGCCATAACGTTACCTTGTTTATCTGTCCAGGCGATATAATATTTGATTCGATTGATCATTCCAGGTGATATAATATTTGATTCGTTTGATCATTCCAGACGATATAATATTTGATTCGATTGATCATTCCGGGTGATATAATATTTGATTCGATTGATCATTCCAGGTGATATAATATTTGATTCGATTGATCATTCCAGGTGATATAATATTTGATATTGAAATAGTAAATCCAGTATTGTGTACATTATTTATATCGTTAACCGGGACTTAACGTGAACACTGATGGCCTTGGTGATTTAGCGGTTTAGCACACCACCGCCTCACTTCCGACGGTCGCGGGTTCGATTCCTCGCACGGCACAAACATTTGTATTCATGAATATGATTATTTGTATCGGTCTGGGTATTTTCTATGTGTAATATGTATGTAGTTAAAATATAATATAAAATAAAATATTTGTAAAAATAAATATTCTAATAACAAAAGTTTTAGGTAGCTTAACTTGAGTTTAGATGGCGCTGTGTAAATTACCCTGAGATTATTATTATTTATTATTATTATAAATTTAAGGTAAATAAAGGTATTTACCTCTTTCGAGTTGTGTACAGTCACGGTTATTAATAAAGTGACATTGGCATGATTTAAGTAACTAACATTCTAACATTTATTTGTAATATTACTATGCCTATATTAACACCCATAGAAGAATACATATATATTCCTCTATTTTATTCATGCACCACCTACCACTATTTGCCTTTTTTGCTGTACTTACAAGTTACCTGGATGAGATTGTTTGATGCAATAAAGAGTTTAAAATTAAACACTTCTTATTACATTTCAAGTTCTTAATGGATTTTTATTATTTTTAAATTCATTACCGCATGTTTTAGACTACAAATTTTTAGTGCGAAAACCTGATCACTGATACTTGAAGCAATATGACCTTCCCCATTAATAATCAAATACTGACTTCTATAGCATCTACACCTATATTGCGACGAGTAATATAATAGAAAGAATAGAGAATAATATGTAAATGATTATGAGTTTGTAATGCAGCTCGACTTAACCCGAAGAATTGCGACACTGCAGTGGCAATGGGCAGCACATAGCTCGTAGGACAGATAGCTGTTAGGGCAGTAAAGTTCTCGGCGACCACGGACTGGAAGACGCATGACGATCTTCGACGATGATCTGGTCAAGATCTCTGGAAGTCAATGAATGCGAGCAGCGCAGGACCGATCGTTGTGGAGATCTTTGCTCCTCCAATCGATCTTTGTCCAGCAGTGGACGTCTTCCGGGCTGAGATGATGAATGCAACTTACACACGACATTAAAATTAGGGGTGACAACCCTGGTGTTTCAAGCTACTGATGTTCCTTAAGCTACGGTAACCGTTTGTCATAAGATGGATGGATATGCTTGTTTGTTATAAATTATAAATGACTGGAAGAGATTTCTTTTAGGGATAAGTCCTCCGTTGTTAACATTAGTTATAATTAATATACTTACAAATGTATTTAAATGCAATAAAGAATATTTATGATTCACATAGAAAACATCCAGACCAAAACAAACAATCATGAATACAAATGTTCGCATCGACTCAGGAATCGAACTCGTGTCTATCGGAAGTAAAGCGGTGTGCAAAATTACTAGACCACCTCGGCCGAGAATGAACTGCTTAATTGATGATGTAACTATATCAGTTTATTGAGTAATATAGTGTATTATTCTTCAATCATAATGAAATTCCGGGCCGACATTCAATCTTTATATTGAAATGTATAATTTAACATTAATTAATTATGTATAAAGTATAATTTAATAGGTATTTTACGCTACTAAATGTCAATGAACTTTAATAATTATTCAATTAAAATTTATCCTTGTAGTAAACAAAATAAACATGATTTCGAATATGAGTAATTTTATTAATTTTTTTGCATGCAAGGTATCACTTTATTAATAGGTGAAGCAAAAACTTTACACTGCTTTCTGCGAAAACTGCGCGAAATATAAATATAAAATATATATAAAATTTCGCACGATTATAAATAGTTTATATAGAAGAGTGACGACCTCGGTGGTCTAGCGGTCTAGCACACCGTTTTACGTCCGATGGTCGCGGGTTCGAATCCTCGCACGGCACAAACATTTGTATTCATGAGTATGATTGTTTGTATCGGTCTGGGTGTTTTCTATGTATATTATGTATGTATTTACGAAAAAAAATCTATGTATTTGTATTAGTTATCTAGTACCCATAACACAAGCTTTAGCTAGCTTAATTTGGGTCTAGATGGCGCTGTGTAAATTGTCCTGAGATTATTATTATTATTATTATTATTAAGAGTGCGAGTTTTTTTTAATTATGCATAAATTATTAATTACACATACTACCATGTATTCAATACACACGCATATATACTATTTTGTTTATTGTTAAAGTGTGTGGTCAAATTGAGAATAGATTAATATTGTTTGTTTTTAATATTATTTGTCTATAGTCTTACTGAATGTAAAATATAACCATAATAAGTTCTTTATTTTAATAATTTATCGGATTTATTACTAGAATGTAAGAATTCGCAGTGAAATTAAAGAATAATAGGTAAGTAATCATAGTCCTTTCAAATGACTACAATTAGAAGTATTGTGTGGAAGTGGCAAGAAACTCAATTGGTATATTTTTATAGTGTTATTAGTTTTTTTGTCAGTTTTAAACTTCAAATATAAAAAAAATATTTGAGTTGTGTATATATCTAATATAGAATAAGTAGGTATTAAAAGAAATTACTTACCACTATTGCGCTGCATAAATCTGGTGTAGGAGTCTAAGATAGACATGTTGAATGTAGAATTACCACCTGCAAAGAAAAATATTGCAATTAATATCTTTGTACTATATAATATTTACCCGAGGAACGACAATCTAATCCTAACTATGACGACACATCTAGTTTAAAGCTATGCACAGCTTGTATTGTAGCTAACTAAACGATTGACAGAAAATTTCATGAATTTGAAAAATGTTTGTACCGTGCGAGGAATCGTATCCGCGACCATCGGATATAAGGCGCTAAACCACTCGACCACCAAGGCCATCATTTATTGCAAACTTGTCGCATTCTGCCGCCTTGCTTCAGCAGCTTGTTTTGAAAACGGTTTCAGTTTGGATGGTGAGGCAGTGAAATTACAGATTACACGTCGTTTGACGTTCACGTTATTGTCTTATTAATATTATAAACTCGAAAGTTTGCAACTACGGAGGTCATTTTAATTATTTTGCGTTATTGAACAAAAAAAAAAACTCTTGGACAACAAGCGAGCTTAATGCCGTATGGCTCAGTATTCTCGACCAGTTTACTTTAGGGTATAATAAGGTAATATCAATAATTGTGAAAAATTTACTTACACTAAAAGTACGTAAAGATAACTAAAGTCAATCAGACAGTCACAGATGGTCAAAGTCAGACAGTCGAAGTAGCGGGTAGAAGCTACTAATGTAAATATGCATTTATGTATACGATAACTTTGAAATTTGCTATTTTTCTACGAAAAATTGTATGAAAATGTAAGGTGACTAACCTTTTTATTACATGCACGTTTATCTCAAGGTTACTTAATTTGAACAAGATTTTAGGAAAATTTGCTTATAAAATATTAAATGTAAAGTTTTAACGCAGCATATAAAAATATTATAGTTATAAATTATTAAAAATAACAAAACTCTTTGTTGAATTAAACTTCACATAAAAAAGTAGGTGCTAAAATTTAAACTAAACTAAACTACCATTATAAGACCATTTTAGAAACAGACTTAATTTTTTATAATTTATGACAATAAAATGGAAATAAAAAAATTGAAGTCAACTTTAATCTTTTGATTTTTTGTGTTAAAATATATTACTTCATTACGTTCTGAATGAGTGGTACAATAAAAATATTACTATTTAAAAATTCTTATTTATTTATTTATTTTTTCTCTTTATTTTGGCAACAAACAGTCGTTATATAAACATATAAATATACAAATAAACATATTTTTACAATAGACATTGAGTGCCGAAAATTTTTACATAATTTTAGTGAGCCTAGTGGACTGAAATAAAAACAAAACAATACAACTACAAATAAAATGAATAAAAAAAAAGAAATAAGAATATTACAGTACAAACATTATAATGACAAAAATAAAAAGGGTTTACTTTAGTATTTCGAATAGTTTCTTTCTGTATGTAACTAAGGTGCTTACATAAATATTATTTCTATTTAGTTTCAAAATAAAATAATAACAACAAACCTTATTATAATTCACAAACACTTCACAAAATAAATTTTAATAAAACTTTTACACATGAACCTTCGGAGACTCTGTCCCGTGTGAGATTAAAAATGTTTGTGGCCCTTTCCTTTTTTGATGTAATACAACAATTAAAAATCCCATTGATTAATTACTTATTACGTCATCGGAATTTGTACCACTTGTTAAGGACCAATTATGAATTACATTAAAATTTCCATCATAACCGGATTTATTAAGTATCTCTAATGTCTAATATGAGTCATCTGTGAAGATTTTGTTTGTATTGTACAACAACCGTAAATCTCCCTATTTCTTCAAGTAAACTATTCTACTACTGTCCTTCATACATCTTATCTGTTCCTTATTGCGTGTTACATAATACTTAATACATGTATGTAGTACCATGTCAGATTTTTTTTATAGAATGCACTCGCCTGCGCTAACAGTATGCGCTGGTAAGTTAATAAGTCCATCAGTTGGTAAGCCCATCGTGGCTAATTCACCAGAAATTTGACATGATGGTTTCCAAGAGGAACTGCGTGGAGGTAACCTGACATGGTACATTGCTAGCAATAGGGTTATTGATCTATATAATTAAAAAAATTATGGCTGGATTGTTACCGATATTTTTAGAACCTAGACCGCTAGACCGAAGAATCGAACCCGCGACCACCGGTCGTAAAGCGGTGTGCTAGACCACTGAGGTCGCAAACACCGCTTGAACAACTACATTTAAGTAATGTATAAATACTTTTTTATGGATGATAATGGAATGGTGCACCCGCCTGCGCTGACGGTTTACGCTGGTGAGGCGCCAGTGACAGACGATAGGATGATCATGAGGTCAGGTTAGTTAACCCATCGTGACAAAAATCACCAAGAATTTATCACGATGATTTCCAGGGGAACCGATGGTTGTAAACCTGACATAGGACATTGCTAACAATAAGATCATCAGTCCACAGTACTAATAATGCCCTATCCCTCGAATGTATACATAGTTAACCCTGCCAATAGGGAAAAGGGATTGTTAGTAATGCTGTCTCATGATCCCATTACTAACAATGTACCATGTCAGGTTGACCTCCACGCGGTTCTCCCTGGAAACCATCGTTATAAATTCCTGGTGAATTTGTCACGATGGGCTAACTGACCTGACTTCATGTTCATCTTATCATCCTCCACTGGTGCCCCGCCAGTGTAAACCATTAGCGCAGGCGGGTGCTCCATACCATTATCATCCATAAAAAAAACCCTGCCAATGTATAGGTTATATGTTCATGACCGACCGATTTGTAATAACGTAAATGCCGATATGTCGGAAATACAATTAGATTTAACAATAGCTGATATTCTCACGATTATGATACATTTTCCACGAAATGGCCATACTTATAGTAATTTTATCTAGATCAGTTCCTTATTTGTCGGACATAAGGCATAATATTGATTAGCAATGACTTAATTTATCGTCGTGTACTGAATCAGCACGTAGAAATGATGAAGAAACCTCACTGGGATTTCATTGTTTGAAGGTTTTGTCATATTCATAATTACAATGAGAAATCGGCTGAGAATAAGTATATATCAAATTCTAGAGAACATGTACACATTTATGAAGGTTACTTGCGACTTTTACAAGATCGACAATAATAAATAACACTGTACAATTAACACAGCGCCATCTAGTCTCACGATAAGCAAAGCTTGTTATGAGTACTAGACAACTCATATAAATACTTAGATATTTTTTTTGTAAATACATACATAAAATACATAAACCAATGCAAACAATTATACAAGAACACATATATAATAATATAAATGTAAATGTATAATAATAATAGAAATGTTTGTACCGTGCGAGGACTCTAACCTGCGACCATCTGAAGTAAACCGCAAGATTGGAGATTACAATAATAATAACCTAAGAAAATTTATACAGCGCCATCTAGTTCTATGCTAAGCAGAGCTTGTGTTACGGGTACTAGACAACTGAAAGATAATAATACATAGACAACACCTAGACCGATAATCATACCCATGAATACAATGTTTGTATTTTGCGAGGAATCGTACACGCTACCTTCGTATTTTAAACTATCAGATCTACCAGTAGTATTGATAACTATCAGTAGTATAGTATTTTGTAAAAAAAAAATCGGACTACTCTAATGCTTTTGTCCGCAGGTGGCCTATACAGCTTCACCGAACGATGGGGGCCGAGTGCAGATGGCACTCCAAACCCGTAGAAGGACTTAAGGAGCGGCTGAAGATCAACTTCCGCCTGACAGATACGACTTTAGTCTGAGGACACCGCTAGTAGTTCGAATTTTGACTTAGGACGTCGCAATTTCGAGTTCCGTTTAAATTTCGACGGAGATCGATCGAAGGGGAATTAATAAAAGAAATTGTAGTCATTTACGTATACACACAACCGACTACTTACCGTCAGTGATCGTCAGCATGTTTGCAAAAGGAAGTGTGTAAAAAAAAAACAGTGATTATTTATATTGTTAGGACAATAATGGTTGTATGTTCAAGTAAACTGAAGCCGGCCATATTTGTCACTTATGTCTTTGTTAAGTGATTATTAACCATACACTCATAGCTATAACAAACATATTTCAATAACATCTCCACTCATTTTTGCGATCTCCAAATAAAAAGTACTATGTGCGTCATCTCATACTATGCTTGGCTTACTTCGTTTCTCAAGTAGGCACAATAATGTAGCTAAGATTCTTCCTTATTCTTCAGTTGATCCATGACCAAAACATTTGTAATAGCGTCGAAATATCGAGATCTCACACTTAATATTAACACTATATCTATATTAATATTATAAAGCTGAAGGGTTTGTTTGTTTGTTTGAATGCGCTAATCTCAGGAACTACTGGTTTCAATTGTAATATTCTTTTTGTGTTGGATAGTCCATTTGTCGTGGAAGGCTTTATTTATATGTAACGTTAAGTTACGACCAATAGAAGCAAAGTAGTGAAAAATTTAGCAATTTTTTTTTCGGACTACTCTAATACTGTTGGCCGCAGCTGGCCTTTACAGCTTCACCGGACGATAGGGGACGAGTTCAGTGGCACTCCAAACCCGCGGAAGGACTTATGGGGCGGCTGAAGGCCAACTCCCGCCTGATGGATACGACTTTAGTCTGAGGACACCGTTAGGGGTTCGAGGGTCTCAGCCGTCGTAACATCGGTCCCCGTTTGAATTGGACGGGGGATCGATCGGAGGGGAAATGTTGTAAAAACGGAGAAGAGTAATATTTGAGAGCTTCGAACGAAGTCGCGGGCACAGCTAGTTATGAATAAATTACACATATAAATAAAAATGTTTTAATGTAAACAAACATTTTTCTCATACAGAGAATATCTTCTTATATATAAAATTCTCGTGTCACAATGTTACTTACCGTATGGTAAGTATATGGAGGAGTATTCCTCCGAAACGGCTAGACCGGTTTTTATGAAATTTTATTGCAAGGAATCGAACCCGCGACCATCGGAACTAAAGCGCGGCAAAACCACCGAGGCCGTCCAATATTAACCATCTGTGAACATGTATGTGACCACTTGCCAGCGTTCGCCATTCATACATAATTACAAACGGTATGAACTTGTTTAGTTCAGAACGATGCTACAAGTCAATGGTCGTTAAGGCAAGGAATGCGGAAGTAATTATGTGACCAGTGATAGACTGTAACAGATGTTATGGAAAATACCTATTTGATAAATAAACACTTAGCTATTTAGAGACCCAATGGAAACAATTTGTAATCACACAAATTTTGAGTTGATAACCCAATTTTGAATTCACCAACAACACACGACGGCCTCGGTGGTTTAGCGGTTCGCTTTACTTCCGATGATCGCGGGTTCAGATCCTCGTACGGTGCAAACATTTGTATTCATGATCACTCATTATTTGCATCAGTCTGGATATTTTCTAAATATATTATGTTTTTATTTACAGAAAAAAATATCTAAGTATTTATATCAGTTGTCTAGTACCCATAACATAAGCTCTGCTTACCGTGGGACTAGATGGCGCTAAGTTAATTGTCCAGGGTTATTAATTAATTAATTATTATTTACATAAATAATTAAAAAAATTAATACGTCACATATATATCTTCAATTTCTATAAACAATGAGGTCTTCAACAAAATTATTAATACGTTCGAAATTTAAAAATATGAGTAAGTTTTTAAATTAGAAATAATATTCACTTATTTATTATTTCTATAATCAAATATTCATTGGTGACTTCAACAAAATTATTAATATAATATGTTCTAAATTTAAAAATAAGTTTTTAAATAAGATACTCTACTGTATTCATTTCAAGGTCAGTCACAAAAATATTTAGGGTTCTAAACCAGAAATAAAGTAAAACAAAATCTTTATATACAAATTTGCTCGTCTATTTATTTGTTTGACTATCCATCTCCATGTTTATAAAGAAAAATATAAGTAAATAAATATTGTACAAATTAAAGTCATATATACACATTACTGAAAATGTAGGTGTAGATAATTTAACCACCAAACCACACACCAAAAACCACAATAACCACGAAAATCATTATACTATCCGATTTCCAAATTATATTCGACTATTACGGCTATGATAAAGCAATGAAATCAATATCTAGCATCTATTTTGTATACGGCCTGGTGGTCGCGGGTTCGATTCCTCGCAATGTACAAACATTTTTATTCATGAGTATGATTGCTTGTCTCGGTCTAGGTGTTTTCTCTGTATAATATGTATTTATTTAAAAAAAATGTATGTATGTATTTTTATCAGTTCTCTCGTACCCACACATGCTTAGCTTGGTCTAGATAACGTTCTGTGAATTATTACATTGTTACTGAAAGAAAATTTTGTATACATTCTAACATTTAAAATATTTAACAAAATACTATTTCTTAATGAACTAGAGTCGGAAACAATCTGATATACCATGTGATGGTCACTGGTAATCATCATCTATATGGACAACATCAGTAACATCATGTCGTAAAATTTGTACCATTCAGAGGATGGTTGATATAAATCTACTAATTTCTAGCCAACTTGCAATATGTTACTACCCTAAATCCTACTCCTATTTTTATCCACCAAATCTGGGGGTAGCATCAACAAAATGAGTCGTTCGTTGTACGTCGCGTCGAGCACACGCAAATCGACATATTCTCCGCGAATCAACGTTAACGGAACCATCAGCCGCGATCTTCGCGCAATCATCTGATTAGTACATCATCCAGTGAAATTCATCGTAGTGTTGTGCGTTTTTAAAGTGAAACGGCTACGCGTATAATAAGACCTGCACGCGGGGACGACACGAACCAGGTTGGTCCTTAGTTTCCCTTTTTTACCCAACATTCTTCATGGTCCTTCGTCCAGATCACCATCATTCATCTCAAAACCCATAAATAAATCATATTTCATAATCATCTGATTATCATATTCATCTCATAATTTCATCAAGTATTGCAAGTCATTTTTCATTGTCATATCAACCGCCGTACATATCAGCCATTTTGCTCATATTTCACCTTGTCATTCATTCCATCAAATCAGTATCATTCATTGGCTGTCAATAAAGCTTTAAGCAAAAATCATAACTCATTGTTGGCAACACAGAACAGTAAGTTGTCAATCATAACCCGTCAGTATTAATTCATTCAATCAAATTGTTAGTTTAACTTTTGTTTACATTTTAATTTTCGTATATCATTTAGGAAAATATTACATTATTTTGGTTAAATAACATCAAAATACAATGGCAAATATCAAAGCGTATGCCACAAACTGCGATCTGAGTTACAAAAACATGCGAAATGTGTATGAACTTGCAGGTAAACTTAGCCAAAATCCAAACTTAACTTCACAAGAGCAAGTTGGTTTCATGGTTCGATTTAAGGATATTGAACGGTTTAGGCAACAATTCGAGGAGGCTTTTGCTATTCTTATGTCTAGTACTGAGTCTGTAAGTGACAAATCTCGTGAGGAGTTGGAAAACAGATATTCAACTTTTATGGATATGTTTTATTCTGTTCAAGTTTTGCATAGTTCAATACAAACAAAGAGTGACAATGCCAGTGGTTTTCAACACTCATCATCTAAATCTGAACCTGCCTTTCAGCTTCCCAAGATATCTCTAAATAGGTACTCAGGTGTGAGCGCATAGAGTGGCCAAACTTCATCTCAATTTTCAACAGTCTAATTCATAATAATGATAGTTTAAGTTCTGTTCAAAAGTTACACTATTTATTGAGTGTTTTGGATAAGGAACCACTCTCTTTGGTAAAGCATTTAGTAATATCTAGTGAGAACTATCAAGTTGCTTACAATTTATTAACAGAACG
The DNA here is from genome assembly GCF_030625045.1 of Achroia grisella. Classification (NCBI taxonomy): domain Eukaryota; kingdom Metazoa; phylum Arthropoda; class Insecta; order Lepidoptera; family Pyralidae; genus Achroia; species Achroia grisella. The sequence continues at coordinate 1,319,511 of NW_026713078.1, forward strand.
CTATGAAAACAAGAGAGTTATCGCTGATAAACATGTAGAAGCAATACTTAATTTGCCAAATTTAACACAATTAAATTTAAAAACTTTAACAAAATTCTTATTCACCATTAAAGAGAGCACTCAAGCTCTTGATGCCTTAAACATGAATACTAAATCATGGAGTTTTCTTTTACTTCATATAATTCTTAGAAAATTGTCACTGGATTTAAGAAGCAAATTTGAATCTCAAGTTGACATTAAAACTATACCTACATTTGAGAATTTAATTAAATTTTTGGAAAATCAATTACATGTTTTAGAAAATGTTAGTGCTTCTATACATAGGGCTTCTACTAGTAGTACATTAACAGTCATTGAATCAAACAATAAAAATAAACTTAGTACAATTATTTGTCCTTGCTGTCAGGATAAACATAGTCTATATTACTGTTCTAAATTTGATACAATGACTCCGGAACAAAGAAAATCCTTTGTTTTTCAACATAAACTCTGCTTTAATTGTTTAAGAACTCATCATATTTCAAAATGCATTTCACAAAGTGTATGCAGAGTATGTCGTGGCCGACACCATACAAAGCTACACATCTCATCCGATCAACTGAAACCTTACCCAAAAGATAATGAAGTTGCTGTGTCGACAGTGGGTTCCATAGCTCAACTTCAATCTATCCATGGTGTCGAATGTAAATCCACTATGATTTTGGGTACTGCTATTGTCAGTGTACGAGATGTCAATGGATATTACCATTCAGCTCGTGCTCTCATCGACAATGGTTCTCAGGTTTCAATTGTAACCGAAAATCTTGCACAACAACTTAGACTGCCACGTTCACCGTCTAGCAGTGTTCTTGGTTTAGGTGCTTCATCAGCTCAGCATAGTCGAGGAATGATACACTGCAACATAAAATCTTTTATGGATCCTACCAAGACCATATCAACTAATTGTATCATCCTAAAACGCATAACAGGTAATCTCCCATCAGTTATGGTAAATAAATGCATTTTAGATAAATGTAAAAACTTAGTCTTGGCTGATAACAACTTTTCAATGCCGGGAAAAATAGATGTTCTTTTAGGTGTTGACTGTTTTAATAAAATTATTGATGGTGAACAACGTAGCCTGGGTGAAGACATGCCCACTGCGCATTCATCCATCTTAGGTTGGATCATCATGGGCAAGGCTCCCACAGCATCGCAGCAGACTTGTGGTGTGGTCTCCATGGCCTGTACCACAGATATTAATTTTAACCTTTCAAGGTTCTGGGAATCTGAGGAACCTCCCAGTCAACCTATACAAGATCCTGAAAACATTATTTGTGAAAAACATTTCACTAACACTCACACAAGGGATAGCACTGGTCGTTTCATCGTGCGGTTACCTTTCAAAGTGGATCATAAACCTTTGGGTGAAACACACACCAACGCCTTAAGGCGATTTCATAATTTGGAGCGTCGCATGCTTAAGGATAAGAAGTTGCATGAACTTTATGTTGCCTTCATGAGGGATTACATTGAAGCTGGCCATATGCGTCAAGTGTCAGGTCCAGTATCAAGTGACCGATATTATATTCCCCATCATGGTGTGCTACGCGAACACAGTAGTACCACAAAACTTCGTGCTGTATATGATGCATCAGCCTCTAGCTCTACAGGTGTTTCACTTAATCAGGTACTTATGTCCGGTCCCAAACTTCAAAAAAATATTGAAGATATTATTTTGCGATTTCGACTCCACAAAATTGTCTTCACATGCGACATAAAACAAATGTATCGACAGGTGCGCATGCATGATGACGACTGCAGATACCAAACTATCTTCTGGCGCGCTTCTCCTGCTGAACCCTTGAAGCAGTACGAGTTAACTACCGTAACATACGGCGTCACGAGCTCTGCTTATCAAGCTATTCGCGTCATTCACGAGTTAGCTCATTTAAATACTAGCCAATATGCTGAGGCTTGTAGGGTGTTGCTAGCAGATACATTCGTAGATGATATAGTTAGTGGGTCTCATTGTCTTGATTCTGCTCAGCAATTGCAGCAAAATCTGGTTGCCATTCTCTCTCAAGGCGGTTTCGATTTGCGCAAGTGGTCAAGCAACTCAAAGGAGTTCTTGGAATCTTTCACCTCCGATCATTGCGAGCCACCATACCGTTTCGAGGAGCAGGGTGACAACATCTTCAAAATTCTGGGCATCGAATGGAACGCAAAAACGGATAGCTTCATCTATCATGTCTCAAACATGAGTAATGTCATGACCATGCGTGGCGTTTTGTCTAACATCGCGAGACTTTACGATCCATGTGGATTTTTAGCTCCTGTCACTTTCTACGCCAAGCACCTTATGCAACAGCTGTGGTCAACACAAAAGAGTTGGGACGATCCACTTCCCCCTGCTATACAAAAATCTTGGTCGGAATTAATAGCAGATTTTCCTCATCTTAATAAAGTATCTATATCACGTTACGTTATCACTGATCAACCGTTTGTATGTCAATTGCACGGTTTCAGTGATGCGTCCGAGCGCGGGTATGCCGCTTGCATCTATCTGCGTATTCAAAATACTCATGGTAATTATGTTAAATTATTACTTGCAAAATCACGGGTAGCACCACTCAAACAAAAACTAACTATTCCCAAATTGGAATTAAACGGTGCACTTTTACTCATTCGCTTAACCAAACACGTGTTTGACATTTTAAATGTCAAAATGTCAATCACTACTGTCATTGCTTGGTGTGATTCGAACATAGTCCTATCGTGGCTTAAAACTTCACCTCACAAACTTCAAACTTATGAAGGGAACCGTGTATCCCAAATCCAAAATTTATTTTCCAATGTCACGTGGAAACACGTACCGTCCATGATGAATCCAGCTGATTCAGCCAGTCGAGGCCTTACTCCTACTGAATTAGTTGATCATCCCTTATGGTGGTGTCCATCATGGCTTGAAATGGACGATTCAACATGGCCTAATGAATCATCAGAACTTAGCGAAGCCGACTTGCCTGGTGTACGGTCCTCCTATCCTGCAGCTTATGTCACGCATACTATTACGGAGCCTCCTTTTCTCACCAAGTACAGCTCGTTTACCAAGTTACGATGTATAGTAGCTTGGTGCAAACGTTTCTGTCACAATCTACGCAAGCCTTCACAACGAAGAACTGGACCAATTAGTGTGGCCGAGTTGATTGATAGCACTCACACTATCATTCGATTGGTTCAGTCTTCGGAATTCTCTGGAACAATTAAAAGGCTACAGGAAAACAAATCTATTAAAGGTGGTCTCATGAGACTTAATTTATTTTTCGACAACATCGGTCTCGTAAGAGTAGGTGGAAGGCTTACCAATTCTAATTTGCCGTACCACACAAGGCATCCATTGCTACTTCCTAAGGCACACCACGTGACACGATTGATAATTGACTATTATCATCATGTCTTTTTACATCCTAGTCTAAATTCCCTTCTAAATTTATTACAAAAATACTTTTGGATTATATCAGCGCGTCGAATTGTCCGCCAACAAATTTTTCGTTGTCAACGTTGTTATAGATCACGACCTAGATCTATTGAACCGTTTATGGGAGATCTACCCTCCCACCGAGTAACATCCTGTCGACCTTTTCAAAAGGTTGGGATCGATTTTGCGGGCCCGTTTTTCTTAAAAACTTCTCGTATCCGAAACGCCAAGTCCGTAAAATCGTATCTCTGTATTTTTGTATGTTTTACTACCAAATGTACTCATCTGGAAATTGTTTCAGAGTTGTCTACTGAAGCGTTTCTTGCATGCTTCGATCGGTTTGTTTCTCGTAGGGGACTTCCTAGCGACGTATTTAGCGATTGCGGTACCAATTTTGTTGGTGCTCGGAATTATCTAAAAGATGTTACGCAACATATTATAAATTCTCATGAGGAAATCCATAAATATTTAGCTCATCAACAAATAGTTTGGCATTTGAATCCTCCCGCCAGTCCACACATGGGTGGTTTATGGGAGAGTGCTGTTCGCTCTGCCAAATTAATCATTACTCGTGTAATTGGCGATCGCTCACTGGTTTACGAAGAATTAGCTACCATCTTCACTAAAGTAGAGGCTGCTCTAAATTCACGTCCTTTAGTACCTATGACAAATGATCCAAATGACCTGGACGTTTTAACTCCTGGCCATTTTATCATCGGTAAACCTCTTCAGGCATTACCTGAAGAAGAAATAATAGAATCAAATCTTCTCAAGCGTTGGCAGTTAGTACGGCAAATAACTCAGCATTTTTGGAAGCGTTGGCAATCCGAATATCTTCATACATTACAACAGCGACCCAAATGGCTTGCTAAACTACCTAACGTTCAAGTAGGCGATTTGGTTTTGCTGAAAGATCCCGGTTTGCCACCATTTCGTTGGAAAATTGCTAGGGTAACTAAAATTTGTCCAGGTTCTGACGGTACTGTTAGGGTGGTAGAGTTGAAAACTTCTACTGGTACGTTACTTCGACCAGTAGTCAAGATTTGTCCATTATTACCTTGTGCCTAAAGCCGATCATTATTCTTATGCTATCGAACCTTAGCTTATAGTATTATTAGTTTAGTTACATCTCATTATTATTATTTTTTTTTTTTTTTTAGTTAACATTATTGGAAACCTTTGCAGTTTCATATCTTACTTTTTTTTTTATTCTCTAAAGAGCTTAGAGGCTCTTTGGGGGGCGGTATGGTTGATATAAATCTACTAATTTCTAGCCAACTTGCAATATGTTACTACCCTAAATCCTACTCCTATTTTTATCCACCAAATCTGGGGGTAGCATCAACAAAATGAGTCGTTCGTTGTACGTCGCGTCGAGCACACGCAAATCGACATATTCTCCGCGAATCAACGTTAACGGAACCATCAGCCGCGATCTTCGCGCAATCATCTGATTAGTACATCATCCAGTGAAATTCATCGTAGTGTTGTGCGTTTTTAAAGTGAAACGGCTACGCGTATAATAAGACCTGCACGCGGGGACGACACGAACCAGGTTGGTCCTTAGTTTCCCTTTTTTACCCAATATCATCCTCCATTGGTGCCCCGCCAGCGTAAACCGTTAGCGCACCATTCCATTATCATTCATAAAAAAAAAGCATCTTTCTACAGATTCGCAATTCAATAAATACCTTGATATGACATCAAATGACTGTCAATAACATCAATAATGTGCGAATTGGATACCGAAAGTGGCTAATTTTTAATGTAAACAGCTGTTAATTGGTGATTTGTATTCACACACTCAAACTTAAAAATGTAAAGTAATAATAAAATTATTTAAAAGAGTAACACGCAAGTTTCTTGCTCGTTCTTCTTGTGATGAGACAGCTTTCCGAACGAGCGGTAGATTAAAAAAAATGTAATGACTATTCAAAAGTGCTTCAATGTAAATTTATTTGAATAAATGATTTTCTATTCTATTCTATTTAATCTTACTTATATTAACGCGAATATTATTTAGTATTGATGTTTGTTATTTTGATGAAACTTCACAGTAATGTACGCTTATACATCAGAATAACACATAGGCCGTAATTCAAAAAGATATTATGTAAACGGGCCGAATCTTTTGTAAATAAGAGAAAGCAGCAGTAGGCTAAATATTAAAATATATTAAAATGATAAAGTTTACTTGTTGACATAACAAAAATTCCAGAGATATTCGAAGTGACATATTCTATAAAAATGTACAAACAACTAATTCTACGATGGCCAGCATTATACTTCCAACAGAATCATTACATAGTATAAAATAAAGTCGCTTTCGCTGTCGGTCCCCATGTATGCTTAAATCTGAAAAATTACACAACGGATTTTGACGCGTGTTTTTAAATTGATAGAATGATTCTAGAGGAAGGTTTATATATATAATATAGTATCTAGTATAATGATAAATGTCAAGTGTGATGCAGACGAAGTGACGCGGGTCAGCTAGTATATTTTATATGATAATTTATACAAGATGTATAATTTATACAAAACGAAGATGGCATACCTTACTTGCCTGCTTTTGCGGTAGGCATGAGGTAAGTATGCATACTGCTTGTGGGCATAGGTCTGTTCGGGTTATGGTCACTGAAAAATTATAGAATTTTTACAAAAAAGTCAAAGCAAAGTTAGAAGTTCCATTAGACGGTCAGACCAGATATCCAGTCAGCTGGATATAACTGTCAGCGCCGCACTACACTAGGCGTCTACGCGCAATCAATGGCGACAGCTGGTCGATAAGATTGTGTAGAGTCGCGATACTGAGCAGTGAGGGACTATCAAGAAAAAGAAGAATGCTGGTTCTCCACTACGTTACATTCCTTCTAATTTAATAAAAAAAACTGTATTTTTGTAATAAGCTTTTATTAATTCAAATGAGATTGTGAAAATCTCATGCAAAGCTGTTTTTCTTGTCAGTTCTTCTTAGCTCGAAGCATACCGAAGTGACAGAACTGACGGACGGTGACATTTTTATACTACGAAGGTGGCAACCAAGCATACGGCCCATCTGATGGTAAATGGTTACCGTAGTCTATAGACGTCTGAGACACCAGGGGTGTCACGTGCGCTTTGCCGACCTTTAAGAAACCTTAAAGGTCGGCAAAGCCATCTTGAAAAACCTCATGCTGTAGTCACGTCAGAAAACCACGGCAGGGAGTTCACTGCACAATTTTATGTACGCGGGAGGAAGCTCCTCTGAACCGGACTGTCCGAGACTACTTAGGTTCTAACATGTGGGGATGAATTCCCTGTTGATGCATTTTTTATGGTTGAATATCGACCATTGGCGACCACTAGTTATAAAAACAATTTTATTATGAAAACTATCTTCAAATCTTTAGGTGTAAACACTGTTAACATAATAGAAAAACAAGTAAATGCTAATATTATGATAAACAGGAGTAGATGGTTGGTGTCTAATGGGGAAAGTCATGCTTAATGTAAGGTCACATCAGTGGCTAATGTCGCGGCCATTAACGCGTAAGTCTGTTTATTCCATTACATCATCTTTCCTGTTATGACTTAAGATTTTATGACAATAAATTTCCACAGCTATACATTAAATATCAAACCACTATGTGATAATTATTGTAAAATAGAATCCTTTAATCCTTTATTCATATAAAGTTAATATAAACACTTTTGAATAGTCATGGTTATTTTTTTAAATCTACAGCTCATTTGGTAAGCTGTCTTATCACAAGAAGAACGAGCAAGATACTTGTGTGTAGCTCTTTTAAATAATCGTTTTAAGTTTACATTTTTAAGTTGAAATGTGTGAATACAAACTACCAACTAGCACTAATTTATTACAGTTAGAGTTGTATTATAGTAATTCCAAATTCAAAATTTAATCCCGATAAAATATGTTTAATCCAGATAAAATATGTTGTATACATTTTAACATGAACTCTTTAAATTTGTATTTAGAATGTTGTTGTTTTAATATTCGTTCAATTCGGACAGGCGAAGAGCATGGCCTATACTGCCTAGTCATTAGTTTTATTTATATCTAAATTCATATTTAGTTCGAGATATAATATTCGATTTTCAAATTTTCTTTCTTTTTCCTATAAGTTCTTTATAAGCGAAATGACCAGTTTATTTGTGCCAGTTCCTCTCGACTTTACAAGTGTGCATTGCCATACTATTTATTCATACAGAACATTTTAAGCCACTTACATATTTTTTTTATTTAGCATTTTTAAAACCTACCATCTAGTTTAATCAATAAAAATGTATAATGTGACACTCATCTCAAGCATCTGTAAGTAAACGCTTACACTTGTGTGAATTCATCTGTATTTAAGTGTTTACGTCATATATTATATCGACGTATATAGCTGTATAGTTATTAGTCCTTGTTAAATATTGAATGGAGAACGGCAACCAAACCACGTCCACGTCAAACAGTCAACACTAGGCTTCCAAGCTATATCCTAACTCCATTGAAAGCCTCATGATGCCACGTTCAGTGGCGAAACATGTGTCGCAATATAAGTATAGACCAGTCATGTCAAAGATACGGCCCGCGGGCCGCATCTGGCCTCTGAGCTGTATCAATAGGGCCTGCGATCGCAATGTGATTTTTCATCATCATCATCATCATCATCATCAGCCAACTGCAGTCCACTGCTGCACACATTAAATAAATAAAATATTATTTTATTTAATAAAATCCATTATAAAACAAGTTTAAAAGTGTATTTAGTACATAAAGTTGTAATGTAGAACTAATATAAATTGCAATTATAATAATTCAGTACATTTTTATTTTATTTTAATGAAGTTCGCCTACACATTCTGTTTTAGTCCGTCTACATATTCAAAATTTAATATATGGTCCTCTGCTCTGACACCTCTGGTGTAGACTCAATGACAGTTGAAATTTGATCACCATTAGAGAAGGGCGTTACGGTGGTCAGGTTTCCGCACTGAATATTTGGTATCACACATGCTAATTGTAGTGGAATTATATTACCATGTATTTGATACAAACACACGCATATATACTCTTTTGTTTATTGGTAAAGTCTGTGGTCTAATTAAGAATATTGGTTGTGTCGAATATTATTTCTCAATAGAAAGTCCAAACATATAGTTTAAATTAAATAAAGTCGTCCAGAAACTTTCGACCACTCGGCGAGCACTATTTAAAACAAACAATTACCTGACATTAACAAATTATAAACACGTAAAAAATATGCACTTTATTGCGAAAGAAATAGGACACAACTATGTTATGATATCTATTTACTCTTTTTGATAAATCGTTGTAATTTACTTGACTTATGTAATATTTATTATCACATATACGTTTAAATTGACACTATTAGTATTTGCAACATTATACAGGATGGCAAACAAGCTAATCGTTTTTTTTCGGACTACTCTAATGTTGTTGACCGCAGCTGGCCTTTACAGCTTCACCGGCCGATAGGGGGCGAGTGGAGATGGCACTCCAAACTCGCGGAAGGACTTATGGTGCGGCTGAAAGCCAACTCCCGTCTGACGGATACGACTTTAGTTTTTTTTTTATGGATGATAATGGAATGGTTCACCCGCCTGCGCTAACGGTTTATGCTGGCGGGGCACCAATGGAGGATGATAAGATGAGCATCAGGTCAGGTCAGTTAGCCCATCGTGACAAATTCGCTAAGAATTTATCACGATGGTTTCCAGGGGGAACCGCGTGGAGGTCAACCTGACATGGTACATTGTTAGCAATGGGGTTATCAATTCACATTACTAATAATTCCTTTCGACTACGACTTTAGTTTCAGGGCACCGCTTGGTTCAAACCTCGGCTCAGGCCGTCCTAGTTTCGATCCCCGTTTGAATTGGACAGGGGATCGGAGGGGACAAGCTAACAGCTCATCTGATGGTAAGTGATAACAGTCGCTTATATACATGAACTGCATTAGAGTCATCACGTTATCACGTGACACACGTGATAGCACTCATGCGTTACCAAACGACTAAGATGCCATATATCCTGTAATTTCACTGTTTTTTTTCATATTACCACCCATACCTCCTCACAATAGCTAGCAGCAATACAAAGCAAGCTGCATGGCGGTTAAAATAGAGGAGACAGTGGTACACAGACAACTTTTTACAGTCTATCTTGGTAATATTTAATCCTTATCCTTACTCCTTACTAATATTATAAATGTGAAAGTAACTCTGTCTGTCTGTCTGTCTGTCTCACTTTCATGACAAAACTACTGAACCGATTTAAATGAAAATTGGTACGCAGATAGTCTAGACCCTGAGAAAGGACATAAGCTTTTTAATGCGAATAAAGGATAGTAAGGGGTTAAAAGGGGAGATGAAGGGTTCTATGGAAGTATTGTCATTTTTAAACCTAGAATCTTGAAAATACTTTTAGGCTGTTCATTAAATATAAATAAATATGACTAAGTTTGTAAAATAGTTACCCTTAAGTGGTTAAAAAATAGGGGATGAAAGTTTTTATAGAAAATACATAGTCATTTTTGAAGCTATAACGAGGAATATTTTTTCTTTGCCTTTTTTGGGTTAGATTATTAAATATTTTTTCTATATTTGGTCAAGGTCACTATAACACGCGGACGAAGTCGCGGGCACAGCTAGTAATATATTTTTTTTATTTCATTCAAACTACTTGTACATATAGATGTAATTTCTTAAGGATAAAGATAATTATGTTCACGAAACGTTTTTTGTCTCGCAAATTAAAATACTATATGAAAAAAATGTACATTTATAGATCACCATATCACCATCATAATCGAATGATAACATTAAAGCATACTACAGCATCTATCATTGAATAATAAATGAATTGTGCTAATAAATGAATATTGAAAATCCGCCTGTATTTTCTGAACAGGTTTTAGTGTATATATTCAACTACATGTATTTAAATTCTCTTTAAAAACGTGTCTGTAAATATGTTATTATACCATTGTTATTTGAAACTTTAACAGAAAAATAATCAATTAGATAATTTTTGTTTGTCACTATTTTATTATATTGTTATTCTGAATAGCAGAACGATAGGTTTTTATATTAACGATAGGAATTTTCTTTTTGCGCGTAATTATTACAATAGATGTAATAAAATATTATTTCATTTATTTGAATTTAGAATTTAAATCATACTAGGTATTTATTTTTTACTTGCCAATTTATTAGAAAAGACTTCATTCAAATATATATAATGTTATATTTAAATTTGGAATGTGATTTTAATCGTATATTTATTTTCCCGCGCAATTATTACAAGAATGTAATTAAAAACGTAGTGATTACTTGCTTAGTGGATTTTTGATGATTCAAAGAGTAGACTGATAATCAATTTACCTTACATACACTATGATGTCAGATTGTCAATATTGACACATAATGTGTCGACAGCAGTAGATAGCTTTGACGCCTGTGTGAAAGATGGGATAGGATAGAGAAATTGCAGAATAATAAAACATGGCACCACACTTTTCAGGAATGGCAACGTAATGCCCAGATTTATAGACGACGGTAACGCACTCACAATAGATGGACCTATTCTACTTGTTATTCCAGTCACGTAAAAATGAACTATTTAAAATAAGAATAGTCACTACCCGAGTGTACGTGGTACAATATATTATAAGTAAAATCGACTATCAATAAAAAATTAATTACAAAGGTCGTATTAGATCGAGGCCTGTCTACATATACGGTTTGAAGCGTACATTTATAGCTGTGTGAATGTAATTACTGAATTGTCACTGACCCGTATCATTTATTATTCAATTAAACGTGTTATAATATTAGACTAGACTTTATCAGAGACTTCGTTTGTTTTTTTTTGTTTTTGAGTAAATAAAAGATAGTCCATAGACTATCTTTTTTCTTATTATTCTTATATAATATGTTTTCACCTTAAAGATCAATCACAATCTGCTGCTTCCTTATCCAAATTATTTGGGGTAGACGTAATATGTTTTTCTCTAGTTTAGTATCCGTTACAATTAGGGTTTTTTTTATTATACACATATATTATTGTTTGCTATATACCTATGCCTATGCCTAGACTATACATAGAGAGAGGTTAAAAAAGGGAGAGGTGAAATGAGGTCGCTATAAATATTGATATATTAATATTTTTTTAACATCATAACATCATAACATCATTTATCAGTCGTACAGTTCTAGCTCAGCTAGCTAGCTCTTATCAAGTTTTTGATGAAATTTTTTATCATTAACTCACTTTTATTTTATGCAATTATATACATACAAGAACGTATTTATATATCTCCTATTTTTTTTTTTTTAATTACACAGATAAAAGTCTTTATCTGTACAGTGAAAGAAATGGAGTCTTTAAACGTCGTTACAACTATTTTCTTAAGACTACAAATATTTTATAACATACCTACCATAAATATTTGTTCATATGTTTTTTTTTTAATTGATCAATCAAATTATACTTTTAAAGTCAATTTGCTAACGTGAGTAAAACTTATAATTCTATAAACGTCCTTAAAACGCATCCAACTGTAGTAAGAAAACTTATAATCTTTTTCTACAAAAATTACTTTAAAATGGTTCAGAGTCGGTTGTTACTTTGTGTTGAAAATATAATGGAAAATTGCTTAATACTAAATTAAGGACTGGATACTTCATTGTACAATGAGTAATGGTTTCTAAGGTAGAATCAAGTAAAGTGGTATTTCATAGTTTAATCAGTGCCCTCGAATGTGATTGTTAACCGATAAAAGCGATACTATCTTCTTATACATATATAAAATTCTTGTGTCACAATGTTAGTTACCCTACTCCTCCGAAGCTTGACTGATTTTTTTTTAAATTTTATATATACATTCTGTAGGTCTGAGAATCGGCTATCTATTTTTTATACTCCTAAATAATAAGGGTTGTCCACCCCTAACTTTATTTTTTACTTTTTAGACAAAATTTTAATTTTTAATTATTTTATAACGTGGCCTTAAAATACATACAACCCTAAATTTTTACCCTTCTATCACCAAACCCTACTTCTTAATAGCGATTTTAATTTATATGGCAAAACGACGTTTGCATTGTCGGATAGTAAAATATAACATAAAGCTATTTATTTATGAGGCTAAATTCTGTAGCTATAATAAAATATAATTAGCTTTTATACTTTAAAATTAACTTATTACTCTTAATATATATTACTCAAAATAAAGGACGAAGCTCAATTCCATGTAAGCTGAAAAAATGTACGTCAAAATCTATTTATTTTTAATATCTTAAGTAACCGATGGGTTGTCACTCGATGTATGTTGTTTTATTTGGTATTAATTTAATCGTATATTGTATATTCGTAGCTTGTTCTGTGTACAGTTATATTTGATGATTTTGTTTTTTTATCGAAGAACTTTACTCGCGCTAAACTGGTTATCTCCAGAATAGAATAGAATAGAAAATCCTTTATTCAAATAAACTATATTTAAGGATATATACATTTTACTTTTAATAGACATCACAAATTTTTTAATGTACAGCTCATTCGGAAAGCTGTCTCATCACAAGAAGAATGAGCAAGAATCTTGCGTGTTGCTCTTTTAAATACTCGTTTCAACGTTACATTTCTAATTCAAAACATGTGATTACAAACTTCCAACTAGAAAATTAGTGCTAGTATTAGGGTCAAATAATAAATCATTACATAGTATAAAATAGAGTCGCTGTCGCTGTCTGTCCGTCCCTATTTATGCTTAAATCTTTAAAACTGCGCAACGGATTTTGAAGCGGTTTTTTTTAATAGATAGAGTGATTTTAGATTTAATCTTATTGTGTATTTATGAAACTTAATATTATTGTAATATTATCGCTCGTGTCTAACACTGGACACCACGCTTTAGTTTAAGGCCAAGAAAATGTGTAATTCTAGTCAATCCATGAAGTACTACTAACAATAGTGACAATGAAACTCAAAGTACATGCACTTTAGATTTGTTTTGTAAGAATCTGCTATTCAAAGATGGATCCATCATAGTTGGGCTGTGCGTTGATAGATCACTGTAAGTCTTTAGTTATATATATTTAGATTTATCAAACTTAATATTATATATATGATCATGTTATATATATATATATATAAATGATTATATATATATATATATATATATATATATATATATATATATATATACTCTATGTCATCGTTCAACAGACTTGGATGATACATCTTTGATAATTTTATTATCACATCATGATCATTTATATATATATATATACATACACACACACTAGCTATACCAGCGACTTCATAAAAGTAGCCTAAGTTACTCTTTATTACATTTGCTACGTGCCAAAAAAAGTCATGTCAAAATCGGTCCGGCTATTTCAGAGATTAGCCGGAACAAACAGACAGACAGACAGACAGACAAAAATTGTAAAAAATTTTATTTTGGTGTATGTACCGTATTTGTATTCATATGCATAGACCTAGTAAAAACGGTCATTTTAATATTACAAACAGACACTCCAATTATTTATATGTATAGATTTATTTATTTATTTCAGGCTACTAGGCCCGTATTATAAATACATGAGGAGACTAACATACATACGAATTAATATTATATACTAATATATTGGAACTGATTCTGTGGTAACGGCACTGTGATGACGGTAATCTGCCACTGTAGCGCCGATACACCACACCCTTATTACCGCCTTAATTCTGATATCGCGGGATCGATTCCTCGAACGAAACAAACATTTGTATTCATGAGTATGATTGTTTGTATCGGTACGGCTAGTTTCTATATATATTAAAACAAATATACCTAAGTCAGTTGTCTGGTACCCATTATCCATAATCCCTACATGTTTTGCTTAACTTGGGACTATGGATAATGTACATAGAAAACATCCAGACCACAAACAATCATACTAATTATTATAAATGTTTGCATCGCGCAATGAATCAAACCTGCGACCATCGGAAGTAAGGCGTCGTGCCAAACCGCTACATCACCGATCCTGTCAGCTTGCGAAAGAAACTACTTAGCGACCTAATTAAGTGTGATAGATGTATTCACATAAATTACTTTATAGAATTTTCCTTCAAATAAACTTTGTTTAATAGTAAAAATGCGTTTTTTTTTTCTTTGGCAAGAGGCTATTATGCCACTGAAAACAAAAAATGCGTTTGCTCGTTTAAAAAAAAACGTAAATACGTAATTAAAACAAACAGTTTACATAACAACATTCATTAAGTAATTACTAATCATTTAATTATAGGTTATAAAGGAACACAAGACTGACCGGTTTATGACACAAAAGCTTTGCGCAACGAACGTAAGTGTATAATAAAATAATTGCATATTAATAATGTTACTATAATATGTGATTGAAGAGCCAAACTAGATTGATGATTCCATCAGTCATATTTCCATCAATCAAATCAAAATATAATCATTCAGGTAGGTCTATTACAGACTCTTATGAAATGTCAAATTTACTACTAGTAAATTTGACATTTCATAAGAGTGCAAAAGTCGGAGTTCGGAGTGCTTTCGAGATAAGAACTAACAAGAAACTCCCGCTATTATTATTTTCAAATGAATTTGTATATAATTAAAAAAAAAACGGATTTATTTTTAAAATATAATTAGTGAGAATGTAGTGACCGCGAACATATGCTATTACATATTTGTTAAACGAATTAAAACTATATTACCGGTCTAGTAAGGATTGAATTGACATATTGTCAAACTACAGTCGAATAAATAGCTCAATTTAGTTCGTAGCTCTCTTGAGAATATGTCGTTCTTTTAGTTCGTTCGCTCCCAACTCGAGGCAAATAAAAGGTTGTTCAACCTCTATACTTATAAATATTTTTTCGCGCAAACATGTGTTCTTATTTTTTTAACAAGACATTATATTTTATAATAATTTCTAAATTGCTTTAAAAAAATAGAATAAAAAAGTTTTTTGAGACAAATGTAAGGTGATAAACGTGAACTAATCCCTAGAAAAGATCTCTTCTAATTAACCCAAAACAGTTGCATAGGTAATAATGAGTAGGTAACATTTAGTGCAAATAATACACATATACAATGTTAAAAACAATAACTAATTAAAAATTTACACAAAACTGACAAAAAAATCAATGTAATATATCTATAAAAGATTATCATACATATTATACATAAATCTTGTATCATAAACACATAATTCAAAATAGATAGTGATATGTGCCTACATTGGAAAACCTGTGCATTTTATAACGAACTAAAGAGCGAGATCTATGAACTGGTTCGTTTAGTTCGTCTTTGGGGCCGCTCTTCTGAACTACTCGTTCTCAAACTACACAAGCCTATTAAACAGGCTACTTCAGGACCAGTATTATAGGAACTTTCCACTAATATAATGAATATACGCTGATATGAAGTGTAAAGAGGTTTGATTGTTTTTGTATGTTTGTTTGTAACAGATAAATACACAAATATGTTACTACATTAATCAGTAAAAAGAGAAATTATCTCATAAATTATATTAAGTATTGTATGAAAGTATTTATGTATTTATATCAGTTGTCTAATACCCATAACACAAGCTCTGCTTAGCTTGGAACTAGATGGCGCTGTGTGAGTTGTCCAAGGATATAATTATTATTATTATAACTGATTAGAAATTAATATAAAACAAAACATCCCTTGGTGCTGCATGCCCTGAATAAGTTACTTAATAACGAAATATATTAAATGAGAAAACACCCAGACCGATACAAACAATCATATTCATGTCAAATTCATCATCAGAATCATTCAAATCATATTCATCATCAACATTTGCTTATGTTTGTACCGTGCCGTAATTGAACCCGCGATCATCGGAAGTTTGTTCACCATTCCAATTAAAATTAAAAAAAAACTTCTATGGGTGAAAAACAGGTTCAATGTAGACGAAGACGAAGATAATCATAAAACGTATTTATAGCATTGGAGTCTTATATAAAAAAATAAGGAGGTGGTCCACAAGTCAAGGTGACTGGAGATATTAATATACGTATATATTTTTACTAGCTGTTCCCCCGACTTCGTCCGCGTGGAATTTAGCTTTATTTTTCTAAAATAAAAGTAGCCTAAATTACTCCTTATTACATAAGTTACCTGCTAAAAAAAGTCCCGTCAAAATCGGTCCAGCCATATCAGAGATTAGCCGGAATAAACAGACAGCCAACAATGTTATTTTGGTGTATGTACCGTATTTATATTCGTATGCATGTAGTAAAAAACGGTGATTTCAATATTACAAACAGACACTCCAATTTTATTTATATGTATAGATATATATTTTTTTAGCATAGCATATTTTATTTATATGTATGGATATGGACCACATATCTCAGACGAGGTATGTTTAATCTTGACCGTTCCTTGTTTTTACGTTACCTTAGGTCGGAATTACACCTATAAGTACTTACGTAAAACGTGAATAAAAAAGATAAATGATGTTTAAACCGTATATATATACCTACATATATTATATACATATAGTAACTGTCCCGCTAAACGTTGTTTTGCCGTATAAATTAAAATTGCTATTATAAATAGGGATTGACATTAAAAGGGCCAAAATTTAAGGGTTGTATGTATTTTTAATTTGTTGTAATTTAATTTTGTTAGGGGTGGACAACCATAATCACTTAGAGGTATGAAAAACAGTAGCCCATTCTACTATTTTTCATACCTCTAAGTGTCCTACTGAATATGCATATAAAATTTCATAAAAATCAGTCAAGCCGTTTCGGAGGAGTATGATATCATTGTGAAACGAGAATTTTATATATAAGATATTCCTTTATTCATTCATAATTTAAGAGCTGCGCTCTTATCGATGGAGCTCTTGTCAGTTTCCACGATTTTCCTTTATCTCTTTAGTTGTTGATACGACACGACTCCAACTATTTCCTTATTCTGATTGATATATCTGTATCTTGGTCTTCCCTTCCAGTCTTTCCTTCTATTATATGTATTTGATTATAAATTTAAAAATATAGAAACCAGTTTTTAATTTATTCTTACCTACTAGTAAATAGGAATGTAAAAAAGCAATTGCTTCGAGCAACTAAATTAACGATCATTAATATTAAACATATATGAGGTTAAAACGAACAATTTGATGCTATATAAAAAAGAAGGATCTAATAAATATAGTAGACAATGTATGGGAAATTAGATATTTTTTAATAGAACAAGTACATTCAAGTACACAAAAAGTAAATACGTCTCTAACAACTTGTCGTTATGTTACAAAAGCTGTTTTTAAAAGATTGTAAAGAATAAAAGCCTAAAAGCAAGAATTTTGCAGAGAATTAAATAGTAGTGGGTAATATCTCAATCAACCAACCTGAGAGGTCGTTTGGTAGTTTGAGTTTGAGATCTGTGGATAGAGAATATTATGAATTTAACCAAATTTTACCTAAAAAAGAAGATACAATATTAAAATGAATTGTGGATTTAAGTAAATAATTATTATAATTTACACACATTTTAATTCTTATTATATAGGAGACGGGGCATTAAGACGGACTGCGGACGGACGGACGGACGGGGGATTTAAGACGGAGCCCCGCAATAGCAGGTCACCGCAGAACGTCGGACTCAATAGGCAAGACAGGAGGTGGGACATGATGTGGAACGGAACCCTTTAGCCGCAAATCTCCCCAGGGCGATGTACTTAAATGGCATGGTAGGAGATATAATTTAGAATGGAGCCCTGCAATCGCAGGTCACCGTAGGACGTCGGCATCAATGAGCAAGACAGGAGATGAGACATAATGTGGAACGGAACCCTTTAGCCGCAAATCTCCCCAGGGCGATGTACTTAAATGGCATGGCAGGAGATATAATTTAGGATGGAGCCCTGCAATCGCAGGTCACCGTAAGACGTCGGCATCAATGAGCAAAACAGGAGATGAGACATGATGTGGAACGGAACCCTTTAGTCGCAAATCTCCCCAGGGCGATGTACTTAAATGGCATGGCAGGAGATATAATTTAGGATGGAGCCCTGCAATCGCAGGTCACAGTAGGACATTGGATTCAATGGGCAAGACAGGAGATGGGACATGATGTGGAACGGAACCCCTTAGCCGCAAGTCTCCCCAGGACGTTGGACTCAAAAGGTACGACAGGAGATGTGACATGATTTAAGACGGATCCCCGCATTCGCAAGTTTTTCCTGGTCGTTGGATTCAATGGCAAGACAGGAGATGGGACATGATGTGGAACGGAACCCCTTAGCCGCAAGTTTCCCCAGGACATTGGACTCAAAAGGCACGATAGGAGACATGATTTAAGACGGATCCCCGCATTCGCAAGTTTTTCCTGGTCGTTGGATTCAAAGGGCACAACAGGAGGTGGGACATGAATTAGGACGGAGCCCAACCGTAAATCTCTGCAGGTGCACTCAAAGAGCACGATAGTAAATGGGATGGAGCCCTGCAACTGCAAGTATCCCAGGAAACGATACCCGATTTCAATAGTGTGCCTGAAACAAACCTAGCTACGCAATTTGCCGAGGGCTTTCTAATTAATACTGACCTTGTATAACAACTGATTTAACATTCAATCCAACATTATCTATTTAATCAATCAAAATATATATGAAGTATTTATCTTTTGACATCATCGAATCATTAATCTATTGAGAGTATCTAGGTTATGGTTTCTATTATTAATAGTGTCTTTTCATATATCTGTTTAGTTCAGACTTTAATCGACACACATTATGTTAGCTCAGATTAAGTGTAAGTGCTTAGTAATATTGTGGTACACCGTCATTATAGTATTTCAACGTAGCAAGTCACATTCTATATTTCATTTACAATAATACTGTCTTATTAAATATAATATCTATAATTTCTAATAATTATACAACAGATTATGTTATTATTATACTTTGACCATGAGCTGTCAAGTTTGTTTACATATTCATTTGTATTTAATTATTCAAACAAAGTTGAACCACATTTGTCAGTATCCTTATTATTTCGTTACTTCCTTTCTTTTTCTTCATTTCTTATTGCAGTTCTTTTCTCGAAGTCAATATTTATGTTGTCCGAGGAAATAGTGAAGTAAATATAAAACTTATTACTATACATTAATCTTCATATATCCCATACTTTAGTTGTTAAAAAATATAAGCAAATGAATAATTCCGAGTTGCTAAAACTCAATACAGTTTATTGAAATTATTTGTATCGCCGATTGAATAATCAATAAGCAGCGGTTGCATTTATTGAACAAAGACGTATGACCTCAAATAAACTGCCCATTGTTATGTTTATCGGTTGACAAACTTCGCAATAAAATATGGTGATAAACAAATTTAATTCTTATATAGAAAGAAAGTAAGAAATATAACTTAAGTAACAATTAATTATGTTACTTAAGTTATATTTATTATTTTACTTAATTTAAAAAAATGTATTTAAGTATTTCTATTAGTTATACATATAATAATACCCATAATACAAGCCCTATTAACGTCGAGACAAGATAATATTTATAATCAATAAATTTCAGAGCTGTGGTATGTATATAATAGCACAACTCTGAAATTTATTGATTATGTATGCTTGAATTATGTATGGTTATACCACAGTATAAACGCTGTGGTCCATCCCAATTTTTTTATTTTATTTATAGACGATTTTTTATGTAATTACAAAAAAACATTCTTCCATTATTCTACAATCACTTAAACAGACTCAACCTAGAGAGAACATCAAATGATGACGTGAACACACTTGCATAACGTGAACTTGGCTGATGACCGCAAATTACTTTCTCGTGTTGCGTCGAGCGGTATGTGTGTTTGTATGTCACATTTATTGCTGCAAGGTCACGGTTATTCTTCATATGATTCAATCAGCTTTGTTAATTGATTGTATATTGTTTTACGCTATTTAATGATTATGATGATTTAAATAATCTTGTAATACAATTTTAAGGTTATAATTTACGTAATATACGTTTATTATAGACTAGCTTTTGCCCGCGGCTTCGCTCGCGTTAATTTATCCTCTTCGGGGTGGAATTTATCAAAATCCTTTCTTAGGGGATGCCTACGTCATAGTAGCTTTATGCATGTAAAGTCTCAGCACGATCGGTTGAAAATTTACAAAGTTTCATGCAAACTTTCATCTCCTATTTTATCTGAAATTATATTAGAAATAATCAAAATAATAAAAATCCTTTCTTAGCGGATGCCTACGTCATAACATCTACCTGCATGCCAAATTTCAGCTCGATCCGTCCAGTGGTTTGGGCTGTGCGTTGATAGATCACTGTCACTCTCTGTTTTCACTTTTTCATTGTCAGACTATGTTATATGATATTTATATTGGATTTATATATTTTATTTCATATTTATTTATAGATTGATATATATATTATATGTATTTGTGTATGTATATAGTGTTCACTTTTAGTATTTGT
The DNA here is from genome assembly GCF_030625045.1 of Achroia grisella. Taxonomy (NCBI): domain Eukaryota; kingdom Metazoa; phylum Arthropoda; class Insecta; order Lepidoptera; family Pyralidae; genus Achroia; species Achroia grisella. Next base: position 1,340,496 of record NW_026713078.1, read on the forward strand.
ATAAATTTTTTTGACCTATTGTTTTCCTTATACCGCCTACAATTTCTCTGCACAACCTGTGGTTGACTGGTAGAAAATGCCGTAAGGCGTTAAGTCCGCCGTATGTACTTTTACCTTGGTATTTTGTGCATTGAAGTTATATAAATAAATAAATATAGAGAATAGAGGGGGAGCAGAATGCTAATTTATTTATATTATACATAAAAAATACATTAAATCAATAGAAACTCATTCCACTTACTTCCAAGTATTGTACATATACACTAATAGAAGTATATACCTATATATATAGTCTTTGATACTAGAACTTTAAAAATGTTTAAAATTATAATTTAAAATAATTATGGTCAAATTTCCACCAATGACCGACTACTAATTATTATAAATACTTGCTAGTATAATAATTATTTATTAATAATAAAAAAACACTATTTATGTATTAATTTTAATAAATCTAGAAATTTATTGATAACAGTACAAGATAGTCATTATATAATCTAATAAATCGTATATTTTTTTCGTAAATACATACATTTCATACATAGAAAACACTCAGATATAAACAATCGTACTCATGAATACATATGTTTGTACCGTCGAGGACTCGAACCCGCGAAAGTAAGGCTAGACCATCGAGGTCGTCTAGTGTAACCTAGTAACTAATATTCTCATGTTATACTGATTCTCATTATTTTAATTAAGCATATAATATATTAATTATTATCATAATGGATTAATAAAAATCTAATTATAGAATTATAGTGTTAGGTATTATAGAAAAGAATGGAAAACTTTATTCTATACTAGCTGTACCCGCGACATCGTCCGAGTGGAATTTAAATTTATTTTTCTTAAATAAAAGATTTTTCTAAAATAAGTAGCCTCAAAATCGGTCCAGCCATTTCAGAGATTACCCGGAACAAACAGACAGACAGACAGACAAAAATTGTAATAAAAAAATATTTTGGTGTATGTACCGTATTTATATTCATATGGATATAGTAAAAAACGGTTATTTCAATATTACAAACAGACACTCCAATTTTATTTATATGTATGGATATATCTTTTTTATGGTGTTCTTATTTTTTATTAGCAGCACTACTCGTTTAATTATGGTCAATGCTTTTATATTAATAATTCATGATTGTATGGTGATGTTTTTATATTACAACAATTTAACTACGTAAGAAACAACTTCAACTACCATTATTACGTCGCATTTTTTTTTATCTTATACCATAATTAAAAATCTTAACGTATGTAAATGCGAAAGTTTGTGAGTATGGATGGATAGGTGTTTTTTTCGTTTCTTGTAAAGTCTAGGGACTGTTGTACAATTTAAAAGGACATGCCAGTCCCATTGTAGCCTAGGATGGATAGATCTATGGACGAATATTTGTTATTATCTCACGGAGACACTATTGAACGAATTTTGATGAAACTTTTCAGTAATGTAGCTTATCCATGAGAATAACGCACGAAATAATTTAAAAAGATATTCTGTAAATTGAGAGAAATATAATGATAAATGTCAAGTAAATGCGAGTCAGCTTGTATAGTATAATTTTAAACGATAATATTATAAGTAAAATTACTTAGTTAATATGGGTTTTATTATGGAAATTAAGGGGTTAAAAGCTTACCTACTATTACATAACGATTCTGAATACAGTAACATAAATTAATAATTGGAAAAAATAATAAAAAGAGCTTATAATACCACATATGTACGATTATAGTACAATAGTTTGATGAAGGAATATTGAGTTTTTAATATAATAATGAAGAAATAAAAAACTTATAGATTAATCAATCTATAAGTTTTTAGTTTTTTATTACGGAATGTTCTAGAAGATGTGAGAAAATTCATAAAAAGGAACATAACCTTCCATGCGTGATGTTCTATTTTCAAATTATATAATTTTATATTTAAATACGTTATAGAGCTCTTTGTCATCCAAACAATCGCATTAAAAAAGAAAATAATAAAAAAAAGTATATGTCTAGTCCTCAGTTCAATTTATGGTTTTTATTTTATATAGTATTTTTTTTAAAGCGTAATATTTTAATTCAATTGATATGTTATTACACATACATACATACATTTTTAATAACGTAATGAATTGGTTTTAACGTTTGTTAAAATTGTTCGATAGCAATACACTATTATCTATTAATTAATCATTTAAATTACTTCAATTGCAAAAAATAGTCTTTGCACGTATCATTTGAATTCTTCTGGAGTGATGACGTGGGCGAGAACTAGTATCTAATGATATCATTAACAACTGCACGGTTTTATGAAACGTGTCAACTCATAACTACTTTATTAACATACGTATATACATCAGCTTCCTGTTCCTACATATGGATAATATTCCTAAATGGGTTGTTGACAGGCTATACGGATTTCCGTAAGGCATTTGACAATATTGATTAGCAATTAGTGAAAATTACCTTGAATTTAAATCGAACTTTTAATTGTAATAATTATATTTTATTTATAATAAAATAACACTATAATGTAACTAAACAGTCTAATGAATCAGTTATATTAGCAGCAGTACTACAGGGGTCTATTATAGGTCCTATTTTTAAAATCTTCATTACCATTATTATATTATATACAAAAATCGCTATGCACATTATTATTACCAACTGCGTCATATGATTTAACCATAGGTATGTTATTAACTAGTTTTCTAGTATCGTTACCATATAAAAAAATCTAGCTATGTACCGCAGTTAAACCTTGCGTTGAGTTTCGTTGTAAAAGAAATGACGGTAATTTTTTTTCTCCACCCACTACTGTTACTTTTTTCGCTCAGCATATATTCTGACTTTTTTTTTTTTGACACGGCACTTAATGCAGTAGCGAGATAATCAATAGCCTAGTATCTGCTTTAAGAATGCATCTATCAATTACGAAATAGGATTTTTGAATTCCGATTCGTAGTTTCAGAGATTAGCGTGTATAAACATACAAATATACCCTTCAACCTTCTATACAGCTATAAACTACATCTAAAAGTTACGGCGGACTATAAATAAATCAAGTTCATTTAATAGATGTATGTAAATTATACTATAAATAGTTATAATATATTATTAGATTATAATACCGTCATCATAATGTTAAATCAATAAAATTTGTAAATATAAAGAACGTATATAGTTAATTATGTATTAATGGAAAATTCTAATAGATAAAACAACAAGAATGGATCATTTAACAGGTCTATATATGTATATATAATCATACATGTTCATAGTTTCGACGTAGCGTTTTACGTCAATATGATATAATGTGATTTAATATATTATCGCTGACTTTAAGGTCCTTGAAATTATTAAAATTGAATAATGGTGCTTCCTTTAAAATATTTTTAAAAGAAGGACAGGGTATTGATCTTAAAATTATGTAAATTGATGTTTCTTATTTGAAACTGACAGATTTGTCGTTACATAAACTAAGAAAAAACGGGAATTCTCATAATGAAACTTCCGGACTGCTGCACCGATTTGAGAACTTTGATTGTTTGAAATGTATATTATTCCAAGTGACACAAGCTATATATTGTATATTCATATTATATAATATTTCGAACTTCAAAAGCAAAATGTAAAATTGTTGTGAAATTTTTATTGATAGATTTATACGCAGCTTGTTCTATGATTGACCTTTTAGTTGCCTTCAAAACGGTAATAGTACCATTTTTAAATAAATATTGCGTGATTTCGAAAACTGTTTAATTGGTTTTAAAAATTGAGGGAATGTAAAAGTCTTGTCTTTAATTTAAAAATATTCTTTATTAGTGTCTATTACTAGTGACTTCGTCTATACAAACTTTAATTAATTAATTAATTAAATAATTTATAGTAGCTGTCTGTAATAATATATATAGCCTATATGTTATACTAATCTATATTACTGCAAAGTTTCATCAAAATCTGTACAGTAGTTTTTGCGTGAAACAGTAACAAACATCCATACTTACAAACTTTCGCGTTTATAATATTTTTAAGATTAAGATTTTTATTGATAGATTTATTTTGCAGCTTGTTCTATAATTTACTTTTTTTTTATTGATTTTAGTTGTCTACAAGGTACTAATACCATTTTAAAATTAATTTTAGCGATTTCGAAATCTGATTAATTGGCTTTGAAGATTGAATTTATTGGGAACCTAAAAGTCTCGTCTTCAATATAAAAAATATTCCTTATTAGTATCTGTTACTGTTAATATTTTATTCTAATACTAGCTGTCCAGCGGTTTCAAGCGCGTTAAATGTCAATATATTTCTATAAAAAATATAGCCTCTATGTTATTCGTAAAAGAGTAATAAACATCTATACTTACAAACTTTTGTGTTTATAATATTATTAAGATTAACACTATCTTTTACAACCCTTCTGGATTGTTATTTAGTATCAATAGTTCTACATCTGTATCCATCCTAATAATATGATCTTAGTTTACGCCAAATTTCATTAAAATACGTTCAGCGTTTATTTCTGAAAACGTAACAAACAAACACACATACGTTCACATTTATAATATCGGAACGGATTAGTAGCACAGTGACTGTTCTTGTGGTTCTGAAGTTTTGTCTAGTCTTTTTGTTTATATAGAAATAAATTTTATGATACATAGATTAGTAACCTTGTACTTAATAGAGTAGATCAAAACGCAAAACAAACGTATGCAGATGAATTTGTTATAATAAGCAAGTTTCATATATAGACTTCCGTGGCTATACAAACAAATTTTGATACAGCTGTGTTTCTCATTGGTTCTTTTCGACTGAAACCATATTCCGAACTGTCTGAATAATTATGATCATCATCATCGTCATCATCATCATCATCATCATCATCACTCCACTGCAATCCATAGCTGAACAGAGGCCTCTCGCAAGGCACGTTGCTAGGCACGATCTTCAGCCCTTCTCGTCTAGTTACCCACAACCCTACGTATATCATTGCTCCACCTAACTGTTGCATAATAAACATAATTATATAATGAACTAATTATTTCCAGTGACTTCTTCCGCTTTTTTTTAGATAACCTATGTCCTATGTACTTGTGTCCTAGATAGCCTATGTTCGTTCTTACAATACGATATATATTCATGTTAATTTTTTTTTTAATCCGCTCAGTAGTTAATTTGTGCAATTTTCACAAATAGACAGACATACACATATTCACGTTTATAAGATTAATAATAATAATAAACTTTATTAGCCTATAAGACACTTTTACATTTTATACAAGTAATACAATAATTAAGTATAGATTATTTTGATTTCAATAAAACTCGATACAAATTTTTATATCACCAATTTCGAAAGATTTAAGACGAATCTGATGAACAAAGGGCTATGAAGATTGCCTCAGAAGCAATTGTGCTGAGTGGTATTAAGGGCATAAATGACAGATTTGCGAAGTTAATGGTATAATTTTATATTTCAAGTTATGATTATTATCAATACAATAAGACGCATTAATGCGCGTACCTTCTTTGTACAAAGATTGGACGTTGAAGGCTGTATGCATTTAGTTTGATAAAATAGACAATTGATAATTTTCAATGAAATTTTATGAATCCGGAGTCCATTGTTGTTTATTTAATTAAATGTGGATTCTGAATGCCATAAACTAAATATTATAGATTACTGGCTGTCCCGGCAAACGTTGATTTGCCTTAAAATAAAAAAAAAATTAGGGGTGGACTACTCTTACCATTTAGGGGGATGAAAAATAGATGTTGGCCGATTCTCAGACCTACTCAATACGCTCACAAAATTTCATGAGAATCGGTCAAGCCGTGTCGGAGGAGTATGGGAACGAAAACTGTGACACGAGAATTTTATATATAAGATAAATCCTAGATTACATTATATAAAGTTGCACTAACTAGAAGTAGCTGTTTCCTATACTATTTTATTAGCTATTAAATTACTTATTACTTAGGTAACTGTTGATAACAGTAACAATGTTTTACAATTATGTGTCTAATCAATAACTACGGATTTAGATAATATTATTTGATAAGTATAATGTAACAATATTTATTAATTGAGAAATTGAAATCAACTTTTCTAAAGATGACACTGGAGAAGTTTAAAGGAGTCTATTTAGTGTCTTTGAAACACCTATTTAAGTATCCAGGTACCTTACTTTGCAAGTTGCGGTGTGATGCAAGGCCATCCATTATGAGATTCTACCACGGCTATCATACTTTGTGATATATATGATGTGACGCCCTTAGTGTCTAGCGGTTTAGGATACCGCTTTACCTCTGATGGTCGCGGGTTCGATTCCTCGCACAGTGCAAGTGTTTGTATTTATTAGTATGATTGTATTTACAAAAAAATGAGTATTTATATCAGTTGTCTAGTACCCATAATATAAGCAGCTTAGCGTGTGAATATATGACATTGTGTAAATTGTTTTGAAATACTATTATTATTTTTATGTAGCTGAGGATTACCACTTTCCGCCAATTAGTCAGGTTGTTTATCAGTCTAGTCTCATAAAAAATATAATAATGAAATAATTATGTGGGAACTACATAAAAACCGGTCTACCTAAATTCTGTTATTATTATAAATAGAATATACCTGTAATAAAAGGTAGATTTCTTCAAACATTCATGGAAACTCTTTTTTATATTGAAATTTATGTTTATAATAATAATAACCCACTTTATCGCACAGCGCCATCTAGTCCTATACCAAGGATGTTATGGATATGAAATTTCGGATACGGATAGGTTTCGGATATAGTAATGATTATTATATCGGTTACTGATACGGATGCGGATATTAAATTATTTCGGATTATCCGTTAGTTTCGGATAATTTCGGTTACGGATATTAATTTTTTTGGTGTTACATAATTGTGTCTCAATTAGGCTCCGCCCCTATCCGATGTTATCCGAAACTCTTATTTCGGATTCAGTTACGGTTACGGATATTTTTTTATATCGGATATCCGATAGTTTCGGTTACGGTTATGGATCTCCCTAACATCCCTGTTCTATACTAAGCAGAGCGTGTGTTATGGGTACTAGACAGCTCATATAGACACTTTTTTGTAAATACAAACATATTATACATAGAAAACACCCAGACTGATACCGTTTGTGGTTATACTTATGAATAGAAATGTTTATATAGTGTGTAGGTTCGAATCCGCGACCATCTGAAGAAAAGCGGTGTGCTAACCCGCTAAACCACTGAGGTGAAATCATACAGACATACTTATATAATTTATACCTACTAAAATAATTATTTATACTAATATTATAAAGAGGTAAACATAGGAGCGGAGCTGCAAGGAAAAATATTGTAAAAACTCATAATACATTAGCAGATGAAGTTAAATTAACGTAAGGTGTAATAAGACGGTTTTTTACAACAAGAAGCTTATCAAAAACAATTTGTACCTCTAAGGTAGATATATTATGTATACATATATATATATATATATATATATATGTCTTTCGAAAAAGTCAAAACTCTTTTATGGGAAATGGTATAAAGTTTTACAGTAAGATACCAAAGGATATACTGAAATTACCTTTAATAAATTTAAAACATCTGATAAATATATTTAATGAGAAAAACGCACTAAACGATTACTTAAATCACAAACTTGCATGGCAATAGTTGTTCACGTATGTTGGGGTTTTCATTTAATGTTAAACAGACAGCAATAAAGTACAAATGTAAATAGATGGGCTTTAAAAAAACCAGTTCAATTTCTTGCCAGTTCATATCAATGGAATTTGTATATTGAACTGGACGGTAGAGAAAAAATATGCTTAAAAACTTGACGTTCATAAGCGGCTAAAATGTCATATATGTGTTATAATATTTATGAGGACATTTTTATTATACACTAGCTACTCCCGCAATTTCGTCCGCGTGGAATAAACTTTATTTTTCTAAAATAAAAGTAACATAAGTAATGTTACTGTTGAAAAATAAAGTTAACCAAAAGTTAAAAAAAAAGTAACTCCTTGTTACATCAGCTACCTGCCAAAAAAGTCCCGTCAAAATCGGTCCAGCCATTTCAGAGATTAGCCGGAACGAACAGACCGACAGACAGACGAAAATTGTAAAAAATATTATTTTGGTGCATGTACCGTATTTATATTCATGTGCATGTAGTAAAAAACGATTATTTCAATATTACAGACTCCAATGTTATTCATATGTATAGATATAGATATACAATTAATGAAACTCACATAAATATGTAATAATCTCAGTGAATACAGTTAATTAAACAATTAAAAAACACGTAAACTAAACAGCACATATACTTATAAATAAGAGATGTTAGCAGCTGGAAGAGACAACTATTTTTGCATATCTCAGCTGAGTACAACTATTTTTGCATATCTCAGCTGAGTACAACTATTAATATTATCCATTTGTGTTTCAATTCTCAGTGACATTGATTAAAATTTTCCTGTAAGCATTTAATTAATGTAACTCAATTTATTCGTGACAACCTTATCCTTATTAACCTTTATTTATACTAGCAAGAAATGAAATAAATATCACTTCATTTCATTTCAAGCGGCCCCGGTACGCACGGGCCAAATATTAATGTACATGGAAAACATATGAGGTAACTATTTTTGAAGTAATTTATTAACGTAGTACATTCAAAAACATTTACGCCAATCTCAGAAATGGATTAAGTGATTTGGTTATGGTTCGAGGATGTATAAAAAAAGAGGTATAAAGTTCTTGTTTCATGTGTTAATGCTATGAGACCCGGATGCTTCGATATAAGTTCACTTTCTTGTACCTGCCTTATATAAAAATGAGGAAATTTACATTTGTTGTAAATATCAACCGGCGACCATGATCTTATGTCGCTGGTTGGTTATTTCGTGGTCATATTTAAGTATAGTTTTATAATTTTAAAAGCTTTTTTCCTTCATTTTTCCGGGTGAAAGAATTTCATTAAACGGCCTTCATGACAATTAAAGAAGTACAAAGTAAATCACTTCCCAAACGATTACAGATTTACTTGAAGAAATGCTTTTATAGGACACTAACTATAATCTGTGGCTTCGTCTACTTTTTTGTGTTAAAAAGTAACCTAAGTCTTTTCTCGCGTTACTACTATATTCACGTCAAAAATTATTAAAATCTGTTCAACTATCGAATTGTGAAATAAGAATAAACAGACAGATAGATATACATTCGCATTTATATTATAACTAGCTGTCGCGGCAAACGTTGTTTTGCCTTAAAATAAAAAAAAATTAGGGGTGGACTACCCCTAACATTTAGGGGGATGAAAAATAGATGTTGGTCGATTCTCAGACCTACTCAATACGCTAACAAAATTTCATGAGAATCGGTCAAGCCGTTTCGGAGGAGTATGGGAACGAAAACTGTGACACGAGAATTTTTTATATAAGATTAATAGTAAGGAATGGATATAGAAGACTCCACGATATGCTCACACTAATATACTATATTTAAAAAAAATGGGATTAATGGGAAGGATTTTGTGACTATACATTTGAAAGTTACATGTCCATATGATTTTCTGCTGTAATCCTATTACATTTATAATATTACATATTAATATCTCAGGCCAATTCACACAGCGCCATCTAGTCCCAAGCTAAGCAGGGATTGTGTTATAAGTATTAGACAACTATATACTAAGATACATTTTATAAACGTACTTGTTATATATATAAAACTCCTAGACCAACACACAATCATACTCATTAATACAAATGTTTGTACAGTGCGAGGAATCGAACCCGCAATTTTTGGAAATTAGCTGCGGTATATAACATACAACATAACAGTGCATTACACCGCTAAACCACTGATGCCGGTACTTCGGTACTGAGTTATAATTAACAAAATGGAACAAATAAATGTAATTAAATGTTATTATTCTATTGCCAGCAGGTTGTAAGCCATGATCTTATTTTTAGAGAGAGATACTATGAAATTACATCTCTTACAGGCTTCTCTCTTAATATTTGAGAAAACAATACCTACACTATATATGACTTAGAATAAAGTCACACATATATTTCAAACAAAATACAAATCTCTATTTTGAACAACCAATTTAAACCAAATCAAGAATAAACAAAAACACACATTAAACAAACAAAAAAAAAGAAATGACAAACAGTGATTAAACCAAACCAAATCATTAGATTTGGTTTAATCACTGTTTGTCATTTCTTTTTTTTTTGGTTTAATCACTGTTTGTCATTTCTCTTTTTTTTGTTTGTTTAATGTGTGTTTTTGTTTTTTCTTCTACTGAATAAATATAATTTCATTTAATTTCATTTGATATGGTCAAATGGAAAGAAATTGATTATTTCGAAGGTGGACACATGAAAAACCTGAACATTAATATTAACACGTTCAAGAATAATATTTACAATGAGTAAATAAGCTTTCAAAACAGTAAACATATGTATTATGTATATCTAATACAATCATACATCAATACTCCAAATGTTTACATAAGTAGGTAGTTCATGTTTATCTGCATAAATATTACAGAGAAGAATTGTAAGAATATTAGATAATTTTTTTTTATAAGCTGTCATTAGCCAGTAGTATAAGCGATGTATCCTGGTTGATCACGCCTTTACAAATATTCTGGTACATTATATTTGAAGAATAGATCTGAATATCTATCTATCTATCTAATATAGTATGATCTGTCTATAACGATCTGTAAGCATTTTAGTATCATCTAAATCTCAGTGCAAGATTCTGGAATCTGCATTTATTTCCATGCATGTTTATATTATACTAGCTATCCCGACGTCGTTTTGCCATATAAATAAATAAATAAATAATATAAATAAACAATTTTGCCCAAAAAATAAAAAAATAATGTTAGGGGTGGACTACCCTTATCACACAGGGGTATGAAAAATAGATAGTAGCCGATTCTCAGACCTACTGAATATGCATATAAAATTTCATAAAAATCGCTCAAGTCGTTTCAGAGGAGTATGGTAACTATCATTGTGACACGAGAATTTTATATATAAGATAAGATTAGCTGATCTCGCAAACGTTGTTTTGCCATATAAATTCAATACGCTATTAAAAAATAGGGGTAGGTGATAAAGTGGTAAAAATTTAGTGTCGTGTGTTTTAAATGGAAAAAATAAAATATTGTCCATAACTAAAACCAAAATTTTAGGGGTGGCCAATCCCCCATCTCGGGGTATGAAAAATAGATAGTAGCCGATTCTCAGACCTACTCAATATGCATATAAAATTTCATAAAAATCCGTAAAACCGTCTCGGAGGAGTATGGTAACTAACATTGTGACACGAGAATTTTATATATGAGATTAGTGCATAAATGACTTCCATACTTACTTACTTAGACTTCTACCCTCTTATGTATTTTATAAAAACGCAAATCTTAGAATGAACATATTATGTGTACTTTCTACTTTTCGCCCTGTATTTTTATTTTAAAAGAAAATTCCTATATCTGTAATAGTTAAAATGGGTTTGTAACAATTTTTGATTTTATATTTCATATGGTTAGTTTTTACATGTAATGTATTACGAGATTTCACCGCTAATTTTGGATCGATTTTGATTATCCTTTATACAGTCCTTAAAATATAATTCTGTGTTTTTATTAAAAAATAATATAAAACTGTATAAACTTATATACTAATTGTCAATGCCACGACAGTAGTCGATTTCTGTAGCAGAAAAAAATATCAATTACCTACATCTACCGATTTCCTAACTAGCTCATAGTGCATAATAATGACAATACGTTTTCTGCGCAATAATGCAGTTTATTATTCCACTGTATTCTCTAATGAAATAATCATAATTACCTGCAATTAATTTGTCATTACAATTACAAAACTTACCGTTCATTGTCGAACTGGATTCACTATCACATATAGTTCATAAAAACACAATCTGTTCACAAGCACTGTCACTGAAGAACTGTATCAATATTTTGTGACATAAAAATATAGTTGACAAGTTTCTTATCGAGATTACTTGCTCTTGCTCATCGACTAACCGCCTCCGGCTGTCTACCGTGCGGCTCTTGCGTTACAAGACAAATGCTTGAACCTGCGCGGGCGCAATGATAATAAACAATCAGACCGCGCTGTAAAATATAAAAACCTTATGTTAGTATAACACGTGCGTAAATTTCTTGAGAGTCGTTCGACCTTTGCTGTGATCGCACAGATGGACCGTGGACGTGTTTGCGTATACGTAAATCGAGAATTATTATTGTTTGTTTGTATTTGGGAAGTTTTAATCATAGATTTTATTTGACAAATATAATTTAAACCTTGGTGATCACTAATTACTTCACAAATAGGTAGTTAAATGATCACTCACGCTTTGGCGATCAATTTGATATGAAAATTTCATGTTTTTGTTGATGATAATTGAATGGTGATTCAGGGTCTGCTGGTGATGAAGATTATGTGATGAGGATGTCAAGTCGATGATGATTTCACCATAAAATAAAAACCATGACATTGCGGACATGTGGACATGTGGTCCGCCATAAAAGGTTACTTATATTGCAAGTAATTGGGCCCTTTTCTCTCATTGTATTTTAAGGATATACTGTACATATTGTACCATAAATAAATAAATAAAAATAAGTATTAGTCACTACTAGATGTAATGACATCTCCCACTTTGTGATAACTACAACTACTACTTTGTGATAAAAATAAATAGAAAATTAACATGGCAGAAAATCACTATTTGTGAAAATGGGTAGGGTATATAATGTGAACAGACGTTCGGTTTTAAATGGGATAGTCCCTTTTTAGAAAGACGAGTCCCGCTGTATCCGAAATGAATTCTGAGACGCAAAATTGTCCCGTTTTTGGTAACTATGCGAAATTTTGAGTAGACGAGCCGGTTGTTGGTAATTAAGGTGAGTTTAAAAAAATGTGCCAAGAATATCATTCTTTCTTAAAAGCAAATTTGTTCATCCAATAAATATAACTCGTCATTGCCTTGCCTTTATCCCATTATTTGGGGTCGGCGCGGTATGTCATTCTCTTACACTGCTCTCTATCGGTCACCATATCTGAGCATACTCTTCTTTTATTCCTATCATCTTTCACACAATCCATCCATCTTTTTTAGGACGTCCCCTCCCTTTACATCCCGATAAATATAACTATGACTAAACAAAATGTTTAATTATATCTATCGGGTATACTTTTTAATTCGTAACTTTTTAGCTAACTTGTTCTGGATGGATATTTAAAAAAAGAGTTTGTCATTTATTATCTGACGTAAATACACCGATGTCCCGTTTTGAGTCGAAGAATAAATGGTCAGGTTAGGTATATACTACCCATTTTTACAAATAATGTATTTCACCATATTTACTTTTAACATCGTTTGTCCATCGATGACTAACAATATAATATACAACCAAAATACAAAACCTGGAATGCTGAAATTGATATATATAGGTTTATTGTCACATATATTTTAAGATTTTACTCTTTTTTTTATAAAAAAAATAATCTCATTAATATTTACAATTATCACTAATATCTATAGAAGTAATTGTTGATGTCCTTGTTAAAAGTACATTTTTTTTCTTTGTACAGTGACAATGATTAATACGAGTATATGAATTAATAATCGTACCTTAATAGTTATAGATTAAGACAAAAAAATATATTCCGATTAGAATATCATTAAGAATTCAAATATAACTATAATATGCTTACGAATTGTAAAACATTTTTGCGTATAATTGTAGTTATTTTTAACGAAGTATCTAATCGAATGGTTTGCCTGCATGTGCTGGCGGTATATACTGCCGTGGCAACAGTGAAGAATGATAAGCATGAAGTAAGGTCAGTTAGCTCATAGAGGCGTATTTTTTTCGGATTTCTCTAATGCTGTTAACCTCAGCCTTTACAGCTTCACTGGACGATAGCGGGTGAATGCAGATGGCACTACAAACCCGCGGAAGGACTTATGGAGTCTGAAGACCCATTCCCGCCTGACGGATTCGACTGAGGGCAACGATATTCGAACCTCGGCTCAAGCCAACATCTTTTAAAAGATAGTAGAAATATTTCGCTGATATACCTCTCGCTCCCACTTTGACTACATATAAATAAAATAAAAGCCATAAGGCCATTTTTAGTTTTACTCTCCCTGCCCAATCAAACAATCGAAAAAATTGTTGTATTAGATTTTCGTAGAAGTTCCTGAATATTTTCAAAGGTATGTTACTGAATCCGCTAAACAATGGATTCAAAGACTAATAAATACAAATATAATTGATTAGAAGTAATCATCCGTGCAGGTATAAAAAATATTGTGGTATGAAGTAAGAAGGTAAAATTATGGAGTGACATTGTTTTGTTATTATTTTATTTATGTCAGGCTACTAGTCAATAAATATGAATAAATATTATAATATATTGAAATTGTTTGTGTGGTCACGGCACTAACGACAGTAATCTACCACGATACTACCAATCTACCACGATGGCGCCTTCGGCGCCCTACGGTCAGCAGTCCACCTTCTTGAAGGTGGGCAGCATGTTGGTGGTAACCCGGGCTGGGTCAGCCTCAATGTCAGATTACACCTGATCATAATGTTCTGCTCCTTGCTCTTTCTTCCTTAAATAAATAAATAATAAATATTATTATTAGAAAGAAAGAAAGAAAAATATTTTATTCAATGTAATGTAAAAAATACAATATTAAACGTGATGATTTTGATTGACAATAATGAAATGGCTTATTGAAGACAGTGGAACCATCAGCGCAGGCTACCTACGCTGACGGTTTACACTGGTGCACCAGTGGAGGATGATAAGATGAACACGAGGTCAGGTCAATTAGACCATCGCGACAAATTTACTAGAAATTTAACATGATGGTTTCATGTTAAATTCCTAGTGAGTTCCTCAGGGGGAACCAGGACCAGGAGCAATAGCTATTAATAGAAAAAGGGTATGAACTCAGACCAGCCTGTTGTGGCAAATTCATGAGGAATTAAAGACAAAAGTTTCCAGGGCGATAGCAGTAATGACTACCCAGCCTGTCATATACATAGACAGCAGTGGAGCCAAGAACTGCTATTACTGAAATCCCTCCCCCCAACCATGGACTAGTACAGAATAATTAAAAAAACATCTTCATCAAGCCAGTTGCTTACAAAAGGTTTACGTAATAGTTTTCAATGGCGAGAAGTGCAAGTCATTTCATTGACGACGTGTATCGTCAACATTCGGCATTGAATATTATTAACTTCAAAAATTGCAGGAGTTTGCTTGATTACGTAACGTCGTTGCTAACAATTATCATTTATCTAAGAAATTATCGGTTTTGCACTGATATATGAATCATTTGCTAGTTGTAGTTGCATATCATATACTCGTAATTGTACTTATTTCTCTAACTACTAAGTGGTTCAATGTCAATATCGATTTGTTTAAATTAGTATTAAAATTTAATTGAAAAAACTTTAATTCAAATAAATTTTATCAAACTTATATATGTACTGTTGATATATACGTAAAATATAGAATAAAAATCTTGGAATTTCAGATAAATGTCGATACTGAAATCAACGTTAAATCTCGTGACGCTTCTATTTAACTGTCAAAATTGTATAAAGTTTATTTGTGCTTCTGTAATGTTAAATTATAATTCTTCTATAACAGCCACTAATCAATACCAATATTGATTGGTGGCTGTTATAATAAAAAAAAGCATGATATTTGTCTGTCAAGTTATTTTTATGTTTACTTATTTGTTTCCTTGCTTGCAATTTATCATTACATTACTATATGTTTATACTATCTGTCAATTTAAGCGTTAGGATATTGTTACAGTCAAAATAATATTATATTTCTAAAAGGCAGGTAAAATACTTACGTATTTCC
The DNA here is from genome assembly GCF_030625045.1 of Achroia grisella. NCBI lineage: Eukaryota > Metazoa > Arthropoda > Insecta > Lepidoptera > Pyralidae > Achroia > Achroia grisella. The sequence continues at coordinate 1,356,453 of NW_026713078.1, forward strand.
TCTGCGAGCATATATAGAGCTGTAATAACTTAACTCACCTAATGGTGAGTCCCAAGTATGTTTAAAATAATTTAAAAAATGTCAATTCACCAGAGGTAGTCTTTACAGAAAGTCGTCGTTGCGTGTATACTTGTTATATACACGCAACGTCTTCTTTCTGTAAAGCTTTTTTTCAGTTCAAGAACCTTATTATATAAACCTATGTAGAACATAAGCGAGGCATGAGTTCTGATCTTCAGTTCCCTGGATTTTACAGTCACAAAATGTTTATAACAAGGATTTAAGACCAGTATATATATGGTTGTAGCTTAATAAATTTGTTATTATTATATTACAGTACAGAGGTTATTTTAATCGGAGGGGAAAGGGGAATTTTGGTAATATTGATTAATATACCCATTACTTTATTCTTAAACTATTACTTTATAATTAAGTTGTATTATTACAACTTAATTATAAAGTAACAGTTTAAGAAATAAAAATTAAAATTAATTAGTAATAAAAGTTAGAATAGTTATTGTTGCTGGTAAATGATACGATGTTGTTGGTCGAGACGATGTATAATACAGATGATAATAAACTGACAATATGTACATAGAAATAATGATCTTATATACTAAATAACAATAGGAAAATGTAAGGTGGGGTGACACAGTTTAGACACAGCAGTGCCTAGTAGACAATATTGAATTTATCTTACTAGACATTATTAAATGCAATTATTATTTTGATGTATCTAGGTGACTGTGTCCCATAGTTATTATATAAAAAATGTTGACTTCACCTGACATAATCGGACACACCGTCATGAGCGATGTACGGCGGGACTAAGTTCTGTGTGACCTTGCTATTAGGTGCTTGCAAAACTTACACACCCAGGGGCGAACAAAGCGAAATGTTTGTCAATAGATCATGACCATGCAGTCAAGTATACACTATTATGTAGAAAAGGGTAGTTTAGAGTAAAAGCTTGGCAAAACTTTCAATTGACATATCGATCTAACTATTAATATATTCGCTACCGTCAAAATAATGGAAAATCATACCAGGAAACCAATTTATTTTAAGGCGAATTTTGATTAAGTACATACGAATATTTAAAAATATGGATGAATGCTGTTATTATTATTATTTTAATAAAAAAAACATGTGTCGCTCACTCGGATCCTAGTGAAGGCACCGCCACTATGTCCCTGCGCCACTCGGATCCGAGTGGTAAACAGTGTATGTGTTAAACACAACGGCTTCTTTTCGATGGTTGCGGGCACGATTTCTCACACGGCACCACCATTTGTTTTAGTATGATTGTTTGTTGTTTCGTCTGGGTGTTGTGTTATGTATATCATGTACGTACATTTAAAAAATATTTAAGTATTTATATCAGTTGTCTAGTACCCATAAAATAATTTCTGTCCAACTTGCGACTAGATGGCGCTGTGTGCATTATCTCGCATTTAATATTATTATTCATTATTATGTATCTACTATATTGCGTCCACCAGCCTATGAAACTTATAGACTAGGACTCTTCATACGTATTTTGTAGGTTCATTTGTCGATCCACTTAAGCCCTCCTAACACTATAAAAGTGAAAGTTTATGAAGATGAATGGATGTTTGGATGTTGGACTCTCACGCAAAAACTACTAATAAGTTTGGTCAACTGATAAATTATATCTTCATTTTTATATTGGATAGTTATGGAATTTTGCACCCGCCTACGCTAACGCTTCAACGACCTCGGTGGTCTAGCGGTAACACCGCTTTACGTCCGATGGTCGCGGGTTCGATTTCTCACACGGCATAAACATTTGTATTCTTGAGTATGATTGTCTGTATCGGTCTGGGTGTTTTCTATGTATAATATATGTATATGTATCAGTTATCTAGCACCTATAACACAACCCTTAGCTAGCTTAACTTGAGTATAGATGGCGCTGTGTGAATTGGCCTGAGATTATTATTATTATATATTGTACATTTTTTATATAATTCTTGGAAATCTGTCCACCAACCTGATTTCGCGGGTAATGTTCTTTAGTGGTTAGGATTTTTTTTAATGCTTCTTTACAAATATAGTAATTACATTAGTAGTGCAGGCTAGTGGAGTAGGAGTAGTAGTTTTATATTGTCTAAACAGAGGCCTGCAAGACTTTTAATGCCCCCCCTTTGGAATATAGTAAATACACCACAAAGACCAGACTTTATCTAATAAAAAAAAACTCCTATTGCGGTGTTTGTTACCAAATTCATCCGAAGCGGCTTTATCGATTTTTCTAAAATTTTGTGTGACTCGGCCTTCATATATTCTTCCATACCGTTCAATGATAAGGGTGATCCACCCCTTATTTTTTTTTTTAATTTTGGAAACAAATCTTTACTTTGAAAAATACATAGTTACAACCTCAAATTTTCACCCTTTTACGGTCAACTCAAGCTTTTTTATAGCCATATTAGTACTTAAATTGCCTAAAATGCCATCAGTTACAGCTAGTCAAAAAATTCTCATGTGGCAATTTATCGGACCGACGTGTCGTCTCCACCGATTGGATGTCACAAATCGTGCCGTGCATTAGACACGTCTGGCCTTAAACCCAGAGACGCGATTGGCTGACCTTATAGGTTTTGCGCTTTGATAAATGTATATAATTATTCACAAATCAGCTCAAGGGCTCAAGGGCTTGTAATAAAACCAGATTTTTCATGTTGCATAGTTATTGTTTGTTTTCTATCTATCTATAATAGTAGTCGTCCGTGGAGATATTCAGTGGATATATATATACAGTAGTAAACATAATTTGTTCTCGTTCCGATCACACTTGCGTTACATATCAAATGTTACTTAGCAACATGATTACTTATTTTAAATGTGATGGATTATACTTTTTCTTCTTAAACCAATGTGCCTAATACGGACTCTTAATCTATTACATTTAAGACACTCTACATCTCTACATTTAAATAACATACATAATATAAAACAATATACAGCAGAGTAAACAATAGAACAATAGTAGCTAAAAACATATACAAAATTAAATCTGTTAAAATACTAACTGTTACTTAGCAACATGATTACTTATTTTATATGTTACGGATTAGACTTTTTCTTCTAAAATCAATGTGCCTAATAGTCCAGTGGTTGAAATTCGACTATATACATATAATATTAAACTATTCTCAATTTGACCATAGATGAAGAAAAAAGTATATATATTTGTGTGTGTTAAATTCATGGTATATGTATATAATATATGTATATAATACTTTTTTTATTGATTTAATGTACGTAATAGGGACTAACAAAAAAAAATACCATTCTAAACTCCTTCTTTATTTAAACCATAAATGTGTGAAATTTCGTGTCTCCCTACTTCCTCCGCACATTTCCCTCAAAAGGGCTTCATTTAATGCTATATAGATAATTAAGAGAGGTTTGTTTTTAATGGGTAATAATGGAATGGCGCTGGGTGGAATGATGTACCCTGATCAAGGGCGGATCAAGCTTTGGCGCCAGGAAGGAGTCACATAGTTGTGGTCATGGCGCCAGGAGGGAAACACATAGTGGTGGTCAAGTCAAGAACTTATAATTTAATTTTGATAACAATAGATACAAGTAAAAAGTAGGTATTTTAATAATGTACAAAGTTATTAAATTAATTAAATAATGAAAGTATAAAGTTACATAAAATCGGTATGGTGTCAAAATATATAAATAAAATCATTATAGTCCACTTAAGTCCTGGCACCAGCTAATGGGGGCCATGACCCCCATGACCCTGCCCCCTGAATTAGCCGCTTTTTAAAAATTACACTGTGTTGTAAAATGGGGGGGAGGGTCATGACCCCCATGCTCCACCCCTGAATCAGCCGCTTTTTTAAGATTACACTGTGTTGTAAAATGTGTATGTATATGTACCTCTCTGACGTAGATATCTATCTATTCGCCTGGAATTTACGACATTGGTTTCCAGAGTCCATGTGCAGGTTGACTTGACATAGTACATATATTACTAGCAATGTAACCAGTATCTTTTTACTAACAACATTTGGAACAATTTACTCACTTTTTTTATACAAATTCTCTTTAAAGTTTTTTTTTAAATCAATTAAATATTAAAAACAACAAATCTAATTTTACCTATTAATAAAATATTTAATAGGCATATATATGTAGATTCAATAGGTTTTAGAGCAATAATTTATCTGTGGGCATTGACTGTTTGATAATTTATTTCGGTACATATAATATAATTAATTATACTTAAATACAAAATATGCATAAGACATAAATACTAGACTGACTGTACATTAAATATTTCTTAAAAACAACAATTTGTTTAGTACAATTTCCTGCAGATACAAATTTATGTTACAGAGTCAATAAACACACAAAAATGACATGTTAACTTTTTACAAAGTCTGTCTCAGCAAGATCATAATTGTTGCGTGATTTTTGTACAAACATTTTTTTTTCTGGACAATTAACGCAGCGCCATCTAGTCCCACGGTAGGCAGAGCTTGTGTTTGGGTACTAGAGAACTGATATAAATACTTACATACTTTTTTTGTAATATACATAGAAAACACCCAGACCGATACAAACAATCATACTCATGAATACAAATGTTTGCACCGTGGGAGGAATCGAACTCCCGGCCATCAGAAGCCGCGGCCATTAAAGCAGTATGCTAAACCACTAGATTACCTAGGCCGTCAATTCAATTTGTAATTTGTCAGGAAAATCATCTAATTCTGGTAAAGTCGTAGAGCAGTTATCTTGTAATGTACATAGAGAAACTTGCACAATAATACACTCGTATACACATATAACATAATTATGTTCCTGACATTGCTTTCCATGTTGAAACAGTTATGGTATTGTGTTATTTTCGTATACATACTGCTTGACTGCGGATTGCAATCATTAATCACCAGCCATGCCAAGTGTTCATTGATTAACTCTGCAATACTCTATTTATAGAACCGAGGTTTTCTCTTGAAATTTCTAAAATAAATCAATGTATATATCCTCAACCAGACCTGAATCCTCGATGTCCTTAGAATCCAAACTTTGACCTTGTATGCAATAACGATTGTAGTGAGAACACATCCCTTAATCCTTTACAATTGGATTTATTTTTTTTGACAGGTATAAAAAAACAGCATGTGGTTTTTCAAAAAGGGCATATTAAGGTTTCTTAAAAGTTGCCAACCCACGCGACACCCTTAGTATTACCACAGATAATATAATATTACACAGTATTACAGACGTCTATAGACTAAAGGTTTACAATCAGATAGAACGTATGTTTATTTACTAACGCTGTTGTATAAAAAAAAAAAACGAACAAATTTTTTCATTTTGATTTTTCATTTATTTGGTATGACAAAGAAGCAAACGTCCTACCTGATCATAAACGAGAGCAGCAACTCTCCAGGCATTCAATTGTCACGTGACACACTTGATATCACTCATGAGTTGTCATTGTAAAGGACTAAGATAATATGCCTCTTATCCTTTAATTTCGCTGCCTAATCTGCATCCTACAACTGAAATACAGCTTACAAAGTAAGCTGTTTAGCGGCTGGAATAGTTAAGACTGATACGAGTACGTAGCGAATTTGAGTGGTATTGTTTATAAGAAAAAAAAATATCAGATTTACTAAAAGATCCACGCATCTTCGTCTGCATCTCACATACTTGACATTTATCATTATATTTTGCCCAATTTACATAATATCTTATTAAATTATAGCCTATCCGTTATTCTGACGTAGAAGCTATATTATTGTAAAGTTTCATCAAAATCTGTTGAGTAGTTTTGGTGTGGAAGAGTAAGAAACATCCATCCATCAATACTCACAAACTTTCGCATTTATAATATTAGTAAGATACATGTTCATAAGTAGACTTTGAATAAAGTTGTCAGCGTGGGATCCTCTATCTTACCCATTGCGGTTGCCAAGCAGCTTGCTTTGTGTGTCTCGACATGGTTGAGCTTGGGACTAGTGCAGGCCGGCAGACTACTGGGTGCCGTCGAAGAAGTGATCCTCGCTCAAGAGGTGTAAGGACGTGAAGGGGCAGCCAAGCCTCAAAAAATGGAAAATGCATAATGGACAATAAATACGCGAAAAGACGTCCCAGATTGCTGCATAGGCCTGAGGTGTGACCGCGGGGACGGTTCCACCTCCAAGAAAATCCCGAGAAAGTGACGCCTTCGTACGAGACAGGGGTAAAGCTGTAATAGCAAAGCGAAGGACCCGTATACTAAAGCTGGCAGACGCCGATCATTGCGATTCCGTGACTTTGGCAATAGGCGCTACATTCCTCAACCATTTATTTGACTAGGAGAAAATCCCCATGCAGACTCGCCCGCCCCGGTTATGTGTTATAAACTCGTAGGGTACCCGTTTGGCCAACCCGGGTCGAGTGGATTTTCTCCAAGTGAAAGTTTCCCGAGGTGGGCAAACGGGTACAGTGAGACTTCTCCTAAAAACTCCGAGGTGGGAGTTTATAACACATAACCGGGGCGAGTAGATCTCAATGAGGGATTAAAAACCGGTTGATCTTGGAACTAGATGGAGAAGAACTGCAATGAAAAATATTTCAAAAACGGAGAAATTTTCGTCCCGCAAACGAATTTACTAGCTATTGTTGATATATAGTATGTAATATTATCTTCTCTGTAATGGTAACTGGTTTTGAAGACTCATTGAACGTTCACCTGTGGTGGATATATCTTTTGTGTGTCAAGAGTGACAGTAACCACTTGTGGTCAGTTTAACTGCAGCTTAAATCCTCTAAAGTTATTGTAAAGTGAACGGTTGTCCTTGTAATATTGATGATAAATCGGTTCCAATTTTGTTGTTAGTTACTTGACAAATGATTTCTTATGATGTATGTCGTGTCGTGTCATCTAATGATTGTTTTGACTGTTAAACAATCATCTTACAGCGAAAGTAGACAAAAATATTATACATTAAGGCTACATGTCACTGCTCCTCTCCATACAAAACGTGCAACTATGAACATATTCTACAATAACTTATTGAATTCTTTGAAATATTGTCCATAGGATAGGACAACAAATATTTATATACCTACTAATAATTGTAATAATATTTAATTTACAGAGTAACAAAAAAATACTTTATATTTACTATATAAAATTCTCGTGTCACAGTTTTCGTTCCCATACTCCGCCGAAACGGCTTGACCGATTCTCATGAAATTTTGTGAGCGTATTGAGTAGGTCTGAGAATCGGCCAACATCTATTCTTCATCCCCCTAAATGTTAGGGGTAGTCCACCCCTAAATTTTTTTTTTTATTTTCGACAAAAAATTTAGTTTCAATTTTTTTTATGATACAACATACAAAAATACATACAATCCTAAATTTTCACCCTTCTATCATCAACCCCTATTTTTTTATAGCGTTATTAATTTATATGGCAAAACAACGTTTGCCGGGACAGCTAGTGTATTATAATAATGGGTAAACCGAGTGAAGAGGAATCTAAATATTTACGCCAAAATTTCAATTGAATATATATAATAATATAAATAACATAATAATAATATAAGAAGCAAGGTCTCTGAATAGATATAGAATGAATACGGAAGAATTTTATACCGTGGACACACTGCGAAATCCTCTGAATAAAGTGGATGTTGTGAATAAGGGAAGTACTATATGTGGAAACAGTGGCTTATTTGATAGCAAGCAATGTATGGTACATTCAGACGTCAGGTGAACATGAATTCAAGTCAGTTTGATAGATATGAAGATAAGATAATGGAATGCTGCACCCGCCTGCGCTAACTTTTTACGCTGGCGGGGCACCAGTGGAGGATGATAAGATGAGCATTACATCAGGCCAGTTAGCCCATCGTGACAAATTCACCAAGAATTTATCACGATGGTTTCCAGAGGGAACCGCCTGGAGGTCAACCTGACATGGTACATTGCTAGCAATAGGATCATCAGTCCACATTACTAACAATACCCGTTCCCCCTGCCTATCGTATTAAGTCCATAAATTAACAGCAATAGTTTGCAGAGGGGGCCGCGTGGAGGTCGACCTGACATAGAACAGTAATGTAACCATAAAGACCCCTGTACTAACAATCTACTCTCCTGAAAAGCTATCTTAATAAAAAATAGGTAATTTATAAGAACTACAGATACAGATAAAAATAGGTATAATTTATAGAATAGATAATAAATGTTACATAAAACGATTTAAACTGGTTTTTCATTCTTGCCATCATTTTGTAACGGACGGTGGTGAGTTAGTATTTAAAGTCTCACTCTAAGTTAATAAATACTGTAATATTAGATGTAGACAAAAAGCAATTATTGTAACATGGAAATTTGTATGAAAAAGATATTATGATTTAGAAGCTATACCTTCTGCCATCTATCGGACATCACGTTACACTTACTACTTGTTGCAGGTGCGTATTTTACACACGCAGAATAAGGACGCCTAATATATAAGTTCACGCTTCTTTTAACAGATGGCGCTATAACTAAAATTAATTTCTTTTAATGTCTAATGTAAAATATATTTCCAAATTATTTATATTGTTTAATAACAATTGTTATGAACTAGCAATTCGTTTACCGAATTGCTAGTAATGTACCATGTCAGTTTGACCTCCACGTGGCTGCCCCTGGAAATAATTATATTAAATTCCTGGTGATTTGTCACGATGGGCTAACTAACCTGAAATCATGCTCATCCTATCATCGTCCACTGGTGCCCTGCCAGCATAAGCTGTTATAGCAGGCAGATGAATTGGAAATATTCTTCAAAACAGTTCATATTTCAAGTTTTAATAATTAACACGTTGATGATCGCATTGAAAAATATTTTTAATCTTGTTTTTTAATTACGTATACCTACTTCGGACACAGACTTTATCCGCGTGGAATTTAACTTTATTTTTTTTAAATAAAAGTAGCCTAAGGTACTCCTTATTACATCAGCTACTTGCCAAAAAAGATCCCGTCAAAATCGGTCCAGCCATTTCAGAGATTAGCCGGAACAAACAGACAAAAATTAAAAAAAATGTCATTTTCGTATATATATTGTATTTATATTCATACGCATGTAGTAAAATACGGTTATTTCAATATTACAAACAGGCATTCCAATTTTATTTATATGTATAGATCATAACGCGTGCTCCGTAGTATCTAAAATCCTGTATACATTAAAACAAATTGCTTGAATTTAATTTCGTACCTCTTTGTGGCTGTAAAACTGAAATTAGCAGCTTTGATTAAGAGTTGTTTATTTGAATTTCCCAAGCGCTGGTTTATAACTTTTCGTGGAGCCTTAGTTTCGAGAGCTTCAGTAATTTGGAGCGAAAAGTATCTGCTTAGTAACAGATAGGGTGAGATTTCTTTATTGACTGAGGGTACTTATTAAAAAATAAGTAAGTACTGCAGGTAGGTTCTTTATGTAATTATAATAATAATTAAATTAATACATAATGCAAAAACTTTGTACCTCTTTCTACGGATATAGTGAGAGCGGAGAAGTATGAAATTTTACACATTTATACTTCATACTAGCTGTTCCTGCGACTACGTCCAAGTGGAATTTAACGTTATTTTTCTAAAATAAAAGTAGCCTAAAGATTATTTTGTTATCTTAATTTATTCGTTCCATTAGGTAGGTACTGATAGGTTGAAACTAATACATTTACATCCTGCATCATCCCTTATTTTATCCCCATGGGGGTTGAATTTACCAAAATCTTATTTAAGCAAACGTCTTCATCATAGTAGCTCCAATCTTTAATTTCAGTTCAATCAGTCGAAAATTTAAGAAGATTTATAAAAAGTTTCATAGAAGCTTTCATCCTCTATTTTATCTCCTTGGGGGTAGAATTAATCAAAATCCTTTCTTAGACATTCGCTAAGAAAGGACTTTGGTACGTCATAACATCTACCTGCATGCCAAATTTCAGCTCGATTCGTCCAGTGGTTTGGGCTGTGCGTTGATAGATCACTATCACAGTATGTCAGTCACCTTTGAGTTATATACATTTTTAATAATGCATAAAAATTACATATAATCAATAAAAATGTATTTGGCACACACATGCATAGAAATATTCACATATATTCAAATTAACAGCTTTTCATTAAATGTATATGCAAATATATTATATACGTTTATAATACGGTACTAACATAAAACATTAGTTTAAAAGAATGTCCTCTTTTTAAAAAGCAAGCGACTTGGAACAGATGTAATTTAGACAATGGTACTAGGTACAAATTTGCCTCTGCTTACAAAATACCACAGATTGAATATCTATACATAAAATTGGAGTGACTGTTTGTAATACTGAAATAACTGTTTCTTACTACATGCATATGAATATAAATTCGGTATATATGTACACCAAAATAACATTTTTTTACAATTTTTGTCTGTGTGTCTGTCTGTTGTTCCCGCTAATCTCTAAAATGGCTAGACCGATTTTGACGGGACATTTTTTTGGCAGGTAGCTGATGTAATAAAGAGTAACTTAGAACTATTTTAGAAAAATAAAGTTAAATTCCACGCGGATGAAGTCGCGGGAACAGCTAGTTGTAACTAAAAATGACACCTATGTGATTGAAAATATACGAAAGTTTGAAATAACAAGTGTATTAACAAGAAACTTGTGTGTTGCTCTTTTTAATAGATGTTTTTTTATATAAATAATTACAGTATAACAAGTAAGAGGCATGCGATAATCAACATAGAAATCACTACGCACTCATTATTAGTGTAATCAGATAATATTGTCAGTGCTATGGATTTAAAGTTTTTTTATAAAAACATTATTATCGTTAACGAATTCTTCAATTTTATAGTAAGCTTTTTTGCAAAGGAAGTGTTTTATTTGACATTTAAATCATTTTTCTGGCAGCTTTATAACAGACTCTGGTATTTTATTGTAAAACCTTACTCAATTGTCATAAAACGAATTACTAACTTTAACCAAACGACATTTAGGTAAAATCAGTTTGTTATTGTTACGCAAGCTTTTATTAGCGCAATCACTAACTCTTTTGAAACTGTCTATATTCTTCCTGGCATAGATGATATTTTCATAAATGTATTGAGAAGCAACGGTGAGGATATTTGATTGATTATAAGAGTTTGTATTATGGGTGTTAGTCAACTGATATAAAAACTTAGATATTTGTTTGTAAATACATATATACACATCATCATCATCTGCTTCTTCCTTATACCATTTATTTGTGGTCGTCGTAATATGTTTTCTCTTCCATTCATCCCTGTTCGCAGTCATCTCGTTATTTACTCCCTTTGTTACCATATAATAATAATAATCTCAGGACAACTCACACAACGCCATCTAGACCCAAGTTAAGCTGGTTAAAGCTTGTTTTATGGATACTAGATAACTGATACAAAACATATATCCTTTTAATATCTTATTATTCTCTTAACTAATAGCCCCTTCTTCCTTCATTCTTTCAAAATGTATGTGCACTATTAAGTATATGTATGTATGTATTCTGGAAGAGATTGTTCAGCGATAAGACCGCCTTTTGTATCAGTCAATGTATATTTTCTATTTTAATTGTTTTTTCTTGTTCTGTAATTGGTGAATAAAGAGTAGTATAAATAAAATGAAAAAATAGATTTTTTAAGTGCATACATGTTATACATAGAAAACACCCAGATACAAACAATCACACTCATGAATGCAAATGTTTGTGTCGAACGCGTGACCATCGGAAGTAAAGTGTTATGCTAAACCCCTACACCACCGAGGCTGTCTAATATCTGTTATAGTCTAATGCATTCTCAGCACGGAATTTAAGTGCTACCAGCATTCCTACGCTACTCTTTCGAGATGTGAAACGTGATTGTATGTTGGCACTTAACAATTCTCCAGCATTGCTCAGAAAAATAGCAAACATTTGTCTAAAATAGGATTTAGGATCACAAAGGCCTACTCTAGCCGTGCCATTAGCCTGAATGATTTATTGGTACGCACTAGAAAACCGGGTTCATCTCACGCAGGTATATTAGGATTTGTTATAATGTTCTTAGTTATAGGTATACGATAGTCGGGGAAAAATCTGACCGATTCTAAGCTTTTTGTAATTTATAACATAGCCTTTTAGGAATATGGTCTATATTTCATTGACAGATTATCAGTTGATTTAATATACGAGTAGCTTTGTCGGACTCGGTGGTTTGTGGCGCACCATTTAATTTCAATGGTCGCGACTTCGATTCCTCTCACGCTACAAACGTTTGTATTCATGAATATAATTATTTGTATCGGTCTTAGTGTTTTTTTTGTATATTATGTATTTATTTACAAAAATGTATCTATGTATTTGTATGAGTTGTCTAGTACCTGTAACACAAGCTCTGCCTAACTTGGGACTAGATGGTGCTGTGTGAATTGTTCTGAGATATTATTGGTATTATGATTGTCATATACAGAGGTAGGCTGTACACTGCCTGATGACATGTTTGAGTATCCTGTAATTTTTCCAAAGAAGATAAAAACAATCGCTCCTAAGAAAATCCTTCAAGTCTTGTCCCTGATCGGTCTAGGTAGCGAACTTTGAAAAAGGGCGAGCACAATAGATCTACGCAGGTCGCAGTGCTAGAGGTTTTAGCACCTGACAATTGTCCAAAACCCTCAATATAAGAAATCCTGTAATTACACTGCCTCAAACTAAAACACAACTTATAGCAACCAAGCTGTTTAACGGCTGAAATAGATCTATTATCCACGTAGACATCGTTTTAGAAAGTCTTTCAGTAATAATATATTAATTAAATTATTTATTTATTAATACTTAAATTAAATTCCTATAAAAAAAATAAGGCTACATACCTCGGATTTAACACCTTGAGGCATTTTCTCCAAATATTGTGTTGTATACAAAATATTTTTGATACTAATTAGACAAGCAATCAATTAATCTATTGTGTTCGAACAACGTCGAGGCCTTTGTTTAATATTCGACTTAGAATTACCTATGTTTATCGCCCGAACCATTGTAAGAAAGTTCCAGAATGTTCTCGAAACTCAATATCAGGATTAGATTCTATAAAGGGAATCTATGCCTCACAGAAGGCTGTAGATTTAACGGTTTCTGTGTTCAATGTCTTAAATATAGAAATGTGACAAAGTAATCGTGATTCGGCATATTTTGATAGCTCAGGTCATACTTACTAAATATAACTAGCTAGCTATGTGATTACACATGATTTGTTCCCTTGAAATAATAATAATAATAATCTCAGAACAATTCACACAGCGCCATCTACCCAAGTTAAGCTAGTTAAAGCTTGTGTTATGGGTACTAGACAACTGATACATATACATAGATATTTTTTTGTAAATACATACATATTATACATAGAAACCACCCTTAAACTCCTTTTAAGAGGCTCCTTAAACTTATACCCGGGTCACAAGCCCCGGGAACTGCTAGGAGTTTCCCTCTCTAGTACACGATGGACATAGCACCCGCACGGAGAATCCACAGAATGCTAAGAAGTTCGTCACATAAATAAACTTGTGTCTAATACGTATCACTTCTTCCAACATTTTAGTCTAGAATATTCGATTGTTTACGTTGAATATATATCTATTCTCTACTTTCCTTCTCTAGTACACGATGGACATAGCACCCGCACGGAGAATCCATAGAATGCTAAGAAGTTCGTCACATAAATAAACTTGTATCTAATACGTATCATTTCTTCCAACATTTTAGTCTAGAATATTCGATTGTTTACGTTGAAGATATATCTATTCTCTACTTTCCTTCTCTAGTACACGATGGACATAGCACCCGCACGGAGAATCCATAGAATGCTAAGTAGTTCGTCACATAAATAAACTTGTGTCTAATACGTATCACTTGTGTCTAATACGCATCACTTATTCCAACATTTTAGTCTAGAATATTCGATTGTTTACGTTGAAGATATATCTATTCTCTACTTTCCTTCTATAGTACACGATGGACATAGCACCCGCACGGAGAATCCATAGAATGCTAAGTAGTTCGTCACATAAATAAACTTGTGTCTAATACGTATCACTTCTTCCAACATTTTCCTCTAGAATATTCGATTGTTTACGTTGAATATATATCTATTCTCTACTTTCCTTCTCTAGTACACGATGGACATAGCACCCGCACGGAGAATCCATAGAATGCTAAGAATTCGTCACATAAATAAACTTGTATCTAATACGTATCACTTCTTCCAACATTTTACTCTAGAATATTCGATTGTTTACGTTGAATATATATCTATTCTCTACATATTGTCATTCCAATAGGATATCGAATTCGCCTCTAGATTTATATAGGCACTTGCAATCGCCTCGGTTACAGCGCTGTTCAATTTAGGCGTAGAATAATTGCGCTAGAGCCTGCAGATTGCACTTCACTAAAACCGATGAAGGTTGCGAGATCTACCATTTCTGTAGCTATAGTTTATTTATTAGCAGCTATGGATTATTTATTACAGTAGGCTTTATATTGAATTTAAGCAAGATCTGCCACATCTGTAGCTATACTTTATTTATTATAGTAGGTTTTATATTGAATTTAAGCGAGATCTACCACATATGTAGCTATACTTTATTTATTATAGTAGGTTTTATATTGAATTTATGCGAGATTTACCATTTGCGTAGCTATAATTATTTTATTAGTAGCTATACTTTATTCATTATATTAGGTTTTAAATTGAGTTTTGGCGAGATTTACCATGTCAGTATCAATTGTTTGTTGAACCTATTTAAAATAGGCTTTAAATAGTATTCAATTTATTCAAGCATTCAAATAATACTACCGGGAATTCTAAAGATTTTAACCACAAATAAAAAGTCAATCACAGCAAATTTATAATAATAATAACTCTTTATTGTGCATACATAAACAAAGGACAATAAGTTGTAATAGTAGATACCGGGAAAGACATCTGCGTTGAGTCAGCAGTTCAATTCCCGCAGCAATAGCACCCGTTTCCCTCATTTTTTATCTTATATAACTTCACTCACGGATCACACATCGAGCCGAAGACACCTCTTTTATTGTAATAATCAATTTTAGAATTAAATTTACTTTTACTAATAAAATTGTTTTTTTTTGAGCCTTCCGCCAGCGACTTCAATAACTAAGTACAAAACAATGGAAATAAATGTTTTACAGGCGGTCTTATCGCTATCAGCAGTCTCTTACAGACAACCCGAAACAAATTAAGTCTTATGCAATATGGATTTAATTTTGTCTGTTTTTCTTTCACTTTAGTTTTGTCCTAATTTTTATCGCTCTTGGCATTAAGTTTTAAAATATATGTACATATGTAACATTATCATCCGCTTCTTTATAATCTGCTTCCATTCCTTATCCCATTTATTTGGGGTCGGCGTAATATGTTTTTCTCTTCCATTCATCTCTGTTCGCAGTCATCCCGTTATTTACTCCCTTTCTCACCATATCATCTTTCACACAGTCCATCCATCTCTTTTAGAAAACGCAAACCAATACGAATAATAATAAACAATTTCGGTATTCCTCAACCCTTATAACTATCCACATTCATGTAACACCGTCCTTAGGATATGATCTTTAATCCTACGCATTACATGCCCATACCACGATAGACGATTACTCTTTAACCTCTCCGACATCGGTGCCACTTTCTGATGTATTCATTATCATCCGCTTCTTCCCTATCATTTATTTGTGGTCGGCCTAATGTTTTCTCTTCCATTCATCCATGTTCGCAGTGATCTCGATACTCACACCCGTTCTTGCTATAGTATACAATCTTTCACACTATCCATTTTTTTATTACATACATAATATACATAGAAAAAACGCAAACCAATACGAATAATAATAAACATAAATTTAATGAAATGAAAAATGAATACAAATATTTATACCATGCGAGGAATCGAACCCGCGACTGTCAGACGTAAAGCGCTGTGCTTAACCGCTAGAATACCGAGAGCATGAATTAGTTATTTTTTTAATGTTTTTTTCGTAGATAGGTAATTGCTAAACAGAGTGTGATATCTTAACTTCGTTTCACAAAACGCAAGTTCCATAGTGTTTTAGTCTGCAGAAGATAGTTAAAATATAATCTACTATAGGCATAAAATACTAAAGCAAATCAATAGTTTGGAATACTTGGCAGTAACTAACAAGCAAATAACTTTAGCAAGTTCAACAATTTGAACTGTCATCAAACGTTTAATAACAAAGCATGAAGTTGTCAATTGAAAATTCGTTATACCTAAATGGTTTACAATATTATTTGTAGTTACAATACTATATGTATGTCGTTTCGGGGATCAGAGATTAGTTAGTAATGTGGACTAATAAGCCCATTATAATAATAATAATAATCTTACGACAATTCACACAGCGCCATCTAGACCCAAGTTAAGATAGCTGAAGCTTGTGTTATGGGTACTAAGATAACTGATACAAATACATAGATAATTTTTTTTTCGTATATACATATATATTATACATAGAAAACACCCAGACTGAGACAAACAATCATACTCATGAATACAAATGTTTGTGCCGTGCGAGGAATCGAACCCGCGACCATCGGATGTAAAGCGGTGTGCTAGACCGCTATACCACCGAGGTCATACCATTGCTACCAATGTATCTTTTGATTGAGCTCTACTTGGTTGCATCTGGAAACTAACGTGACAAATTACTGGTGAATTTACTATGGGCTAACTGACCTGACCTCATGCTCATCTTATCATCCTCCACTGGTGCCTCGCCAGGGCAAACCGGTAGCGCAGGCGGTTGCACCATTCCATGGAAAAAAAAATCTATGGCGGTCGCAATGCTACAGGTACTTGTAACAAGCACCTGACAATAGCCCAAAATGTATTCCAGCCCCGTCAGCGTAAACCGATAGCGCATGCGAGTGCACCAATGCGAGTGCATATATATTTTTTTTTATTTATTTATATATATTCTTTATTGCACTTTTAAATACAGTTCTAAACTTAAACATATACAGAGTGAGCAAAGGTGGACTTATCTCTAAGAGAGATCTCTACCAGTCAACCCAACAATGTGGCATAGCTAGTGGTGAGTAGGTAACACCTGATGATGATTTATTCAGATAACAGAGATCCAATTTGTTAGTAACAATTGTACTTAGCCTATGTTAGCATATCTAAAATTACATATTATCATTTAAGGGACCCCGTAACAATATGGGTCCAAAAACAAAGTATTGGGCTGTCAAATTTATTGCACAGCATTTTTAGAATGCTGTTACTGCTGCCCCTCAGTCTGTGCGATATAGAGGCGATCCGTTTGCGTCTGATGGCATACAGGTCGCCTGTAGATGCTGCTGCAAACATTGTGGATGCACTACAGAAGCGCGGCAAACGCAACAACATTCTGTAAACATTATTGTAAAATTGATATTGATATTAAACATACCACCACACAATCAAACTAAAGAATGCAAGAAAAAAAAAAGAAATACCGTTCTAGTTTCTTACCAGTTCTTCTCAATGAAATCTGTATACTTAATTGGACGGTAGTGAAATAAATTATTTAAGGCTCATAAGGGGACATGTCCTACATTAATACATTAATACACCTCTATAAGACGCAAATCTAATCACTTTTCTTTATCCTAAGGTTGCCTGGAAGAGATCGCTGTTTAGCGATAAGGCTGCCCATTGTTATCTCTTTGTCTTGTTAATTGTGTTTTTTTTGTCATTTTATACATAATTGTATATGTAATTGTATTTCTGTGAGAGGAACAATAAATAGTTTCATTCATTCATTAATGATTTTTGATTGATTGATTGAAATATATTTTATTGGTTGAAATTAAAATATAAAATTAAAATAAATAAGATCAGCTTGCCCAAGTCACAAAGCCAAGAGCTCGTATTTCAAGCAACTTCAATATGCCTGAAACTGAAACATATTAATCTTGTGAAACATGAACATGTATCGTTACCCAATATTGTTTCCAAGTTAACGGTCAGCTATCATAAATATCTTGCAAGAATATTTGATCAATCGCGTGTCGACATAAGTTATGGGACGATCTGGCGGGCTCCTACAAATGGGGTCGGCCAACCAATGCATACAGATCCACTATGTTTCACGCCTGATGTACAGTTGTAACTGGAAATGGCGCAATATTTTACAAATACATTATTTATCTGTAAGTATTGACGACCTCGGTGGTCTAGTGGTCTAGCACACCGCTTTACGACCGATGGTCGCGGGTTCGATTCCTCGCACGGCACAAACATTTGTATTCATGTGATTGTTTGTATCGGTCTGGGTGTTTTCTATGTATAATTTGTATGTATTTACGAAAAATTTATCTATTTACTTGTATCAGTTATCTAGTACCCATAACACAAGCTTTAGCTAGCTTAACTTGGATCTAGATGGCGCTGTGTGAATTGCCCTAAGATTATTATTATTATTTATCTGTATGTATATAATTTTGCCATGCACCTCTACTTTGTGAAGTCAACTCCTAGCTGTACTATTTCCGAATAGTTTCACGTAAAAAGTATATTCGATCGGAAAAAGTCGGCAACTGACCTAAAGTAGCCAAACTTTAATAGCCGAGCCAATAGAAATTAAGTTAGTTGAATCAGAAAACCCCTCATCTTTTTACTATCCATTGCAGCCTACGATGAAGCCTGCAATGGATAGTATCTTATATAATCGACGAGAGAAAAAGAGCACGCGAACCACCAGCTCCCGCATTTCCACTTCCTGCAATAGTGCATGCTTTAGCGTGTTTTTGTAATAGTTCATCATCATCATCATCGCAGCCCGGAAGACGTCCACTGCTGGACATAGGCCTCCCCCAAAGATCTCCACGACGATCGGTCCTGCGCTGCTCGCATCCAATGCCTTCCAGCGATCTTGACCAGATCGTCGATCCACCTTGCTGGAGGCCTTCCCACGCTGCGTCTTCCGGTCCGTGGTCGCCACTCGAGGACTTTACTGCCCCAACGGCCATCTGTCCTACGAGCTATGTGCCCTGCCATTGCCACTTCAAAGTCGCAACTCTTCGGGCTATGTCGATCACTCTAGTTAATTATGATAAAATGGCTGACATTTGAATATAGACAAATAATAAAATGTGCAGATATAATTATAGTGTCGCAACTATGCACATTTTTAGAAATTAATATCAATGGAATATGAAATAAAGTTTCAAAATTATATATTGTTCATTTATACTTCGTATTTAATATTGCTTTATTAAATATGAAGGACAATAAACATACGCACAATTATGCGTGAAAGAGATAAAATAATAATAATAATCTCAAGACAATTCACTCAGCGCCATCTAGACCTAAGTTAAGTTAGCTAAAGCTTTTGTTATACTAGACAACTGATACAAATATGTAGATATTTTTTTTTCGTTACATACATACATATTATATATAGAAACCACCCAGACCGATACAAACAAACAAAAATTTATGAAAACAATTACTCACGTATGCGTGCGCTGAGTTTCCCGCGCTAAATCGCGCGCGCTAAATTCTTAACGCTCTTGAAAGATATAATAATATATTGTTTGTAGGTCCAGTATATATAAATGTATATATTGGATATATATGAGTTAAATTAAAGTTTAAAAGATACTATGACATACACATGAAAGGGATGAAATAGATTAAACCCCTATCACAACAAGAAATAAATAAAAACAATGACTCACGTTTACATGCATCCACGCATGTGAATGAATGTGTCGTTTATAACTGCCTATAACCAACACATTCATTTACATGCGTTCAGAAGCGCGCGCGATTTGGCGCGTGAAAGTCAGCGCATGTAAACGTGAGTCATTGTTTTTTTTATTTTAAATAATATACGAATTGTTTTAAAGTTAGGAATATCTATTTGGTCACATCTAGAATATTTATGGTTGACATCTGCCTGCTCTTGGACTGTAATATATTATTACAGCCAATTGTGGTATCAATCTTGAACCTCCTTCTCGATGCGCGTTTGCGTAAATAAAATAAGAAAAAGAGAGCAATATACTATATTTGCTTTGGGTATATTCACGGTTCCTACTTGAAGGGTTTATGCTAATATTTGTAGGGTCAAATAGTTTTATTTTTATATATTTAGTCCTTATAGCGTTGGTGGTGGTAACTATCTTTATAACGTCTTTGGTACCATTTCGTTCCCATTTTTATAGTAAAGTGTCATGCCTTTGTGCTTTATATCATTAATATCATTGCCTAATCTCACCCCTTACGCTGTTACACACAAACTTCTATCACTGTCATTATTATAGTATCGTTATAATGTTTATTGTACATACAAGAATATTAAAGAAAAATATTATAAAAAAGAGAGGTACAAGGATTATCTTCATTTATCTTTAATTATAATATAATATCATTCATGTAGATGCCTTAATCAAAGATTTCAAACAAGCATTTTCTAGACACATTGACGATAAAGTATTGCGTACGTATAGGTAAATATTGAACTATAAAATTAAAAGTAAAATATATATATACTTGGTAAGGCTCACAACGTATAAACAGCGAATATTTAAAAAAATGTATAAAATAAAACTCATACTTCTAAATACAAAATTCTAGTTCCGTCTTCAATCTACTAGGACTATAGGAGATATAAGTGTAACAATAAAGTTCCAATACGTTCCTTTAAATTTAAGTCAGTTCACTTCTTAATCTACGGGTTTATTACCAATTTGATCTAGACATTAAAAATCCTATGGCAGCCAATGGAGATCATTTCCAACAAGTTTTATATGTTTTTAATCTTTAAACTAACACACATTACAATAATAAATGTTATATTCAATACAAAAGTAACGATTTTTCCTTGTAACAATATTTATGGCAAGACTAGGTATAACTCTTGAAAATCACCCCTCCTCTCGGCAGTTTAGCTAAAAGGAAAAAAGTGATATAACATAAGAAATATGGATAAAATTTACATTAAATTCAACTCGATTCTCGTAACTCAAGGGGTACAACTTAGACAATGTAGGTGGTCCGGAAACCTATTTCACCAACTTCTAACGTATCAAAGTTATGTAAATTGACTAAGAACCGGGAAATGTAACTTGAAAGTTATGTCGTCTTCACTTGTTCGGGGGAAATTCTTTTTTTTATTTTATAAACGGCCGGATACATCGTTGATAAAGACATAAAACCAACACATAAATGTTAAAACATAGACATATGTTTTATTTATATCAATACTTTCTTATTTACTGTTATTAACGTATCTATTGATAATAATATATTAGAATATAAGTGCGTTAGGATGATTATAACACACGAAGCAGAATTTTAGCCTGAGCCGAAGTCGAGGGCATAATAGAGCCGACTGTATTAAATACGGACATATATCGTACGATGTTTTTTATCATACTTGATTTTAAAAAAACTCAACCATAAAACTGTGATGCACACTGTTGCTTTCCCGCCATTCTACTTTTTTAAATCACCGCGCTGCCTAAAAGATGGCGTCGCGAGGAGAAACAAACCAATATCGATGGTCTAAGCGTGACGTTCTATTTTCAAATTAAATAATTTTCTTTTTAAAACAAACATAAGGCTATCGCAAACATATAAAGTTATAATGTACCTATATTAACTGTTTATTAAGACATTTCCGCTGTTTCAACGAAACATACTAAATGTAGGCCAAACAGTGGCCGAAGAAGTTTGCCGGTTGGCGCAAAGTTTCTGACATTTCAAGGTACATGGACCATTTGCAAGTAATATCTAGGCCGAGAAGTCGTGTTGATAGTTTCTTGATACGTCTAATATTATGGATACCATGTTGGAACTAATCATCCCGACCTTGCTTAAAGCAACTAATCACAAATAACTATAAGATATATTCAAGATTACGCAAAAAGGATATATATTTTTTATATGAAACTGGAATGGCAACTAAGCTGACGCCCTCACAGGACGCTGCAAATTAAACAGACATGGCAAACTTTGGTCTGTGCACAACAAAAATCTGCAGATTTTGCCAAACTGAATAGAAAACGCCACTATACATCTTATGTGGGTATAGCCCACTCATGCATAAATGTAATATCTCCTTTGGAAAGTTTACACTCTGTCCTGAGGAAATAAAAACCATCGCTCCTAAGAATATCCTTCAATTCTTGTGCCTAACGGATCTAGGTAGCGAACTCTGAAAAATGGCGAGCATAATTTATCTATGTAAATCACAGTGCTACGGATCCAAACACCTGATAATAGCCCAAACCCCCTAATAATAAAAAGCTGGCAACCAATCGTTTTTTTTCTTTTTTGTTGTCTGTTGGAAATCTTTTGGAAAGCCGTAACCATTGCCTATATCACGTTATCATGTGACACCCGTGATACCACTCATGCGTTGCTATTCCAGAGCACTATGATGTCATGCGTTTTATCACTGTAATTTCACTGCCTAATCTGACGTTACATCGAAACACAGTTTACAAAGCAAGCTGATTGACAGCTAAAATAGGCGAGGCTATCCCCGCAGACGACTTTGACGGATGTAGACTTTTTATAGTTTACCTTAGGTAAATGTAAGTACCAAAGATAGACGAAAGTCTATCAATGTATCTATCAAAAATAGACGAAAGTCTATCTTTTTACATTTACCTTAGGTAAATGGTAACATTTATAAAAAGTCTACATCGACTCAAAAATCGGTAGCAGTAATGCAGTTGTATATTATCTGAAACCTGTCCAACTTTCGCTACGTACAAGGCGATCTAGTAAAGAGTAGTCCGAAAAGAAAAAGATCCAGAGTGCTCCCCAATACTGTCCCAGATTTTTGTGTAACTTGTAATCGGTCTAAGCTAAAAGGTAGAATACTTATAATCCCTCTTTCTAGATAAGTCTGCCAATGTACCATTTATCCTTCTATATATAATCTGTACAGTAAATAATTACAAACAAACTTATAAAACTGAAACGCTTTCACCAAGAAACAAAGTGAAGATTAATTTTGAACATTTTATATTGACAAACCTTTTGTACGACAGCATACGGAGAAAATATCTTTAATGTAGAGGTATTCCAATAAACATAACACAGCTTGTTATAGAAAAAGTGTGTGAATAAAAATTAAAATTGAATAGAAATTTAGAAAACTGGTGTTTGAAAACTATTTCAAATCGACTGTTTCGAATACAGACAGCCTTACAGATGTAAGTACAAATAAATTGTCACTATACATTGTTTGTTGGGAACTCTAAAAAGAAACTGACGCGAAGAAATAAATTTAATAAAGAAAAACGATTTACCACTTTTATGAAAATCATTGCAAATTCAAATTAAGAAAATTATTTAATATCTTCCATTTCAAATGCAAAACCAGTCTTTCAACCTTCGTATAGTTTGAATGGTGTCGTTTTTTAGAATTAAAGATGGAACTCTTTTGGCACAAAGGTTGGTGCTGGTGAAAAAATTCAATAAGGCCCTTTGAGGGCGCACCGAACGGGTGAAATTAAATGTTCCCACGGCGCTCTTTAATTATGCCAATTTCCAGATATTTGACTGCGATCGCGCAGATTGCATAATAGACGTTGTTCGTATATTGCAGAGAACTAAAAATGCTATAGCAAATTCTGTCTCAAATTTAGATAGACTGATAGTTCGTTTATTTAATTGTTTCCAATTACACACAGATACATTTTTATAAATATAGATAATAGATAGATAACATATGAAAATTAAAATGAATAAATATTTATTTCTTTAAAAAATATTTGGATTACCATAACAGTGTTGGGATGAACTAGTAAACATAGCAATGTGATTATTCGTTTATTTTATTGTTTCCAATCACACACAATTACGCTTATATAAATATAGATAATATATAGTTCAACTTATGAAATAGAAAATAAAAAAATGATTATTATTCTAAACAATTGAATTACGATAACAATGTTGGGATGACCTAGTAAGCATAGCAATGTCTGTGTGAGGTACATTGCGCTCTTCCATATACATTGTCATATGTGTGTTTTTTTAACATATAAATAATATATGAATAACAAGTTTGTGTTATTATGTGTTATCTATATAAAAAGGTCATAAGCTGAGAGTGGTAGATTGTTTAGAGAACAGTACACTGATTTGCATATTCAACTCATTTGTACCCAACTTACCTTAAGTGAAAATAGTTTAAAAGAAGATAAGTGAAAATAGTGACCTGACCGTAACACACCACGTGGGAAATGTTTAATAATATAATTTGAACTTAATATAAATTGGATTACAAGTCAATATAATTTTAAATAAATAGTAAGGCTTAATCAAGTGAAAAGAAAAAAATGAGTGTGAGAACTAAATAAAATGTCATTAGAGTGCTGTGACTGACTTGACTGAAAATTCACAGAATTATTATATTATTACAATTTCTTAGAATGTCTTATGTCATGACAGATCATGACTTAGGTCATGACAGTATTAATTACAACGATAACGATTTCATGACAATTTAAAATTTGTTCTACAATAAAAACTAGTTCAATTTAAAAGCGTATTTTGTAGACTAAACTAAAATAATATTATTTCCTACTTAATTGACAAGAATAATATTTATTTAATACAAAGAATAAAATTATAAATTTAGTCCATATATAAAACTACTTAAATTCTACAACTAAACAAGCTTTTTGTGGAAATAAAAATCAATATAAATTCACCATGGTGTCGCGGCGGTAAAAAAGGAATTTAAAAAAAGGAATTATCATAATTTAGAAAATATATATTGCAATGAGTATAGAGCTGTGTTTACGTTAAGTTATATATATAACACATGTAAACAGATTTCATCATTTTGCCATTTCTCATCATTGTCGTCTTAATTTATATTTATATTATAAACCAAAAAGGTCTTATGCCTCGTTCCATTGAAAAACTAATCAATATGAAGCTTGGAAAAAAATTACATTGTGAAATGCAACAATTTTTTTTATGATACAAAATTAAAAAGGAAATATAGTATAGTAAAATAGACTACATAGCTGTCCAAGCAAATAATAATAATAATCTCAGGACAATTCACACAGCACACTCTAGACCCAAGTTAGCCTAGCTACTAGATAATTCATACAAATATATCAATATTTTTTTCGTAAATACATACATATACATATTATACATAGAAAACATCTAGACCGATACAAACAATCATATTCATGAATACAAATGTTTATGCCGTGCGAGGAATCGAACCTGCGACCATCGGACGTAAAGCGGTGTGCTAGACCACTAGACCACCGAGGAATTGTTTTGCAGTATAAATTATTTTTCAATAGAGTAAACCCTTTTTTTAAGGCCCCTCTCGGCAAAAATCCTCATGAAGCGGTCTTCATACCAGCCCGGGGGTAGATGGTTACTGCTGGACTTTTACCGTCTATAAAACCCAAGTTGTTTCTTCTCTTAGTCTTTTGCCAGAGCTACGGGAATGCGCGAGAAGTCTTCCGCAAGCCCAATGTCTCTGGTCAGCCTAATCAAACCCTTTTTAAATTTTGCATAGGGTTAATCCTATGTATAAGAAATTGCCTATGATCTATTCTCAGACTTACCAAAAATTTTATAAAAATCGTTCAAGAAGTTACAGGGGAGTTCGATTACAAACAGTGTAACACAACAGTTTTCCATATTAGAATACATAGAGTAGAAATAACAAGTATTAGAGACATACAGACAGTAAACAAATTTATAAATAGCGTACTGGCTATACTCTAAAATGGTTGCAATTTCTCGAAATCCCCGTCATAATTTATACTCATGTTTTAAACCAAAAAGACTATGAAATATGCTTCGTAGCACTGGCCAAAGTAAATAACACGCTTGGTTTGCTAAGAACCTATATTACTGCATAACACTGACGTTTATTAGACGTCCGCCAACTGCTGATTCAGCTTGTAAATTATACAAATGAACTATCATAGAAATTATATATATATATCAAGAATTAGATAGATATTATGTAATGTAATATTTCAGGACAATTCACACAGCACCATAATTTAAGCAGCGATTGTATTGTGGTTACTAGACGACTTATATAAATATGTACATATATATATTTTGTAAATACATACTTAAGATAATGTAGAAAACACACAGAGTGATACAAACAATCATACTCATGAATATAAATGTTTGTACCGTGCGAGGAATAGAACCGCGACCATTGGACGTATAGCGGTGTACTACACCGCTAGACCACCGAGGTCGTCAAATAAAAAAGAAGGAATATACTATTTGTAACATATAGTAAAGAAAATAAATAAACAATTAAGGAAGTAATTTTTAATTATAATAAGGCTGCCTTATTGCTGTAAGCAATGTTTTAAAGGCAACCTTAGCGAGAATTAAACATTCTTCTTTTGCCAAAGTAAATCTTCTGTCAGATTAAATTAAATACATAGAAATCATGTTTATTTCCTACGACACGATATTGATTACTAAAAAGCTTATTCCTTTTTAAAAGGCGACAACAATCCTTTTCCCTCCTGGAGTTGCGGGTGCTCATGGGCGGCATTGCTAATCAATGTACCATCAGGTGAGCCGCATGTCAGTTTGTCCCCGCGTTATATAAAAAAAAAACCATCGAAAATAAATAAACAATTAAGGAAGTGAATTTTTAATTATAATAAGGCTGCCTTACCCCATATTCATCTTATCATCCTCCATTGGTGCCACGCCAGCGTAAACCGTCAGCGCAGGCGAGTGCATCATTCTATCATCCACTAAAAAAAAAAGCTACCTCCATTTCTTTAATTTTTATATTTATTATTTCTGTACCTTAATTATGATGTGTTTGTAAATGGTGAATAAAGAATCTATCTAACTCAATATACTTAGATTATCATAGTATAAGTATGTATATATGTATATGTATCTGATAATACTCCATTTCAAATTCAAATGCCAAAGAGCCACAACGCAAAAAAGAACTGTAATTATTTTTTATCCAAAAACGGTATCTAAATCGTTATAATTTTTATATTAAAAAAAGACACCCATGATTCTAGAGCTAACACATATATATACTTATAGCTTCGTAAAAAAAGTAAAAATATCACAGTGATAATTTCGATGAGCTCTCCTGTAAAATTTACCGTTTGCGTCATGTAGCCCTTTGGCATTTAATCATCGATTTGTTTACCACTCCAGTTAGATATATGAGAAATACAATTCTTAATATTAAAAATATCGTTATAACTGTGTCTAATAAAAAAAATTGAACATATAAAAAATAACTCATTTTTCTCACGTTATTTAATATAAAAAATGATTCCCTTGGTTCCAAATCCGTTATTATAACACGATTCTACATTATGTCATCTAAAAGGCAAAAGACAGCTGTAAATCTTCATACAATTAAGTATTGACACGTGTTACGCACGCAAGAAGAAATACGAAAAAATGTTAAAGAAAAAGATTGGAAAAAAACATTTCAACAAAGTGGGTATTAACCACACATGGTGTGTCGCCAACGCGTTACTTCTTCTGAAAGCGAGAGGGTCTCAGATTGTTTTTAAAACAAACATTTTTAGAGTGGGGACGTTGTGGTTTGGAGTATTAGTGCGGTAAAATTTAAGAGCTGTTTTTACGTTTTGTTGACTGATTATATTATTTCATCTGTAGTTACTTGACGAAATTTTTACTATATTAAATGGATTACTTTAACTCTATCTATGTGAGGATTAATATACTCATAGATGATTTATTTTGGAATATGACGCAAATTTTAATACTCTTGAATTACAAGAGTAGCAAAGACAGCTATTATATTATAGCCAGGTATTGTCTGTGGTTAATGTATACTAATATCTAAAGATAGAGTTAAAATGCGCAGGTGTATTTTTGGGGTACAAAATGCATTTGTATTTAAAAAGTGCCCAACAAACATATGTCATAAGTGAATAAATAATTCTGGACAATTAACACAACCGTCTCGTCCCCAGGTAAGCAGAGATTGTGTTATGGGTAGGTACTAGACAACTAATAAAAATTCTTAGATTTTTTTTGTAAATACATACATAATATACATACAAAACACTCAAACCGTTACAAACAATCATACTCATGAATACAAATGTTTGCACCGTACGAGGAATTGAACCCGCGACCATCTGAAGTGAAACTATGTACTATACTGCTACACCACTCAAACCGTCATATCATGAAATTCTTATGTAAATGAAATGGAAAACAAACTGATGGTAAGTGGTTACCCGTAAATAAATCTGTTATTTATGTCAGAAAGTGTAGGTTTTGGTGTTCACAAAGTTGAATTAAGAATAAATAACAGTTAGTCAATTATAACAAGTTTGTTTTCGTTGACGAAGAAAAAACTAATATAGAAATTATTCATATCATTCCCAACGCCTTATAGATATCTTATAGTATAAATCACAACCAACTACCCTACAAATCTAGAAATCATCCAACAGAATCAGAAATGGCCACAATATGAACACCTAAAATCATATACGCGTAATAAACTTGCAAATATGTGTGTTTGTGCACGCTTCATTTACTATAACGACCTCGGTTTCCTTGCGGTGTAATATTCTAGTATTTATAGTTTATAATATTCTAGTAAAACTAGCAATGCCCCGCGGTTACACGGGTTGAATAATTATAAAGAAATGGCGGCCATACTCGTCTCAACACATCACATCAGATTACTTACATTTACATTTAAAAAAATGTTGACTATTCAATAGTGCTTAAATTAAGTTTATTTGAATAAATGATTTTCTATTCTATTCTATTATTTTTAACTCCTCTCATTAAACCCCCGTCCAATTCAAACGGAGATCGTAGGTCGACGGTCCGATTCGTGGTTCGAACCCCTAGCGGTGGGGGGGGAAGGGGATTGTTAGTAATGTGGACTGATGATCTCATTGCTAGCAATGTACCATATCAGATCGACCTCCACGCGGTACCCCCTGGAAACCATCGTGATACATTCCCGGTGAATTTGTCACGTTGGGCTAACTGATCTGACTTCATGTTCATCTTATCATCCTCCACTGGTGCCCCGCCAGCGTAAACCGTTAGCGCAGGCGAGTGCACCATTCCATTATCATCCTTTAAAAAAAAAAAAACCCCTAGCGGTGCCCTCAGACTAAAGTCGTATCCGACACGTAGAAGTTGCAAATTTAACCAATCTTACTACTTTCAAATTCAAATTCAAATACAAAAATAATGTATTCATTTCGAATCTTTAGCAGTGTTCTCAGGCTAAAGTAGTATCTGTCAGGCAGTAGTTGGCCTTCAGCCGCTCCATAAGTCCTTCCACGGATTTGGAGTGTAATCTGCACTCGCCATCTGCGGTGAAGCTGTAAAGACCAGCTTTGACCAACAGCATTAGAATAGTTTGTAAAAAATACATTATTTTTTTAGCGTTGGGTTTAGGCAGATTTTTTTCTATCTGTTCAGCTTCTAAGGGTTATAGCGTAACGTGTAACGTGACTTGCCACTACTTCCTTTTCATGAAAGAAGCTGAAGGTCCCCTTGATGGTAAGTGGTAACCTTCTTCTGTATAAAAGAACTATCATGTGACGCCCATAACACCGCTCATCACACCCATGCAATTCTGGAAATCTAAGATGCTTATTATCTCGTAATTTCACCATCTTCGCTCGCTCGCTTTCGCTCTTTAATCGAATCAGCTTATAATGCAAGCTGTTTGATGGCTAAAATGGGTGAAACTGAGGTACCAATTGCATGCAGACGAAATTTAAAAAAAAGTACATTAGTCAAAACTTCTTTACCGCGGTAAATTTATTTAAGAATTGAACTATCAAAGGCAAAAACTTTTATTCAAATACAACAACCAGTTTCAGAGATATACCGCGTTCAAACAGACAAACAATCTCTTCAGTTTTACTCATTAGTAACAAAACAGAGGCAAACCAAATAATCTTTAAGAACTAGTGAAATATTATTTAAAGCATTTTCAACTTTATTACAATGGAGTAGAGAGTTGTAAATGATTAGAACAGTGTAATGCAATACTGCGTTATGAGGAAATAGTTGAATTGAGCAAGTAGAGATGCTTACTATTTGGCACAAAAACAATGGAAATCATAGTATGGAGTTTTAAAGGCATTGTAAATTTGACTAAGAGCTCTAGAACATGTTTTAAAAAATTTAGCTTTTTTATTGCTGACTACTCGCCCTGGCTTCGCGCAGATACACTCAGCAAAAAATAGTAATGTAATTTTTTATAACAGCATACCTACTACTTACTGGTAGCGTGCTACTGGTGGTACTGGTTCGTGCAAGAAATCAAAATCGGTCATGTAGTTTTTGCGTTTATGAATTATAAACAAATATATCAAATATTAAATTTTTCCTTTTCACAAAATTAGTTAAATAGAAATACGTAAATCCAGAACGGATTTTACATCTTTGTCACATTCTATTTAATTGAAATAATTACGTTCAAAACATAAAAACTATGTCCTCAGAAATAAAGTTCATTTTATAAAGGGAATTTAATTGTTACATGGCTGGCTCATCCGTCATACTCGTGAACGGGTGCTGCTTGTAACTGGTCTGCTCTAATCACTATGACTGATTTCCTCTTATTAATTGTTTAACCAGTTGGTTATGTATTCAATATTTTTTTCTTTTTGAGTATTTAATTGAATTAGTGCTAATCGGTGGTTTGTATTCACACACTTAAACTTAAATTGTAAGTAAGAATAAATTATTTAAAAGAGCAACACACAAGTTTCTTGCTTGTTCTTCTTGTGATGAGACAGCATTCCGAATGAGCGGTAGATTAAAAAAAAAATGTTATGACTATTCAAAAGTGCTTCAATGTAAGTTTATTTGAATAAATGATTTTCTATTCTATTCTATGTTAAATTAAAAAAATATACTTCTATAAAATGAAAACTATATTCACGATAATAAAGTCCATTTTATATTGTATCGAAGTTTCGACTAACAGAACATGGGTATTATGGAGTCCACCACCTTTTACAGCAATCATAAAAATATCTGGACTTATTCTCACTTTATTTCATCGTTTGACAGATAGTGTAGGAAACATTGTTCTAGTAACCAACTTACATATTCACTTACCAAATCACCGTATCATACGATTTTCAACTTTAAAAACAGGTCATTAAAATTTTTAAGTGAAAAATTCTCACTCGATGATATACCATTTTATGTTTGCTGTGTAATAGTTGGTATTCCAACCACGTTCAGTTGGCATAGCTCCTGAATAGATATCTTGCGAAATGATACGGCCCTCTCGATGCCAATAAAGCTTGATTTATATAAAACGCTTGCAAATCCAAGAGAATTGTCTAAATTTCCGCACAGTTTTATGATATGTGATCGCATCTGATTGAACTAAAGATTTATGTCTGTCTTCTACAAAAAAAATACAATATTAATTATGTGTTTGTTATCACTTCGGGTTTTTAGAGAGTAGTGGAATACAAGATGGCGGTCTATGAACAGTGACTCGGACAAAAATGACATTATACGAGCAGCCGTGAATTAAACAAACTTTCCCGTTCATGTAATATTTACAATTTCATTTTTTATTTATTTTCCCAATCAAAAAATATATCAAAATATTTTACGTGGTTTAGAAGAGGTAAGCGAAAAAAAACCGACAAAATATTGCTTGCGATAATCACTTACCATAAGGTGATCTGCAAACTCGTCTGTCCCTTACGTTACAAAATAATAAAAAAATAGAGTTAAGTTAAAAAAGTAATGATTTTATTCTTTAGTTTACAGTATATTGGCTATCGGTTGCAATCTCACGTAATGATTTTTAATTTTATTTTTAAAATTTTTTTCTATGTATGTCTTATAAATATGTTCTTTATTCTCGTTTAATCCTTACCGCTTAGTTAAAATTATATCAAATTATACTCTGAACTATTTACATTATTTTTATTATATACCCAACGCACAGACAGTCACCAAATTGCTCTTTTTATTTTATATTCATTTTAATTATTATTTTCACGTCCCCTCAAATGGGTTGAAGCTGAAAATCAGTGTTTTGTCCCTTGAACAATGTTTCACGCTGAGCTTCAACCTTTTTGTATTGCTACAGATCACACATAATAACACAATTTTATAAATCTTATGTCGTGTTATGTATTGTCTATTCTTATGACATGTTGTGTGTGATTAGTAACAAACAAATAAACGATATATACCTATATCTATCTATCTATATTTAATTAGTAGCTAAGTTCATACTGTCTGGACAGATCGTCTTTATATTATAAAACTTAAAAACCATATGCAGTTAGTTGAAATAAAGAAATAGAATGGAGTATACTCCCTTACTTCATATTTAGAAGTTTTTAACTATTCAGAAATAAACCAATGTTAAAGTTACTCAATAAAAAAAATCGTAGTTTAGATCAATATTTTTTATGAATAGTATTTTTATTCAAAGACAATTGTATTATGAATAAATGACAATGACAATGAATATTTATATACATTGATTTATTGGATTCAGTATTTATATTCTATGCAAAATAATAGTGTAAAATTAAGCAAGCGAAAACAGACCCAATGTAAAGAAAAATTATGGTATATATATAAACATAGTATATTTTTATTTCGTAGGTATATTTTAGTGGTAAATAATTGTCATATAATTTAAGTAGTAACATATACAAATGTGGTAGGAGTATCGAACCTGCGTCTGCTAGAAGGTATGGCAGTAAGCATACTACAGTATCTATTGATTTAGCGATTTAGCAAAACCGCTCATCAAAAACGTGCAATCCATGACATTTGAACTAGTAGAGATCATTGTTTACGACGTATATACTACCATTCACCCGCGACATCGTCCACATCACTATAGCAATGAGAATACTAATCGGCTATTAGATTGTGGAATTCTTTACCTCACGAACTACGTGTCAACTCTAGTATAGGAATATTCAAAAGCCGATTAAAAATATTATCTTTCGCAATGCTGACATATTTTCATACTTATTTATTGTATGTATATACAAATATAAATATCCTTGGACATTTAACACAGCGCCATCTTGTCCCATGGTAAGCAAAGCTTGTGGTATGGGTACTAGACAACTGATATAAATACTTAGATATTTTTTTGTAAATACATACATAATATACATAGAATACACCCAGACCGATACAAACAATCATACTTATGAATAAATAAAAAACAAATATTTGTACCGTGCCATGAATCGAACCTGCGACCATCACCACTAGGCCACCGAGCCGTCAAAAAGTGTACGAGTACTAAACCTCTAGAGTTCCTATAGACGGATGTTTGTAACTACAATATTTCAAACAATAAACTTGGTTTATTACTTATGATGTATCAAACACGAAAATTTATTATTTCTTATTTACTTCCGATGGTCTCAGGTTTAATTCCTCGCACGGCACAAGACGATAGAGTGTATATTTTCTAGAAAAGATATTTCCTTTATGCATGAGTGCGATACAATAAATATATGATGTGTAGTGGCGTTCCCTCTTCCTTCTTAAGTTTGCCAAGTGTTTATTTAATTTGCGGCGACCGGTGATGGGCCTAGTCATGATGTATTGTTTTTAAACAATAGCAACACTCAATTTGAGCATTGATTCGAGCTTAGTTGCTTTTGCTCCAAATTTTGCCAGTTGACCAGCATTTTACAGCCTTCAATGTTTGAGTACCCATAACACAAGCTCTGCTTAGCTTGGGACTAGATGGAGTTATGTGAATTGTCCTGAGATATTATTATTATCTATCCATTCATTCATTCATAATTTAAGAGCTGCGCTCTTGTCGGTGGAGCTTTTGCCACTTTCTGCGATCTTCCATAATCCCTCTTTTGGGATAAATCCGCTATTGTACCATGTATTTATATTTTCAGACATATGTATCTATTATTATTTTGTACAATAAAGAATTACAAACAAACAAGCTCTTTAATTCTTGATATGTCACGACTCCCTTTTCTCCTTAATTTGTTTGATGTATCTGTGTTGGTCAGCTGGTTGACTGGCCTTCCCCTCCCCCTCTTTCTTTCTATTTTTCCCTCAATAATAATTTTCATGAAATCAAATGTCCTAACATTTTTCCTCATCTATTTCCTATTGAGTTCAATATTTGCCTTTTTTCTTTTACCCTATGTAATACTTCTTCGTTTCTTACTTTATCCTTCCAGCTAATTCTTTCCATCCTTGTCCAACATTTCAAAAGCGTCCAGTTTGTTCCTTTCTTTCAAACCTCTTCATATTTTCTCTTTCACAAAATTAAAATAAAAGAAGGATGGAAAGAATTAGCTGAAAAGATAAAGTAAGAAATGAGGAAGTATTGTACAGGTTGAAGCAAAAAAGGCAGATATTGAATACTATACAAAATAGTCGAGAAAAAAGTTAGGATACTTGATACAACATGATGAATTTATGAAAGTAATTATTGAGGGAAAGATAGATGGAAAGAGGGGGAGAGGAAGACCAAGGCACAGCTACATCTAGCAAATGGAAGACAGAATTGGAGTCGTGTCGTATCAAGATTTGAAGAGTATGATGGAAGATCGTCGAAAGTGGCAAGAGCACCACCGACCAGAGCGTCGCTCTTAAATTATGAATGAATGAATATTATTGTAATTACAAGATATATAGTTAATCGTCCTTTACATTGTACAATAATTAGAGCAATTAAATTTGAGTGGTTTATTGTTACGGTTGTCAGCGGGATCGAATTATGAAGTTAATTTTGCAAAACAGACTCCATAATTTGATATTTATCGATATATATAATTCGCTTATCAATCTTAATATCCTACCAACTCTCAAACAAGAGAAAGTACCAACGTAGCAATGATAATAATAATAACCCAGAACAATTTACACAGCGCCATTTAGTCCCAAGTTAAGTTTGTGATATGGTTAGTAGATAACTGATATCATACACATAAATACATATTTTGTATAAAAACACACATGCAAATACAAGAGGGTTCGAACCCGCGACCACCGCAATTAAGGCGGTCTACCAAACCGTTAGACCACCGAAGCCATCGGCTGTGTAGGACAACATACAAGGTTTAAATGAGATATAATAGTGACTTTAACAATAATTTATTTATTTTATTTTATTTATACACTTTATTGCACCAGAACAAAAAAAAATATTAATTATTATTATTATATGTACCACGAGTATCAACAAGGCACAATCCTCTCCTATCTGTTCCCCTAGTGTCATCGAACTATAAGCAGAATTCATTTCTCTGGCGAGCTAGGAACAATTTTAATAAACTATCTAAAACAGTTAATATAGATATATTTTGTAATAATATTAAATCAACGAGTCACCAACGAAGTGAGCCCTTCTTTAAATAACAATTAATTATTATTGAAAATCATGTATATGTATATATTTCTATAAATTTACTATTTGTTACTGTACTCTTGTTAATTAATTTTATAATGCCTTTATACGTAGTGATGTAAATTTTTTAAGAATTAGTCTATTGTTATTAGTGAAAGCCTGTCAGTGGCTTAGTATGACGTATATATTGATTTTATTTAAGATATACTTGAATAGCCTTGGTTTTGCTTTAATAAATAAATAAATATACAATCATAGGTACAAAGGCGGCCTTATCGCTAAGCAATCTCTTCGTAGGTGGTGCAAATAACAACACAACTAATATATAAATAATACATGCAAATATACATAAATATAAATACACATATATATGTATATACCTACATAGACATACAATAATTTTAATAAAAGATGGATTTTTTAATTTATAACTTATTCATAATTTTCATGCCTATAAATTTGGGCAACTAGTAAACAGTTGCCAATAACAGTTAAAAAAAAACCTTGACATATTACTATTAACTAAATTCATTTTTTTTTTTGCAAATATATTAATTTCACAATAATACAAATGTTTAAAACTTGTTAATCTTATAGACCTAGTTCCACTATAGTCTTGCATTGCGATGATGTTATGCTTATGCAAACTTTACCTTTCTTCTTTTCAATAGAAATCAATTTTATTTGCAGAGACCATTATAACAATGTCAATAATATTGAGAACATATTGTAATAGCAGAAGCGTTGATAAGTTAATTTATTTATTTATTTATCAAAGATTCTTACTATCGACATCTAGAGCCAAACTAAGCAGAGCTATGATAAATAAACAAACAGACAGAATGATACTTAGATTGGACCTTTTCTTCTATGAATATACACATAGAAAACAGATCATCTCAAGAAGAACAAGAAAGAAATATGTGTGTTGCTCTTTTAAATATCTTATATATAAAATTCTCGTGTCACAGTTTTCGTTCCCATACTCCTCCGAAACGGCTTGACCGATTTTCATGAAATTTTGTGAGCGTATTGAGTAGGTCTGAGAATCGGCCAACGTCTATTTTTCATCCCCCTAAATGTTAGGGGTAGTCCACCCCTAATTTTTTTTTTATTTTAAGGTAAAACAACGTTTGCCGAGATAGTTAGTTTAGTTATAACTTTACATTTCTAAGGTGAAATGTGTGAATACTACCAAAATTGTGTTATGCCGAAGCAAAGTGTGATGGATTTATATGTGTGAACGTATAAACTCAACTCGTCCGTCAATCCGACCAGCAGGTAGGTACTGAATTATACGTAGACCCTTTAGACATAACCCCGTCTTATATACTGCGAGATCGTAATCTTGTCGACATTAAAAATTTAAGCATAAATTCATTTTTCCGCCTCTCCGGTAATTAAAAATGTAGTTAAAAATCAGATTAATTATGGAGTCAGCGTAGACTTAAAAAAAACCTTGCAAAATATGATTCCAATATGCTCACTTTACAATGCCCCGATCAATTTAAACTGGGATCGAAAATTCGACCACTTGAGCCGAAGTTTGAACCTCTAGCGATGCCTTCAGACTAAAGTCGTATCCGTCAGTAAGGAGTTGGTCTTCAGCCGAAAAGATGTAGCCGCCCGCTAGTAGCTCCGCTTGTAAGTACTCGCTTTCCGCTCGCCACTATCGACTCCCTGTAACTTAGTGACAGTTTGAGATCAAGTATGATAGCAATTTCCTGGACGCATCGAGTTTTAATATAAACGTTGTATCGAAAGGGGGTCGCTGTTACCGTACTAGTTACATTGGTGTACTGCGGTCATTCATTGTTGATATTTTTTTAATATAATAATACATTTTTATAGCATAACTGATACAAATACTTAAATATTTTTTGTGTAAGTACACATATGTATACACATCGTCAACGCTGGCGAGGCACATTACTGGCGAGTGCATTATTCCATTATCATTCGCAAAAAAAACCATAGAAAACACCCAGTTCGATACAAACAATCATACTCATGTCTGTACCGAATGAACACAAATGTCTGTACTGTGGGAGGAATCGAAATCAGAGGATGCCCTCTACCGGTGAGCACCCAGCATATATTGTTACAGCAAGTGGAGCACCATATCTCATTATTGATGGCCTCGATAGTCTAGTGGTTTAGCATACCATTTTACTTCCTATGGTCGTAGGTTCGATTCCTCGCACGGTACAAACAGTCTAGATGTTTCCTTTCCATGTGTTTTTAAATACATAATATACATTATTATGTATTTAAAAACACAGCGTCTACTTAGCTTAGGACTAGATTGTGATGTGTGAATTGTCCAGCGATTTTTTTATTATATCCGAAGAAATATTAATGAAATATGTTTTTTAAAGTATACATTATAATATTGTAATTACTCAAACTTGAGCACTATTGTTGTCCGATACTAATTTAACTACCACCTATGTCACAGCATTACATAGTTGGTTGATAGAGATCTCTTTCAGAGACAAGCCCACCCTTGCTCACATTTTTGTATAACTCTCTTTATTTTATAGTTTTAGTGCAATAAAGTATATTTAAAATGTTCATGTATTGTATTGCAAAGTATCAAGATTGTTTGGATCTGTATTATTGTACCACGGGCTAGCAATACACATTCATAGCAACAAAGGCGCGCTCATCCACAGAGTGCTCTATTTAACTATTATAAAAACATAATAGAAACTATTGGTAGCAACTCATTTTCTTCAATACTTTATATCCCAAGCTTACTACTTTCAAATATCTTGCTGTGCCCTCAGACTAAAGTCGTATCCTTCAGGCGGGAGTTGGCCTTCAGCCGCTCCATAAGTCCTTCCGCGGGTTTGCAGTGCCATCTGCATCGCCTATCGCCCGGTGAAGCTGTATATGCCAGCTGCGGCCAACAGCATTAGAGTAGTCCGAAAAAAACTTAAAATTACAATTACAATTAATAAATATAAACATAACCTCCTTTTTCTTTTAGTATTGTTGTTGCTACTACCTACATACTCATAGAAAATATTAAAAACTTGAAATTTGAATTTAAATATGATATTAATATATGACGTTTTTACCATTCATAACGTGAGGTGATTTAATACAATAATGAATTACTAACAGGAAATTCAAAACTCGACCATCCGGATAGGAGTGAAAGATTCAATTTAAAACTTCGCCAGTCATTTTAAACTTAGTTAGCGTGCTTAGAAATTTGTTGCTGGCTTTCAAATCCTCCGCAGCGTTGCCAGTTAAAGGTAAAATCATTTTATTGAGTTTTGCAAGCTTCCAAATCTAATTTCATTAAGCAAGGACTGTGAAACTGTGTTACTGAAATAACAAATTCGATTTAGTAGCCAGTGGGAAAGCATTCATAAAAATACATACCCCTGGAGTACTGACACAACGTCATGGAGTTAAAAGTTAAGCAGAGCTTGTAGGTACTAAATATACTTTTGTAAATACATATATTACTATCTTATTGGGCTCCCTAAAATATGGTCGAGCGCAGTGATGGCTGGCTCATCCGTCATACTCGTGAAACGAGTGCTGCTTGTAGGGACTGGTCTGCTCTTATCACTACGACTGATTTAATTTTATTGCATATTTATATTTGACCCAAAAATTAGTGCTTGTTGGTAGTTTGTATTCACATGTTTCGACTTGTAAATGTAAACTTACAAGGATTATTTAAAAGAGCATCACACAAGTTTCTTGCTCGTTCTTCTTGTGATGAGACAGCTTTCCGAACGAGTGGTAGATAAAAAACAAATTGTTATGACTATTCAAAAGTGCTTAAATTAAGTTTATTTGAATAAATGATTTTCTATTCTATTCTATTCTATATCATTTTGTTTAATTCCGCTACCAAAAAGCATATATGAGACCACAAATATTCAGCGTGGAAACTTGACTTCCGTTATGACCTTCTCTAATGGTGATCAAATTCCGACCGTTATTGAGTCTACACTCATATTGTGTTTCGCTTCTGTACGAGGTATCATAATGCATTGAAAAGAGTTCGGATATAGCTCGGAAGCGTAGTGTTGACTATTCGTCGACCAAACCGCGACTCAGTTCGTTAGCTCCTAATAGGGTTTCCTCAGCTCCTAATAGGGTTTCCTCAGCTCCTAATAGGGTTTCCTCGCCTCCTTAACACGGGCCAACGTCCAGTACATATTTTCACTTGTTTTCCGTCAATTAATCACTCAATTTGCACACAGGTTATAATATTTTTTTATTATACATAATTAGGGAATGTGCACGCGCAAGATAAGACGGTCCGTACTGTCCCTTACCTAAGTAAAGGGAAAAAGAGGAGGTTAGAAACTTACGGGCTCTAATATAATAATCTGTGTTTACAACGGATATAGGGTTGATTTTAAGCATAAATAATCGAAATATATATAACTCAAAGGTGACTGACCGACTGACATAGTGATCTATCAACGCACAGCCCAAAGCACTGGACGGATCGGGCTGAAATTTGGCATGCAGGTAGATGTTATGACGTAGGCATCCGCTAAGAAAGGATTTTGATTAATTCTATCCCCAAAGAGATAAAATAGGGTATGAAAGTTTGTATGAAAGTTTATCAAATTTAAACCGATCGGGCTGAGACTTTGCATGCATAAAACTACTATGACGTAGACATCCCCTAAGAAAGGATTTTGA
This sequence comes from Achroia grisella, assembly GCF_030625045.1. Lineage (NCBI taxonomy): Eukaryota > Metazoa > Arthropoda > Insecta > Lepidoptera > Pyralidae > Achroia > Achroia grisella. The sequence goes on from NW_026713078.1 coordinate 1,396,606, forward strand.
TAAATTCCACCGGGGATAAATTAACGCGAGCTAAGCCGCGGGCAAAGCTAGTACAGACATATAGCTTGAAAGCCTAGTGTTGATTGTTCGAACTGAACCTCCGCCAACACTAGGCTTCCAAGCTATATCCGAGCTCTATACATGGTCGTAAGGTTCCAATAGCAGTAGGCAGGTTTCCATACTGAATATTTATGGTCTCATACATACCGATGGTAGCGGACCTGAACAAAATAATATAAATCCATTCAATAAAGAAATGGATAAAATATTATTATTAACATTTTTTTAATATTTCTGTTTATATATATTTTTTATTTCATACAAACCTTGGTAGGACAATTGACAAATAGAAAAAAAAGAATTAGTTATATAAGCGCAGATATTCTGAAAAAAAATTGCGCAATTTTTAAAATATATACATGTAAAAGTTTGTATGTTTGTAACATAACGATATTACAACAGTTGAACAAATTTGGTCAAAATTTGGTTTGCAGATAGAATTATCGTAAATCCACACAAACGACGCTTTGTTTGAACTCACGGCATCGTCTTTGAGCATCGTCACGGCGAATAACTAGTTATATTATTCAAATTTCCGCTCATATTATTTGCGCCCCTGTCTCCAGTGATATAGTGTGTACTCTTGTAATGTTAAACTAAAATTTACATGCAATATGTATTATTCATAATATGTTATTTGCAAGGCAAATCCGCTATATGTGGTTAGCGCATTTGCGATCAAATATTTACGAAGTTGCGGCTTAAAGGTGACTGTCCATTGCGTCGTTAACGCAAGCCTTGGCTTGTTAGCAACAGATTAAAATCTAACTGACCAAGCATACTATGTTACAGAGAAACTTTGACACACGATCTCGCAGTTAGCTCTTCAATGCACCTAATACCCTAAAGCTCCCGACACAGTTCAGATATATAATTATGACTTTATTTATATACATTTATTATATATACTTTTTTAAAATAAAATACAGTCCATGTTATTACTGATAATGTCGCTATTCTTACTAATATTATAAATGCGAAAGTAACTCTGTCTGTCTGTCTGTCTAGCTTTCACGCCAAAACTACTGAACCGATTTAAATGAAATTTGGTAGACATTTAGTCTAGACCCTGAGAAAGGACATAAGCTACAATTTATTGCGAAAGAAGGGTTGTAAGGGGTTGAAAAGGGAGATGAAAGTTTGTTTGGAAATATCGTCACATTTAAAAATTGTAATTCATTTTTTAAGCTGTAGATTAAATATAAATAAATATGACATTCAAAGTCTGTAAAAATGTTACCTTTAAGGTGGTAAAATAATATAGGGAATCAAAATTTGTATGGAAATTCGTCATTTTTGAAGCTAGAACAATGAAACTTTTTTCTTTGGGTTATATTATTTAATATTCTTTCTATATTTGGTCAAGGCCACTATAACACGTGGGGGAAGTCGCGGACACAGCTAGTATAATAATAATAACTCAAGACTATTCATAGAGCGTCAACTAATCCCAAACTAAGCTTGTTTAGTTTCTAAGAGGTAAATCAATAAAACAAAACACACGTACATACATAAATTATATAACTAAACTTACTATTAACAATTAAAATAATAAATAATTGAAATATTTATATTACAGTTCTGTTATAATACATATATCATCCATCTATCCACAAGTACCAACTTTCGCTATGTCCATACTATTACTAACATTATAATGTTAGTAATAGTATGGACATAGCATTTTCATTTTCTCAAAATATGTAGTATTTCGAGAAAATCTCGGGATTTTTAGACGTGGTTGCCGACCCATAAGAAACCTTAATAAACCCTACATTAAGGTTTCTTAAAGGTCGACAACGCGAACCTGACACTCATGGTGTTTCAGGCGTACATTCTATAGACTACGGTAACCGTATACCATCAGATGGGCCATATGCTTGTTTGCCAAAGTCGTATTTCATAAAAAAAAATTAATTTACTTTTCAACTTTTTGATAAAATAATAATCTATATTTATTTCTGCTTCCGTAATCTGTAATTAAAACTCTTTGATAAGTAATTATAAAGGGGTATTCTTAATTTGTTTCACAAAATTATTCTCAGTCTGACAGGAGTTGGCTCGTTAACAATTTATAAATAATATAGATTACCAGGTAAATATAATATTACATCGCACACACATCCTTTGATCAGAGCGATGTTTAATTATATTTGCGTATAATGAAATAAGCTGTGAATGCAAAATTTAATTAATCGTGTTTCTAAACATTGTATAGGTGTAAGATATATAATATACTATATAGCTAGTATGTATATATATATATTTTTTATTATACCTATATATATTTTAGATTTTATTATATGCTAAAGTATAAGTATAATAAAAATCATCCTTAAAAAGATTGCTTAGAATCTATATCCTCTCATTTTCACTTCTTAGAATTTAGAATCATATCTTCGAATGAAGCATATTCGTGTAATACTAATGGAATATTACTGGTGAAGATCGTTTGATCGTGTATTTTTCACTTAGTTCCATGGGGAATTCACTTTTTCAGTTCCATGTATTTTTTAGCGAGGTTGACTTTGATACATGCTATATCCCCACAGAATAGAGAAGTAACATATCCCTGTCTCACCAATTTCAGCAGCCAAGCAGCTTGCTTTATAAGCTGTTTCGCTTAAAGGCTGAGATAATAAATTCTGTGATGTTTATGCGTATTAGTAAAAATCACGGGATCTTACCACGTTTTATTTTTATTGAGTTCCCGATATATCGACAGTGTTTCAAACGCCATGATCACGGGTAAACTGAAGAGCAGCAGGTAGATGGTAAATAAAATATATTTTATGGGCATATGCGTCCACCTTCACACGTCTTCTTTGTTGCTACTATTGCAACTTACTCTATAAACATCTCGGCAAACTATACTCACAGTATCTTCACATATATTTAATGTAATACAACTTAATAAAAATAAGTAAGAGCCCGCAATTTTTACTAATTATTCCGTAATGTTGTTTGGAGAAGAATGGCACTTACCCCCCGGTGATCAGTCAGCTTCCTTGCTAATAGAGAGAGAAGCATTAAAACAATTATATCTACAATAATGTATGAAAGACGACTCCATACAACTTAAATGCGAATGTTGAGATGGATGTGTGGTGTGAAATGGATAAGATAAGGAATGAATACATTAGAGGAAGTATAAAAGTAGCGCCAGCGTCGGAGAGATTGAAGAGTGATCGTCTATCATGGTTTGGGCATGTAATGCGTAGGAATGAAGATAATATTTTAAAGAAGGTGTTACATATAAATGTAGATGGTTACAACAGCAGAGGAAGGCCGAAGAAGAGATGGATTGACCGTGTGAAAGGTGGTATGATAAGAAAGGGAGTAAATAACGAGATGACTGCGAACAGGGATGAATGGAAGTGAAAAACATATTACGCCACCCCAATTAAATGGGATAAGGAAGAACCAGATGATGCTCTGCATCTTTCACTGACGTTTGAAATAACTAGCCCTATCCTTTTACATCAACTAACAAATAAAAAAATATATTTAAAAGGGTTGTGTTCGCAAAGATCTACCTATAAAGTTTCGACACATTTTTGAAGTGAAAACCAGCGAAAATTTACTAACAAGCTGACTGTACTAAAAGTTTAGACGGTTCTATGTTCACGTACAGACAGCATTGTTCGAGTGTTCTAACATTTTTCAAAAATACCCTTAGTAATGATTTTTCAGAGAGGTGAAAATTTTCAAATAATTATTCTTTATACTCACTTTGTTTCTTGACCATTAAACTATTTCGACGTAAGCGTATTACGAATTCTTAAGTTAAATAATTATGATAATTTGTTTTATTATTACTTTATAAATGTTCGTTATTTTGTCGAAAGAATTTTTATTCTTTTTTTTAATATTATAAACCCTCAGTATTACTTTTTTTAATATTCATTACTTTGTCACATTGCCAGTACCATTTTCCAGTCAAACGATTTTTAAGGAGGTGAAAAGTTAATGTATAAACAACCAATATCACTATAACAATTTACCTAAAGTAATTCATTCATTAGGTTCATTCATTCATAATTTAAGAGCCACGCTCTTGCCGGTGGAGCTCTTGCCACTTTCCGCGATCTTCCATCATACTCTTTAATTGTTGATACGACAAAACTCCCATTTTCTCCTTAATTTGTATGATGTAACAATGCCTTGGTCTTCCCCTTCCCTCTTTCCCTCTATTTCCCCTCAATAATAATTTTCATGAAATCATCGTGCCGTATCAAGTGTCCTAACATTTTTCTTCGTCTATTTTCTATTGTGTTCAATATCTGCCTTGTTTCGTTTACCCTGTGTAGTACTTCTTCATTTCTTACTTTATCTTTCCAGCTAATTCTTTCCATCCTTCTCCAAAACCACATTTCGAACGCCTTCATTTTGTCCCTTTCTTTTTGATATAATGTCCACGTCTCACACGCATACAAGCCTAGTAGAAACATAAGGCAAATAGAGCACCTAAAGTGATATCTATTTTAAAAAGAAGTATTGGATTTGAAAAAAAATTACTAATTATCTATTTACTATTTCCTCGCGAGCATCGCTATGGGTAAAAGTTAGTATTTATATTATACAACAATCATCTTGTCCTAAGTTATGGGTACTAGACAACTGATAGAAATACTCGGATATTTTTATTTTGTAAAAACACATAAATTTTGGGTGTTATATATATAATACCCAGACCACACAATATAAGCAATCACAACTATAAAGAATCATACTCATGAATACAAATGTTTGTACCGAGCGAGGAATTGAACCCGCGACCATCGGAAGTAAAGCGGTGTGCTAAACCACTAGACCATTGCGGCTGTCAATGTTTGTATACTAATATTAGAAACATTAGGGATATTTTATTTAAAAATAAATAAACATATATTATAAACTAATTGCAGCCGAGCGAAGGCAGTCCTCTATAATTATTCGTTATAAAATTTTGTGTATTTTCGAAGTATAATCCCGGCGACAAATTGTGTTTGAATAATTAAAAGCTATACCGAATCTTGAGCGAAACGAGCTGGTAATATTCAGGAGAATATGAATTTGAAAGTGAGACCAGTGTTTTCAACTTTTTTCATTAGACCAAATAAGTGGACTATAGCAGCTGGCCGGCGAGTTCACACGAGTTAGAATTAATTTAAGAAAGTTCACTTTTTAAAATTTCAAAATTAAGAATGTTTGAATAATGACTTTTAGGTTTTTCGTAAAATGATATTACTCTATTAGACCTCGTTACCATAGTAATAGCTGGCCAGTGACGTCACAAGAGTTAGTCAAAATTTGGAGAACGTGCACTTTTTACAATTTCAAATACGGAATGTCTTAATAACGACGTTTATGTTTTCTATAAAACGATATTGCTCTAGTACCCGTCCATACCATAGCTACAGCTGGCCAGTAACATCACAAGAGTTGGACATTATTTGGATAATGTTCACTTATTCCAAATTCAAATTGAGAATGTTTTATAATGTCATTTGTATTTTTCGTAAAACTTATCTACTTACTAGTTCACGTTGTTACCATACGAACAGCTGGCCAGCGAGTTCACACAAGATGCAATTTGGATAACATTTTAAAATTTCAAATGAAGAATATTTTAATAAAGAGAACTATGTATTCGTAATATCATATTACTCTAGTATACGTCGATATAGTAATAGCTGGCCAGTGACTTCACAAGAGTTGAATATTATTTGGAGAACGTTCAAAATTCGAATATTCGAATTAAGAATGTTCTACAAAACTCTGGTACACGTCGATATAGCAATAGCTGGCCAGTGACTTCATAAGAGTTGAACATTATTTGGAGAATGTTCACGTTTTCAGAATTCGAATTAAGAATGTTCTACAAAACTCTAGCACGTCAATATATCAATAACTGGCCAGTGACTTCACTAGAGGACAGTATCAGGAGGTCATGTTCACTTTTTGAGTCTGTCCCATTCAACACCATTCTCAAAGTAGACTTATGGAAGTTAAATCATCAATCATAAATAATCAATCATCCTGCTCCTTTGGGCTTTATTCAACCAGTCGAACACCTGCTCCCAGGTAGCGACCTGCAATGGCCCATTTGGAAATCGCTCAACAGACTACGAACCTAGATGGACCGCTGCAGGTACAACTTGGTAAAGTGGGGTGCCGCTTCAAGGGAAGCTTGTGACTGCGGAGCGCCATTCCAGACTATGGCACACACTGGCTTGTCCTTTGTGCCCAGCATCCTGCACAAAGGGGGACCTAAGGGATGCGACGGAGTGCGCAAGGGTTGTCGCGGCGTTCTGGGGAAAATATATTTAAATATATGTATTTGGTTGTCGTTGAAACGAAGAAGAAGAACACCATTCTATATCATTTTACTCTATTATTCTATAAAATGTTCAGATTGATAGCTAGGAACAGGTTGTATGAGAAAAAATAGAGTGTTTCCAGAATAATCTTTAATATAAAAGATATCTTCTATTTATCTTCGTGATACAGTCTATCTTCTCGGAAAATTTCATAAGGAACTGTTCAACCGTTAAGATGTGAAAAAAAAACAGACAGGCAGTCATACTTTCATAGTCTACATATACTCTCCATTTATGTATATACACACGTATATGTATATAAGAAGAGAATTACCTCTTAAACACTATACAGCAGCGGCATGACATCGGAAGTTTGAAACTTTTCTAAATGCCCATAAACTGTATGTACCTAAGCTTCGATCTAACTCATAAACAGCTGCTAAACTAAGTTCAAAAGATCGTTTCTGGCCAGTAGCTAGACAATAATTTGTTTCAACAAGTTTGAAGCGTTTTAGATGGGAATAGAGTTGCCAAGTATCCACTTCGCTCAGGACATGTTTAACCCAGGGCTGATTTATATACTTTAAATTTGCTATAGTACCTACTTGTGCTACCGCATTTTATACATGTTTATAGATATAGTGAAGAATCTGTGACATTGTTTGATCTTGTAAGCAATATAAATTAATTATTAATTTTGTTGTTTCTTGTATATCTCGGTCTGTTACTAGTGTTTCCATCTTCGGAATGTTAGTATAAAATACGAATTATGTCATATAAATTAATTACCGCTTTCATCTCGGACTCCATATACGAGTATATATGTATAATACTAGGCGTCTCGCTCGATTTCGTCTGCGTCATATGTTCCCAGAATTTCTTATATTTTTTATTGCTCCTGTGCTCCTATTAGTCATATGTTATACATCTAAATCAGAGGTTCTCAAACTTTCTTGTGTCGTAGATCCTTGCCATATTTTTCGGTTTTGGGTAGACCCTCCATTCTTAACTGGTATTGATTTTTTGTAAATTTCTTACTGTAGTAAAGTTTAGTGTCAAAAATATAAATTAAAAACAACAAGTTGACCGCTCGATATAGACCATTTTGGGAATCACTGATCGAAATAATACGGCTATCCAACACTGAACAATTTTTTACTACCACTGAACCCACCACCCAACACTGAACGGTTCAGTAGATACGTAGAATGCCCCCCGCACAAATTTTACCTCTTTGTAATATTTGTATAGATATTTTATATATAGAAAAGTACTTGATGAGTTTCTTGTGGGTTCTCAACTGAACGAGATATTAGTGATATTGATAAAAAGGCCAGGCCTAAGAGGCCTAAGGGTCTTGAATGAATATTTCTTTAATTGATTTGATTTAAATCTTATATATAAAATTCTCGTGTCACAGTTTTCGTTCCCATACTCCTCCGAAACGGCTTGACCGATTCTCATGAAATTTTGTGAGCGTATTGAGTAGGTCTGAGAATGAGCCAATATCTATTTTTCTCCCCCTAAATGTTAGGGGTAATCCACCCCTAAATTTTTATTTTTATTTTAAGGCAAAACAAGGTTTGCCGAGACAGCTAGTTATACATATATATATATATGTCCTATTATCTCATACAATTGATAACAATATATTTGGAACAAAGTTATAAACACAGTTTAGAGCTAGCCCGTAGAATATGACTTGTCTAACTGACCTCAAAACGTCAGGAACAGGGACCGATTTCTAAATAATATCCTTACTTCAGTATCTATTTGACAGCCTCGATGGTACAGTGGTTAAGCACATCGCTTTACTGTCGAGGGTCGCGGGTTCGATTCCTCGCACGGTACAAAGATTTGCATTCATAAGTATGATGTATGTATCAGTCTGGGAGTTTTCTATGTTATTTTTTTTTTATGGATGATAATGGTATGGTGCACTCGCCTGCGCTAACGGTTTACGCTGGCGGGGCACCAGTGGAGGTTGATAAGATGAACATGAGGTCAGGTCAGTTAGCCCATCGAGACATACTTACCATAAATGTATCACGATGGTCTCCAGCGGAACCGCGTGGAGGTCAACCTGACATGGTACATTGCTAGTAATGGGGTCATGAGTCCACATGACTTTACTAACAAACCCCTTCCCTCTTTCTATGTTATTTACAAAAAAAAATTAAGTATTTATATCAGTTTTCTAGTACCCATAACACAAGCTCTGCTTAACTTGGGACTAGATGGCGTAGTGTAATTTGTCCAGGAGTTTTATTTATTATTTCCATAGAACTTCAAACATTTGATTACATATTTGTGGACCTATCGATACACAGGATAAGTGTCATGACATCTTAGTCCTCTGAAATGCAACGCATGAGTAAGACTTCTTAGCATTCCACAGATACACAATGCGGGAGACGATCTATAGTGTGGCAGAGAGGGAAACTCCGAGCAGTTCCCGGGACTTGTGACCCGGGTGTGGGCCGGGCCCCTTGCCAACGTACATCAACACTTGCCTTGCTTTTGTTTCTCTCTCTGTTAGCTAAATTTGGTAGGAGCCTTTGCAACTTTATATTAGATACACGTTTTAATATGAACCCACTAAAGTTCTAGAACTTTAGTGGGTTCACAGACAAGATGTGTCAGAAGATTCTAGATTTCACTAGTAAAAGGATAAAATTAAAAAAAAAATTGTAGTGATGTTCATATTTATATTGGCGATGGTTAGTTTACCATAAGGCGGGACGTTAATTGTTCGCTATTCTAATTACATACAAGATAAAATTATTTGTTTTCTTAAGTCCAATTATTGTATGTAAATAAATACGATATAATATCTATTATTATTTTAGATTTTAAACCTAAAATTATGATATTAATAAAGTAATAAGTTATCTTGTGATTTTAATTTTAACAATAATAACGTATTTTTTATATACAATAAAATCAGTCTTTGATTACAAATATTTTTATCTTGCGAGGAATCGAATCCGCGAGCACCAGAAATAAAGCTCAATCGCTAGACTACCGAGGTACTCGTCATTCAAATCCAAATAAGAATCTTTGGCTTTAAGTCAATATAATTATGTCATAAGGGCACCGTGTTTGGATACTACATAGATTAAAAATCCACGGTTGTAGAATTAAGCCCACTAGTGGGATTATAGTAATAGAAAGAGAGACAGGAAGATAAGAATTTATTCTATCTTAAAATGGTCAAGAGCGTAACTCCCGAAACGTGGTCATTTCTCAAATTTACTTTTTACTCTGACCTTTTTCTCCTAAAAGTTTTTGTGGCAAATATGTATCTCCCAGCTGACATGGTATACGAAAACTTCTAGAAAGTTAAAAATAAATATAATATGCGTCACAGTAATAAAATATATTACATTATATCAAGATGTGAAGCAAAAACTTTGTACCCCTTTTTACGAAAATTGCGCGGATGTACGTTTATAAAATATCGCCCACATATAGTTTATTCTGTATAAACGAACAAGTGCAGAATACTAATATATTTTCTTAAATTATATATAAAAAAATACATTAAAACAATAAAGAAAACATTACACATACTATCATGTATATGATAGATATACACACGCATAGCAGTATGTATATAGTCTTTGACAATAGAACTTATAATATTCGGAATAATATTTTAAACTAGCTATTCCTGCGACTTCGTCCACGTGGAATTTAACTTTATGATCTAAAATAAAAGTCGCCTAAGTTACTCCTTATTATATCAGCTACCTGCCAAAAAAAGTCCCGTCGAAATCGGTCCAGCCATTTCAGAGATTAGCCGGAACAATCAGACAGACAAAAATTGTAAAAAATGATATTTTGGTGTATGTTCTCGTACCGTATTTATATTCATATGCATGTAGCAAACAACGATTATTTCAATATTACAAACAGACACTGAAATTATATTTATATGTATAGATTAATTATGATCTAATTTCGACCGCTAGATGTCCACTACTATATAATCTGACTGTAGTTTTTTTTTCGGAATACTCTAATGCTGTTGTAAGTAGCTGGCCTTTACAGCTTCACCGGACGATAGGGGTCCCAAACCCGCGGAAGGACTTATGGAGCGACTGTCGCCTGACGGATACGACTTTAGTCTGAGGGCACCGCTAAGGCTTCGAACCTCGGCTCAGGCCGTTGTAATTTCGATCCCCGTTTGAGGGGCATACGATTGTAGTGTTATAGCCTAGTGGTTTAGTTCCACAACCCCAATGGTCGCCTTCAAATCTGCTGTTCTACTCTGTAAATTCCGACTCAATGAAGCCAATTTCCATCATTTCACATAAACTCTTGAATTATAATTATAATGAATGAATGCAAAACTCATTATTGTACCTCTCACAGGAAGAAAATAATTGTTGCTGGTCGATTTCAAAATAACTATGTGTGTCAACTGATGGAACATTTTTGACTAATTGGTGCACTCCTTTTATTAATGTACTTAAAACAGATCGAATTCTAAAACCTCTAGATCGAGATAGCAAAATATGAATACGACTATAGGATATCCTCATACAATCACTAAGGAAATCCTCCCTTATTCTTCCTTATTGAATTAAGAACTGAATCAGATTTTCTCTAAACATGTTGAAGCTCCTTTAAATAGAATAAGAGCTGAGTTTATTGGCAGTAATTGGCTCGAAAGCCAAGAACTTACGGTATATATGACATATCATAAGAGTCTGTAATAGACCTACATGAATATTGATATTGTGAATTTAAAAATGAATGTGTATCTTTGTAAACATATACAACATCATTTGAAAAGAACAAGAGCGGAATTTTATGTCTGTTCTTCTTAACTCGAAAGCACTCCAAAGTGACAGTAGATTTGGCATATCATAAGAGTCTGTAATAGACCTACATGAATAACGAGAAAACAGATCAATTTTATTGTTTAATAATCCTTGGCCTGATAGATGAAGTGGAAAAGCCCATTTCATTTGAACGCCTGTAAAACTGAAGCGGAGTCTAAAATACAAATATTAATTAAGCTATTTAATTAACTGACAATTGCCCTGTTCACCCAATATCAAATAACAAGGACCGGCTTCAATTTAAGAATAAGCACCTTATTTACAATTATAAAATGTATTAAATCCACAAAGTGAAGAGGAGTAAATGCTACTTGTACGTCATACTCGTGAACGAGTACTGTTTGTACGGACTGGTCTGCTCTTATCACTACGACTGCGGAGATTGTTAGTAATATGGACTCATGACCTCATTAGTAGCAATGTACCATGTCAGGTGGACCTCCACGCGGTTCCTGGAAACTGGAATAATAATCTTAGGACAATTCACACAGCGCCATCTAGACCCAAGTTAAGCTAGCTAAAGCTTGTGTTATGGGTACTAGATAACTGATACAAATACATAGATATTTTTTTTTTTGTAAATACATACATATTATATATAGAAAACACCCAGACCGATACAAACAATCATACTCATGAATACAAATGTTTGTGCCGTGCAAGGAATCGAACCCGCGACCATCGGTCGTAAAGCGGTGTACTAGACCGCTGGACCACCGAGGTCGTCAATTTGTCACGATGAGCTAACTGACCTGACCTCATGTTCGTCTTATCATCCTCCACTGGTGCCCCGTTGGCGTAAACCGTTAGCTCAAGGTGCGTGCAACATTCCATTATCATCCATAAAAAAAATCACTACGACTATTTTAATGCTACTGGGTACTTAATATGAGACCCTAATAAATTAGTGCTAGTTGGTGGCTTGTATTCGCAAATTTCGATTTAAATGTAATTTTACAATGATTATTTAAAAGAGCAACGCGCAAGTTTCTTGCTCGTTCTTCTTGTGATGAGCTTTCTGAATGAGCGGTAGATTAAAAGAATGATAACTGTGACTATTCAAAAGGGATTAAATTAAGTTTATTCAAATAAATGATTTTCTATTCTCAGGACAAACCACGAGAAATAGTTTACGTAATAATTAATCACGTTAGAATTGACGTTGCGCGAAACACCAAAATCCTGTCTCTACGAAGCGCATTCTAATTTCGCTTTGACTACCTGAGCAGGGGGTGAAAGGGGTGAACGTAGATTTTATAATTACGATTTTCGAGTGCTGTTTGAAATATAAATACATGTAAGATTTGTAACATCTGCGTTATATATTGCCTTCAGCGGTGTAGAGGTTTAGAACACTGCCTCAATTCCGGTCTGTACTTATAAAACACACATGCTGATACAAATGTTTGTACCGGGCGAGGAATCGAACCCGCGACCATCGGAAGTAAGATGGTGTACGTATACTAAATCGCTACATCAAAGGCCGTCGGAAATATAACTTGACAAAAATTTTAATTTTATCCAGATTCGAATTAACGTTATACGTAATAAACCACTAAGTCACAGGGGGATTTCTCAGCATTAAAACTTCTAATTCAAGCTACTTAAGTATATAAATAAACAAGAACTTTTTGTCGTTATGTTTTATTTTTGCCTAAATGTCCCCAGATGTGAAGTTGAGAGAAACATTTCCGAGGAAGGAACTTAGAGGCGAAATTACACAAGTTCCAACCATTTGGGAATGAATTATGATCTAGACTGTTAGGATAGCAACAAATACTGGAGTGCTAGCACTCTTGATGGCAAATTGATATTGATTCCATCACTCGGTCGGGAAACTACTGGAGTAAGCAATGGATTTTTATTATAAACCAAAAGAATGTTACGTTTTAGATAGATATATAAACATCTACGTAAATAAATAAAATTGAAGTGTTTATAATTTCGAATTAATAACTTTTCACTAAATGCATATGAAAGTATGTACGATGTTAATATAAAAAAAAATCTGTATCTCGGTTAGTTTGTTCTTGCTAACCTTGAATTTTGACGGGACTTTCACTCGGAGATCACTTTTAATTAAAAAATCATGTAATAGCAAAAAAAATGATGTTCATAAGCGGCTAAAATGTCCTACGAGAATAATTTTTTATATAATTATGAAAAAAAAAATCGTTTGCAGATATTATTGAGTATTGATCCAGTATCGTTATAAAGTAATTGAGATAAACACAATATTATTATATTTTGTGTGATGTTCCTTCGATACATACGGCAGAATTTATAAAGAGGGAAAAATTGGGCAAAAACTTATGAACTGCACATGTGTGCCCGGAATGATATGAGCGAACCCTTCCTATTGTATTAGAATATTCTTTTCTTATTTTCATAAGATGTTCTTTTGCTGCCCAGTTTGCGCTTCCTGTTAATATTTCTACGACTTTACCGATTTGATAACCTTTTCCGGGTTTCTTTACATATTTACTACCGTCTTTTTATATCAAAAGATTGAACAAGTTTGTTACTTCATTATTTTATACAAAAGAAACAATAGCATCTAAATGTCAAAGATTTTGTTATAAAGATACTTTAATGAGAGCTGGAGAATTCTTTATTGAATTTATTAAACTACGAGGCCAATAGTTAGCGACCACTTTAGCTATGGGTCTCATAAATAAGCTCAAAGTCACTCAGAGGACAATGCAGAGGATTATGCTTGGAGTTTCTCTGCGTGATATTATCAGAAATGAGGATATTCACAGAAGACTCAGAGTCTTAATTTTGTATGAGTATGATTGTTTGTATTGAGTGTTTGTTATATATTACTAGCTACTCGTCTCGGCTTCCCACACACCCGTACATGTATTTTTAGAAATTATTATAGAAATTTTCCCCTTGAATCACTCTATCTATTGAAAACAAAACCCTACCAAATCCGTTGCGTAGTTTCAAAAATTTAAGCATAGGGACGGACAGACAGCGACATCGACGTTATTTTGTACTATGTAATAATGTACATATGTATTTACAAAGAAAATTTATCTATATATTTATAATATATCGGTTGTCAAGTACCCATAACACAAGTACTGCGTAACTTGGAACTATATAACGCTATTTGAATTGTCCTAAGATATTACTATTATCCTAGCAGATCCGCGTAACTTCGTCTGCATCACACTTATCTATCTATCTATATCTCCCAATTTACATAATATCTTTTTATATTATATCCTATCTATAGTTTTCGTAAATATATACATATTATACATAGAAAACACCCAGACCGATACAAACAATCATACCCATGAATACAAATGTTTGTGCCGTGCGAGGAATCGAACCCGCGACCATCGGACGTAAAGCTGTGTGCTAGACCGCTAGACCACCGAGGTCGTTGATATATATATTAGTAAGATAACTATGCCATAAAGTATATATAAAAACCCGTTCAAGATAAAACAATAAAGTAATGCAAATATTTAAGTGTCTCACAAGACAAAGCGAAAACGCAAATTCCCACCAAAATCCGGCAAATCCATCATTGGCTATCTTAAAGCAAACCGAAATTACTTCGTGAATAATGAAGCTTCGTACCCATCAGGTTCATACAAATGATGTGCAGGTCGAGGGTGGGTATCTTATTAATTCTTTACAGTGTTGATTGATCCACTTTTGACTGAGCGTGATGATAAAGGAATCAATTCACTTAAGACCCTAATTTTATTAGAGTAAATAATCCATCTGAAAATTAGACGTACATAATACAGAGTCATTATATTACCGATTTTGTACGGGTGGAATTAAATAAAACTTCTTTAAAAAGATTAGCCTAAATTACTCTTTATAACATAAGATATTTGCTAGTGAAAGTCGCTTTAAAATCGGTCCATTCTTCTCGGAGATTAGCAAGAACAAACAAAAAGACAAATTTATATAAGTATCGTATATACTTTTACGTGCATTTAGTGTATGTACCGTATTTATATTCATATGCATGTAGTAAAAAACGGTTATTTCAATATTACAAACAGACACTCCAATTTTATTTATATGTATAGATTATAATTTTTGTTAAATGCGCAACATGCAATACAACTGTTGTATTCTATACGCTAAATGATTTTCGCAGCCAGAGGAGAAATATCTAGAGAAAGTCGTATATTGCCTTTAATAGTTCAAATTCTTGCCAATACAGAAGTTGTATTTTTACGGCATGCATTGGGACAGTTGAATTTTTCCCCATTTCCTATAAAGTTGCTGAAACTTTTAAGTGCTGCTTTCATCTTTAATATAAGTCGTATTGTTTTATTTGGACTTTGAGATATTGTTGTCCGCAATTGAATTTAACATCTGGGTAAGAACGTAACCAACACACGGTCATCCGGATTGTCAACTGTCGATGTGGTGAACGCAAACTTTGACATCCGCTAGTATGTCAAATACATGGTCGTGTATGTAATTTTTTTTTATATTTATGAATGTATTTTTATTCATAATTAAAGAAATGTAGTAGAATTCTGCACTCAGGCTCGTCAGGTCAGTTAGCCCGTCGTGATTAATTTTAATGGAATTGATAACGATGGTTTCCAGGGTGAACCGCGTGGCGGTCAACCTGATATTGCTAGCAAAAACACAATCCATATTAATAATAATCCCCAATCCTCTAATCCCTTTTTAATGGCACACTTATAATATATAGTTTTAATTGTTTTTTTTGTGTTTATTAAATAATGTTCTTTGAATGAATAAGAGTCCCTGAATTAATAAAGAATAAAACGAAAATTTTGAAGATTTTGTTTACTACTTATACAATAACTAGCTACTCGCCTCGGCTTCGCCCAGGTGTACATGTATTATACATATAAACCTTCCTCTAGAATCACTTTGTCTATTAAAAAAAACCGCTCCAAAATCCGTGGCGTATATGCTTAAATCTTTAAAGCATATGTAGGGACGAACAGACAGCGACAGCGACTTTGTTTTATACTATGTAATAATACTACCTGTGCCCGCGGTTTCACTCGCGTTAAATTGTAATATATAAATTTCAATAAGAATATAGCCTATGTGTTAAACTGATACGTAAGCAATATTACCTACTGTAAAGTTTCATCGAAAATCCCCTTCAGTAGTTTTTGCCTGAAAGAGTAACAAACATCCATACTTACAAAAATTCGCATTTATAATTTTACTAGCAATTACCCGCGACTTCGCTCAGATTGAATAAAAAATATTTGTTTTTTTAAATAAAAACTTAATTTTAATACCTCCAAGAACATGTGTACAAAATTTCATGATGATCGGTTCTGTAGTTTTTGCGTGAAAGCGTAACAAACATAATTTCAATATTAAGGACTAAGATGGTACTTGCTGTCTCCCGTCTATATCCGTGTTTCCTCTACATCTCTGTGCATCGTATACCGTGATTAGGGTGGTGGACGCGCCGTTTGATTGATGAGTGAGCGAATGTCACTAGGAACAAATGACAGCCCAATAGGATGATCGATAATGTCGCTTCTGGAGCACTATGCATATGTAGTGGAGTCTAATATTAACACTCCGCTCGCTTATTGCAAAATGTCCAGCATATTAGTAAGCTTTGCATATTTTTTTGTATATGTGAGTCTATGCATATGTAGTGGAGTCTAATATTAACACTCCGCTCGCTTATTGCAAAATGTCCAACATATTAGTAAGCTTTGCATATTTTTTTTGTATATGTGAGTGAGTAGAAATGGTATCTTGTATTCATCTCTCTACTCTCTTTCTCTACTACTCTCTACTCAGTGATTTTGAAGTATATTTATTGGCAGTGCATTGGTAAATATACACTATCAATCTTAGTAATATTATAAGCCCTAAAGTTTGTGAGTATGGACGGATGGCCATCCATCCGTCCATACTCACAAACTTCTGGATGTTACTCTTTCACGCTACAACTATTGACGGATTTGGATGAAACTTTACAGCAATCTATATTATACATCAGAATAACATAGGCTATAAATTTCCGATGAAACCGCGGGCACAGCTAGTCAATTATATTTATTATATTCATATAAGTATAATAATCTAATTTTTCAATACATTAGGTAATTGATGTATGGATGTTTGTTACTCTTTCGCGCAAAAACTACTAACGGATTTTGATTATACTTTACAACAATCTATCTATACATAGGCTATAAATTTCATGCGAGTGAAACCTCAGGCACAGCTAGTCAATTATATTTAAGTCTGTCTGTTCTCGCGACTTCGTTCGCGTGGAATTTAACATTATTTTTCTAAAATAAAAGTAGCCTAAGTTACTCCTTATTACAACAGCTACCTGCCAATGAAAGTCCCGTCAAAATCGGCCCAGCCATTTCAGAGATTAGCCGGAACAGACAGACAGACAGACAAAAATTGCAAAAAATGTTATTTTAGTAATACATGCATATAAATACATACGTATTTATATGCATGTAGTAAAAAACAGTTATTTCAATATTACAAACAGACACTCCAATTTTATTTATATGTATAAATCAGCATGATGAAGTTATAATAGTACTTAATTTATTAAATTCATTTAATTTTTCAATGCATTAGAAATATACACTGTCAATCTTACTAAGGCTGGATTTCACCAATCGTAGTATAAACACGTTTAATGAAACGGAGTTCAGCGTGAACTCGAAAAAACGACGTTGATCTCGTTTTACTTTAAATGGAATTCACCAGCGTTACATAGATCGCGTTTACCAAAATAAAGTTTAGATTTCCATTCGTTCACAGTTTTACACGCTTATAAAATAATATTTGACGCTGTGGAAATAGAAATAGAAATAGAAATAATCTTTATTCAAATAAACTCATTACAATCACTTTTGAATAGTCATATTTTGATTCTACCAGTCATTCGGAATGCAGATTCATCACAAGGAGAATGAGCAAGAAACTTGTGTGTGGCCTTTTTAATAGATGTTTTTGGTTGTGGGTAATTTATATAAGGAAAATGAACCTTTGCACACGTTTAAACGTTCTAATGGCGTTTAGTTCGAACTAAACGCGATCAGTTTCTTTGGTGAAATTCGGCCTGAATGTTATAAACGAGAAAGTTCGTAAGTATGGATGGATAGATGGACGGATGGATGTATTCATCGACTACAGAGTAAGTAGACGTTGTTTTGGATCGTATCCTAAGCGATGTCCGCACCATTTATATGCGCCACTTTTACAGCGAGAATAAAAATAATGCTCGGTATATGTCAAGTGCCGCCATAACCGTTAACTTAACGGCTATAAATATTCAAGAACCGAATAACTTAGCTGAATTTATACAGGGTGTAATTCTTTCTATGATACAATTTAATATTCTTCTAGTACTTTGTAATGTATAGCAATGTTATGAAGAGTTTGTGAGTCTGGATGTTTGGTGTAATCTCCGGTACTACTGATCTAATTTTAAAAATTCTTTTAGTGTTGGATAGCCCATTTATTTAGGAAGTCTATAGGCTATATTTACTTATAACTTTATTTATTTTTGTCGTTTTATTATTATTAACAATACTACCAATTATCAGATTTTAAAAATTCTTCTAATGTTGGATAACCTATTTACTGAGGATGTAAATAGGTTAGACAACTTTGGTTATAAGTTAATTTATTTTTGTCTATATTATACATGGTGATCTAAAATATACACGCGTATATAGCGGGCACCACTATTACGTACAGTAAGAGAAAGTTTAAAAATAACACCATGTATAGTTTCTATATATAATAACCACTTTAAGTCGATAAAACAAAATTGTCGGTATTTATTGGATATCCGAACGAGATTTATTTATATGGGTCGCGGCCCTCCATGATGGCGATACGGAGAATTGTATTACATGCCCACTGATTATTGTGCTCTGTCAAAAACATACACACATATTAAAAACGTGACCAAGTATGAGCTAGATCTTTATATACCTACACATATATACACTAAATATATATATTAATCGAACAATACCTACCAAACAGAATTTCCACACCTCTTATGAGGAACAAATTAGAACAAGCTTATAAACATATCATTAATCATCTTTTTGAAAATAAAATATATTATTATTATTATTATATTATATTAGATAACCTATGTATACTTAATGTTGTAACTGTGTATTTGCATGTACTGTTAAATTCTTTATTTGTTTACTGTGAGTGTCGTTATTTTTGTGACGTGGTGTGTAATCAATTGATTATATTCTACTATTATAGTTATTATTATTACATTATTATAGAGTAGCATAAGAAATAGAAATAGTCTTTATTCAAATAAATTCAAAACAAGCACTTTTGAATAGGCATTTTTTTTTATTCTACCACTCATTCGGAACGCAGACTCATCACAATAAGAATGAGCAAGAAACTTGTGTGTTCTTCTTTTGAATAGATGTTATTAAAAATAAATAATTACACAATAACAAGTAAAAGGCATGCGATAATCAACATATAAACCGCTACGCACTCATTCTTAGTGCAATCAGATAATATTGTCAGCGTTATGAATTTTTATTTTTTTCTGCAAAAACATTATTATCGTTTACAAATTCTTCAATTTTATAACATAACATTGTATAATACATACTATGTTAATATATGCAAACTCACAAAGTGATGATCACCCGAGCGAAGCCGGGGCATATTATACAATTATATACAATGAAATAGACATTTGTGTTGAACTGAACTACGAAATTGATATTTTATCTCCGACACGTACAACGGATCTGAAAAAATAAACACAATCTCCGCAGGATTTATTTCTCTTGTAAAAATATCTCGCCATTGAATCAAACCCCATACTTTGAGATAAGGGTCTCCACTGTGCGGAGGGTCCGTGGTACTACATCAAGAAAATTCGATATATCTCATTCTGATGTTATACTTATTCACCCTATGGGAGTGTACCTACCCTTCCTACCCTACCCTCGTGACGTCATCGCCCCATGGAATAATATCAATCATAAAAATCCACTAATGAGGCAGTTGTTAGAGAAAGTACGCAATAAAATGTACAACATCAGATTGTTTATTACAGGGTAAATTGTCCCTCAAATTATAGAGGGTAGTTGCAGTATTCATACTTTGTTTTATCTGTATATATATATAGATATATATTTGTTTTATTTATTTAAACTCTTTATTGCACCAGACAAAGAAAACACAGAACATGAAAATTTTGATACAAAAGTCGGTCTTACAGCTAAGCAATTTCGTTCAGACTACCAGTAGAGAAAGTAACAAATTCAAATTCAAAATATCTTTATTCATGTAGGTCTATTACAGACTCGTATGATATGTCAAATCTACCGTCAGTTCGAAATGATTTCGAGATGAGAAGAACTGACAAGAAACTCAGCTCGTATTTTTTTTTAAATGTTGTACATATTTACAATAACACATAATTCACATTTTAACATTAAGATAAGAAAATGGTAGGTAGTGCACGTAATTAACATAAATATATATACTTGAACTCGGCTTTGACATAATAATATATATATAATCGTAATATGTCTAGATATATTTGTACATAAATATACCTATTAATATATATAATAAAATATAAACATACGTATACAAACATGTACTTAATAATGCACATATCTTTATATAGTATAAAGGAAACTGGCTATTTTTGTCTGACTATTTATCTGTTTACTTCTTCTGAACTACGTAAAGGACTTCGATACTATTTTCACTATAAGAATAATAATAAAAGCGCCATCTAATCCAGAGCTTATGTTATAGGTACTAGACAACTAATATAAACATAACATAACTACTTTTTTTTAAGTACATACACATCAATATATAACTCAAAGGTGACTGACACAGTGATCTATCAACGCACAGCGGAAACCACTGGACGGATCGGGCTGAATTTTGGCGTGCAGGTAGATTTTATGACGTAGGCATCCGCTAAGAAAGGATTTTAATTAATTCTACCACCAAGTGGATAAAGTAGGGGATGTAAGTTTGTATGAAACTTTGTCAATTTTAAACAGATCGGGCTGAGACTTTGCATGCATAAATCTACTACGACGTAGCCCAAGAAAAGATTTTGATAAATTCCTCCCCTAAGGGGATAAATTAACGCGAGCGAAGCCGCGGGCAAAAGCTAGTTGTATATATAAATAATATTCTGACGGCCTTTATGGTCCAGCGGTTTTGAACTCAAGGGTTCGATTGCTCGAACAATGCAAAAAATTGTACATATTCATGAGTATGACTGTCTTTATTTGTCTGGGTGTTTTCTACGTATATTATGTATATATTTACAAAAAATATAAAACTATATCCTATCAGTTGTCTAATGCACATAGCATAAGCACTGCTCTGGGACTATATGGCGCTGTATGAATTGTTTAGGGTTATCATTATTCTTATTATGGTAACATTTTTTATATAAAAATTGCACATAGTACTGCAGAAAAAACCAAACTGTTAAAATAAGGCTAATCGGAACTACTGTGCCACTGCACCAACATGCTGACCATCTTCATGAAGGAGGTCTACTGGCAGAAAGGTTGGTGTATCAGCGCTACCGTGGCAAAATTGCCGTCGTCTATGCCGTGACCACAGAGACAATTTGTATTTACATTATTATTACCTATGTATATTAATCTATAAGATATTTATAATATGGGCCATTAGTAGCCTGAAAGAAAGAAATAAAATTAAATAAGAATAATAATACTGCAAACTCTATAAAAACTGCATAGGGCAGCCAGGCGTAGTTAATTTCAGCGCAAATAGATTTATGTTTATAAATTGGTATCGATATAGGAAAGAGCAACCTACTACAGACCAGCTTCGTATATTACATACGGATAGCAAAATAATTTGAGTCTTAGATTTCTATAACAGGTTCACATGGATCGCAGTAGAATGCACAGCGAATTCGTGGCTCCAGCATTATGTCGGTGAGGAATATCGTGGTGATTTTAGCTGGTAGTACCCGTTTTTCCTACCCCTGAGGTTAGCGAGTCTTCATGATAGATATATCTCTTAAAAAAATGTATTAACAATTTAGGCATAGTCGATGAAACTGGGAGATGTTTTCCAATCTCGATATCAAAACCATTAAGGAAGGACCTAGGATATCTTCTTCAAATGCCATTACCCTGCAATTCCTCTCGTGTGTAACCTTTGCATCTCTAAAGACAGTGAAAGTCATTTGACACCAAATAAACTGGTTGGTCCCTTTGTTTCTAATTTATTAAAAAGAAATACACTCATAAAGCTTATCAGTTTTATTTGCAAAGTCAAGGAAAACATTGAAAGCATTGAAACAAATAATTTGCCGAATAAAACTACACCGCTCGGGGAATGACATAGTAACATAAAATGCTTAAATACATGTATAGTACTACAAATATAGTCTATGATACTTATGAGGTACCATTCTGTACGTATAAGGTGTATATCCTATAATTTAATTGCTATATATGCCCTTCCAAAACACTAACAACCTCCTTGACGATTGAAATAATTAGGATAGAGTTGACTACATAGATTTCATACAAAGTCCTTTTTTCCTTAAGTTCAAATCAAATCAAACAATCTTTATTCATCTCTATTATAGACTTATATGATATGTTAAATCTATCAGTTGTGAGAGAGTGCTTTCGATCTAAGAAGAATTGACAAGTATGGGATACTTGTCAATTCTTCTTCTCTTCCTCCTTCCCTTTCTCTTATTCTATTCAAATGATCTTGTTCTTCTTTAGTAGTACGTTATTGACAGAATGGTCGTCGCTTTCTTGATGGTATCAGTGAATTCTCTTCATTATTGTAATTGGTGATAGAGCTCCTCGGAATTTGTCTCCATCTGGTACAATTTTTTAACTGTATGAGAACATTGTGCAATGGACTACTGTGTAGCCGGTTTGATAGTGTCAGTCTGATAACATTTGCCCTTAACTGAATCTTCGTTAATTAGTTCCTTTCATACAATTTTCATATCTGAAACCTAAGTGGTCTCGGACAGTGCGGTTTCAGAGGAGCTTCCTCCCGGGAACACAGATTGTGGAATGAACTACCTGCCTAAGTTTTTTCGAGCGACTACAGATTGGGGTTTTTGCGAATGTGACAACCCTTCTGTTTCAGGCGTCCATAAGCTGTTGTAATCGTTTACTATCAGATGGGCCGTATGGTTGCTCGCCACCTACGTGGTATAAAAAAAATCTATATGGAGTGCATGTTATATGCTTGTGAGCATTTCTTTTGCTAACGTTACATTGAACGTTAATGATTGGCTACGAGTTCCACACCGCTGGCTTCAACTCCGTCGTACATAAGCCGTCGATCACAAATAATAAGGAAATAGGTAATATTGCTATCACTTAAACATGATCATCTACCGATGTTTACTTAACTGACCGTGAACAATAAAAATGCTTTCAATTCAACCGAATTTACAAAGAAAAAATAAAATATTCCACTCAGAGCTGACAATTAATCAACATAATTCCATTTATCTATATATATTGATTAATACGTGAAGCAAAAACTTTGTACACCTTTTTATAAAAATTGCGCAGATGAAGGGGAATGAAATTTTCAGACTTATGGTTTATATAGAGAAGGAGTGCAGAATGATATTTATTTTTTAAATTATACGTTCTCTTTTGTTGCCTGTGCGACTGCCAGTACATGTGATTATAGAATATTCTTGGACAATAGAAATGTGTGTTATTTTAAAAGGTGTTGATGTTTTATGTTACCATATTAATTCTCCACTTTAACATTTAATACTAAAAAAACGAACCTCCATTAAAGGTACTTTATATATTTTTATTCCCTTTACAATTCACACAACGTCATCTAGTCCCAAGGTAAGCGAACTTGTGTTATGGATACTAGACAATACTACTACGATATTATTACTTTTTTTTTGTAAATACATACATAATATACATAGAAAACACCCAGAATGTTATTGTTAAAAGTTCAAAGTTGAATATTACAAACAATCATCCTCATGAATACAAATGTTCGTACCGTGCGAGGAAGCGAACTCTGGACCATCGGAAGTAAAGCGGTGTGCTAAGCCGCTAGATCATCGAGGCCATCAAGATCATCAAGTAAATATTCCACAATATGATAAATTATCTTTTGACACGAAAAGTGAAAATGGGTCACCTTCGCCTAAATCTTAAGCGTTTATTGAAAATGCACTCGCTCTCGTACCAGGCAAGGTACATATAAATTAACATACCGTTTACATAGCTGTTGTAGCTTATTCCAGGCATAACAAAGATCTTTTGACATTAAAAGTCAAACTAGTAGTCAAAATGGGTCATCTTCGCCTAAATCTAGAGCGTTTATTGAAAATGCACTCGCTTTTGTTCCAGGCAAGCTACATATAAATTAACATACCGTTTACATAGCTGTTGTAACTTGTTCCAGGCATAACAAAAGACATCTCCCGCTTTGTTACCTTATCCAATTACGGGACGTGTATATGGACAGTTCTGTTAAAGCCCTTACCGTAAAGGCTGAGATAGTTGCGGTTCAGTAAGATAGATTGGATAAATCTTATACATATAGTATAGCTGTTCCGCGCAATTTCATCTGCGTTTAATTTCCTCACCTTTTGCAATGTTTTCCATGGCAGTTTCGCTCCTATTGGTCGTAGCGTAATCGACAAATAGACTATCCGATAAGAAAATATTTTTTCAAATCGAACCAGTAGTTCCTGAGATAAGCGCGTTCAAACAAGCAAACAAAACTCTTCAGCTTTATAATGTTAGTATAGTCTAGATGTAATGTGTTCTAAATCGAGATACGACTACTTGATATTAATATTAATCTTAGTAATAACTCCAAAATAAAGATTGCTACTCCAAAATAAAAGAACTGACGGTTACCACTTCCAAGGGCCCTCGGTCAGTTTGTTCGTTCATTCCATATGCATAAAAATTGACAAAATTAAAAAAAAAACTTCTTACTATAAAAATGCGACAGTTTTTTACGTTTGTATACAGACTAAATATATGAATACAAATATAATTAATATGACTATATTTTTATATATTTGAAGAGGTAACAAATAAAATAAATAAACTAAAATATTTTAACAGTATTTCTTTACATATAAAGCGAGAGTTTGATGCGGAAAAGATATTCTACGTTCATTCTCCGCTGATGAAATCGCGTGTGAAAACTAGTATGATGATATATTGAAGAAAAAATACGCGTGTTGTATAAAAAATGAAAGAAAATATATATAATGCAACAAATTACAAAGGAGCGAACAGCGTTGTATAAAAAAACGTTAAGTGCTATTGTGTTGTGCTTGGCGGTAAGCAAAAAGTGTAAGAGCCATTAATCTTAGAATGCATTTCGCTCCTCCTATAATATCGAATCTTTAGAGTGCCTGCTAAGTTGTGGTCATACTTCGCAAACAAAGCGATTTTTATATACATCATTATTTTCTATAGATTGCTCGTTATAGCAAAAAGTCTCTGTTCGTCGACGTATCTAAATGAATGAATATATGTTTGACGGTCTCGATGGTCTAGATGTTTAGCACACCGCTTTACTTCCGATGGTCCCGAGTTCGATTCCTCGCACGGGCAAACATTTTGTATTCATGAGTATAATTGTTTGTATCGGTCTGGGTGGTCTATGCATAGTATGTACGTATATACGAAAAAAAATTTATGTATTTATATCTGTTACTGATGTACTGGCCATATATAGTTTTAAATCTCATATTTAAATTGTATTTTTTACTATTAAGAATTGTATTATATATTTTAGCATATATCTTAGTGTTGAATATATATTGTCGACGACCTCGGTGGTCCAGCGGTCTAGTACACAGCTTTACGACCGATGGTCGCGGATTCGATTCCTCGCACGGCACAAACATTTGTTTTCATGAGTATGATTGTTTGTGTCGGTCTGGGTGTTTTCTATGTATAATATGTACGTATTTACAAAAAAAAATATCTATGTATTTTGTATCAGTTATCTAGTACCCATAACACAAGCTTTAGCTAGCTTAACTTGGGTCTAGATGGCACTGTGTGAATTGTCCTAAGATTATTATGTCCTAAGATTATTATTGTGACAAACAACAACAGTATCAGTTATCTAGTACCTATAACACAAGCTTTAAATAGCTTAACTTATTTAGGAATCGAACGAATCAAATCTTATTTTTTTTTTAATTATTCTATATATCCGTTAGCGTTCTAATTATTTTTTTTTAGTTACTCTAATATAATTATCCGCTAGCATTCTAACCGCGTCCCAGTTACAGCCTCCTGTCGATACCGGCCGACGGACTCGAGTGGACTCTCGATTACTGGATAACGAGAACCTAATTTAAACTTGGATTACAATCAACACTAGTTATGGCCGTTATAGTTCTGTTAGCCAACTGGAAAATGGCCTCGACTTTGTCCTCATAGATCTATAGGATCGTATCTGTTTTGTCAAGTCGGTTTTAGCCAATAGACCACGCTTTCTGGGATTGTCTGATGACCAAATCACCGATACTGAAGAACTTATTCTTTTTTGAGAAGGAAATGTTCTTCAGTATCAGTGTATTACGAAGAATATAAATTCTATAACCCTTATACCATCATGTAACCACCGATTTAAGAAACTTAATTTGATATTTTAATAAATTTATAAAGGTAAGAAGAGAAATTTATAACTTTAGTTACAGTCACAGATTTGATTCCTAGCACGGTGCAAAAAAAAGTATTTAAGTATATAAAATAAATATCAGTTCTCTAGTTAGTACCCACAATACAAGGTCTGCTTTTGCTTGAGGTAAAATAAGTAAAATGAATTTTAAAAAAAAAATTGCTTTGTTGATGCCAAAGAAACATACGACCCATCTGATGGTAAACGGTTACCTAAGCCTATGGACGCTCGAATGACCAGGGGTGTCACGTACGCGTTCAAATTTAAAAATTTAAATCCATAAAGCATTTATTTATGTAGGAAATATTAGCCGCTTATGAATGTGAATTACCTACCCTACCGTCCCCTACCGTTTACGACCTTTAAGAATTTTTAACTTAACCTTCTCATAACAAAATGATAAATGCCTAAATCGCCAGCATAGAAAAATCTGAAAGGTCTATATATTTAAGGAATTGAATACGTCATCTCCATTCCAAAAGAGACCGACATAAAACATAAAATAGCATGTTAAACGAACGCCAACTCACCACATAGAATATGTATGAGTGATATATTGAACGTCAAATAAAAAAAACATATAGATAATTTGTGCCCTGTCATACACCGCGTGATTTGCCACGGATATCAGATGTATCATAACAGTTGGCCGGCTCTGATCAATATTGACCGTAGCAATTTATTGCGACCACTGACCATGTAAACTTGGGTAGATTTGGTGAAAATACAAATTACCAGTTTTTAGTTAAGTAGATTAATTTTATACGTACGTACATAAGCCGTTGATCACAAATAATAAGGAAATAGGTAATATTGCTATCACTTAAACATGATCATCTACCGATGTTTACTTAACTGACCGTGAACAATAAAAATGCTTTCAATTCAACCGAATTTACAAAGAAAAAATAAAATATTCCACTCAGAGCTGACATAACAGTTGGCCGCCTCTGATCTTAATCAACATGATTTGATTAATCTATATATATTGATTAATACGTGAAGCAAAAACTTTATACACCTTTTTATAAAAATTGCGCAGATGGAGGGGAATGAAATTTTCAGACTTATGGTTTATATAGAGAAGGAGTGCAGAATGATATTTATTTTTTAAATAAAATACGTTCTCTTTTGTTGCCTGTGCGACTGCCAGTACATGTGATTATAGAATATTCTTGGACAATAGAAATGTGTGTTATTTTAAAAGGTGTTGATGTTTTATGTTACCATATTAATTCTCCACTTTAACATTTAATACTAAAAAAACGAACCTCCATTAAAGGTACTTTATATATTTTTATTCCCTTTACAATTCACACTACGTCATCTAGTCCCAAAGTAAGCGAACTTGTGTTATGGATACTGGACAATACTACTACGATATTATTACTTTTTTTTTGTAAATACATACATAATATACATAGAAAACACCCAGAATGTTATTGTTAAAAGTTCAAAGTTGAATGTTACAAACAATCATACTTATGAATACAAATGTTTGTACCGTGCAAGGAAGCGAACTCTGGGCCATTGGAAGTAAAGCGGTGTGCTAAGCCGCTAGATCATCGAGGCGGTCAAGATCATCAAGTAAATATTCCACAATATGATAAATTATCTTTTGACACGAAAAGTGAAAATGGGTAACCTTCGCCTAAATCTGGAGCGTTTATTGAAAACGCACTCGCTTTTGTTCCAGGCAAGCTACATATAAATTAACATACCGTTCACATAGCTGTTGTAGCTTGTTCCAGGCATAACAAAGATCTTTTGACATTAAAAGTCAAACTAGTAGTCAAAATGGGTCAACATCGCCTAAATCTAGAGCGTTTATTGAAAATACACTCGCTTTTGTTCCTGGCAAGCTACATATAAATTAACATACCGTTCACATAGCTGTTGTAGCTTGTTCCAGGCATAACAAAGATCTTTTGACATTAAAAGTCAAACTAGTAGTCAAAATGGGTCACCTTCGCCTAAATCTAGAGCGTTTATTGAAAATGCACTAGCTTTTGATCCTGGCAAGCTACATATAAATTAACATACCGTTCACATAGCTGTTGTAGCTTGTTCCAGGCATAACAAAGATCTTTTGACATTAAAAGTCAAACTAGTAGTCAAAATGGGTCACCTTCGCCTAAATCTAGAGCGTTTATTGAAAATGCACTCGCTTTTATTCCAGACAAGGTACATATAAATTAACATACCGTTCACATAGCTGTTGTAGCTTGTTCCAGGCATAACAAAGATCTATTGACACTAAAAGTCAAACTAGTAGTCAAAATGGGTCACCTTCGCCTAAATCTAGAGCGTTTATTGAAAATGCACTAGCTTTTGTTCCAGGCAAGGTACATATAAATTAACATACAGTTCACATAGCTGTTGTAGCTTGTTCCAGGCATAACAAAGATCTTTTGACATTAAAAGTCAAACTAGTAGTCAAAATGGGTCATCTTCGCCTAAATCTAGAGCGTTTATTGAAAATGCACTCGCTTTTGTTCCAGGCAAGCTACATATAAATTAACATACCGTTCACATAGCTGTTGTAGCTTGTTCCAGGCATAACAAAAGACATCTCCCGCTTTGTTACCTTATCCAATTACGGGACGTGTATATGGACAGTTCTGTTAAAGCCCTTACCGTAAAGGCTGAGATAGTTGCGGTTCAGTAAGATAGGATTGGATAAATCTTATACATATAGTATAGCTGTTCCGCGCAATTTCATCTGCGTTTAATTTCCTCACCTTTTGCAATGTTTTCCATTGCAGTTTCGCTCCTATTGGTCGTAGCGTATTGTTATATAGCTTAAAGCCTTTATCGACAAGTAGACTATCCGATAAGAAAATATTTTTTCAAATCGAAGCAGTAGTTCCTGAGATAAGCGCGTACAAACGAGCAAACAAAACTCTTCAGCTAGTATAGTATAGATGTAATGTGTTCTAAATCGAGATGACTATTTAGACGACTACTTGATATTAATATTAATCTTAGTAATAACTCCAAAATAAAGATTGCTACTCCAAACTAAAAGAACTGACGGTTACCACTTCCAAGGGCTCTCGGTCAGTTTGTTCGTTCATTCCATATGCATAAAAATTGACAAAATTAAAAAAAAACTTCTTACTATAAAAATGCGACAGTTTTTTACGTTTTTATACAGACTAAATATATGAATACAAATATAATTAATATCACTATATTTTTATATATTTGAAGAGGTAACAAATAAAATAAATAAACTAAAATATTTTAACAGTATTTCTTTACATATAAAGCGAGAGTTTGATGCGGAAAAGCTATTCTACGTTCATTCTCCGGTGATGAAATCGCGTGTGAAAACTAGTATGATGATATATTGAAGAAAAAATACGCGTGTTGTATAAAAAATGAAAGAAAATATATATAATGCAACAAATTACAAAGGAGCGAACAGCGTTGTATAAAAAAACGTTAAGTGCTATTGTGTTGTGCTTGGCGGTAAGCAAAAAGTGTAAGAGCCATTAATCTTAGAATGCATTTCGCTCCTCCTATAATATCGAATCTTTAGAGTGCCTGCTAAGTTGTGGTCATACTTTGCAAACAAAGCGATTTTTACATACATCATTATTTTCTATAGATTGCTCGTTATAGCAAAAAGTCTCTGTTCGTCGACGTATCAAATTGAATGAATATATGTTTGACGGTCTCGATGGTCTAGATGTTTAGCACACCGCTTTACTTCCGATGGTCGCGAGTTCGATTCCTCGCACGGGCAAACATTTTGTATTCATGAGTATAATTGTTTGTATCGGTCTGGGTGGTCTATATTTGTTATTGCATATATGTACGTATATACGAATAAAAAAAAAATTTATGTATTTATATCTGTTACTGATGTACTGGCCATATATAGTTTTAAATCTCATATTTAAATTGTATTTTTTACTATTAAGAATTGTATTATATATTTTAGCATATATCTTAGTGTTGAATATATATTGTCGACGACCTCGGTGGTCCAGCGGTCTAGTACACCGCTTTACGACCGATGGTCGCGGGTTCGATTCCTCGCACGGCACAAACATTTGTTTTCATTCAAACAATTGTTTTCAACAAACATTTTTCTATGTATAATATGTATGTATTTACAAAAAAAAATTATCTATGTATTTTGTATCAGTTATCTAGTACCCATAACACAAGCTTTAGCTAGCTTAACTTGGGTCTAGATGGCACTGTGTGAATTGTCCTAAGATTATTATGTCCTAAGATTATTATTGTGACAAACAACAACAGTATCAGTTATCTAGTACCTATAACACAAGCTTTAAATAGCTTAACTTATTTAGGAATCGAACGAATCAAATCTTCTTATTTTTTTTTTAATTATTCTATATATCCGTTAGCGTTCTAATCTTTTTTTTAGTTACTCTAATATAATTATCCGCTAGCATTCTAACCGCGTCCCAGTTACAGCCTCCTGTCGATACCGGCCGACGGACTCGAGTGGACTCTCGATTACTGAATAACGAGAACCTAATTTAAACTTGGATTACAATCAACACTAGTTATGGCCGTTATAGTTCTGTTAGCCAACTGGAAAATGGCCTCGACTTTGTCCTCATAAATCTATAGGATCGTATCTGTTTTGTCAAGTCGGTTTTAGCCAATAGACCACGCTTTCGTCTGATCACCAAATCACTGATACTGAAGAACTTATTCTTTTTTGAGAAGAAAAAGTTCTTCAGTATCAGTGTATTAGGAAGAATATAAATTCTATAACCCTTATTCCACCATGTAACCACCGATTTAAGAAACTTAATTTGATATTTTAATAAATTTATAAAGGTAAGAAGAGAAATTTATAACTTTAGTTACAGTCACAGGTTTGATTCCCAGCACGGTGCAAAAAAAGTATTTAAGTATATATAATAAATATTAGTTCTCTAGTTAGTACCCACAATACAAGGTCTGCTTTAGCTTGAGAAAATAAGTAAAAAGATTAAAAAAAAAAAAATTTGCTTCGTTGATGCCAAAGAAACATACGACCCATCTGATGGTAAACGGTTACCTAAGCCTATGGACGCTCGAATGACCAGGGGTGTCACGTACGCGTTCAAATTTAAAAATTCAAAAAATCCATAAAGCATTTATTTATGTAGGAAATATTAGCTTATGAATGTGAATTACCTACCCTAGCGTCCCCTACCGTTTACGACCTTTAAGAATTTTTAACTTAACCTTCTCATAACAAAATGATAAATGCCTAAATCGCCAGCGTAGAAAAATCTGAAAGGTCTATATATTTAAGGAATTGAATACGTCATCTCCATTCCAAAAGAGACCGACATAAAACATAAAATAGCATGTTAAACGAACGCCAACTCACCACATAGAATATGTATGAGTGATATATTGAACGTCAAATAAAAAAACATATAGATAATTTGTGCCCTGTCATACACCGCGTGATTTGCCACGGATATCAGATGTATCATAACAGTTGGCCGGCTCTGATCAATATTGACCGTAGCAATTTATTGCGACCACTGACCATGTAAACTTGGGTAGATTTGGTAAAAATACAAATTACCAGTTTTTAGTTAAGTAGATTCATTTTGACCAAATAACAATCAAGAAGAACTCTTGTTTGTTATTTGTTCAGAATGTACCATAACAGTTGGCCGCCTCTGATCAATATTGATCGTAGCAATTTAATGCGACCACTGATACTGCTGACTTGGGTGGTTTTGGTAAAAATACAAATTACCATTTTTTAGTTAAGTAGATACATTTTGACCAAATAACAAACAAGAAGAACTTTTGTTTGTTATTTAGACAAAATGTATCATAACAGTTGGCCGCCTCTGATCAATATTAACCGTAGCAATTTATTGCAACCACTGACACTGCAGACTTGGGTAATTTTGGTAAATATACAAATTACGATTTTGTTAGTTAACTATTCTCTTATAGATACGAAGGGATTATTATAGTCACATTTAGTGTACAAAAATACCAAGAGTATACAAATAAAGAGTTAAATATGATTTTTAAGTTAGAGTAGTAAATTTTTTTTTACAGATGATAATGGAGTAGTGCACCCGACTACGTTAACGATTATGGGGCACCAGTGGAGGATGAAACGATGAAAAGGTCAGGTCAATTTGCCCATCATGACAAATTCATCAGGGATTTGTCATGATGGTTCCCATGGGAACCGCCTAGAGGTCAAGCTGACACTTAGTAATGTGAACTGATGACCCCATTGCTAGCAATAGGGTTTCCCCTTTCCCCCCAGCAACGAAATTAGGGTAAGAGGCATGACATCTTAGTCGCCTGGAATGGCGATGCATGATTTGCATCACGGGCGTCGCATGATAACGTGATGGTCCGTGGTACTGTTCATGTATATTAATGAAAGTTACCACTTTACGTAATTTTTACCATTCCAGTTAAATAAAAAAAAACTTTTATAAAAGTACCGAAATTAGTTTTCCTCATATATAATGTATAAATCTATTTTTTTGTATGTATTTTTACAGTCATATACCTCACATCTTACATACATATATAATGTACCTATATAACATAGGTACTCTGAATATTAATAAATTAAATAAATACATATGTATCTACACATTTACATTGTTTTCAAATAACATGTGTGTGTATTTATACATGTATATATAAAGTACGATCTTAGCAAATTAATGTACTAGAAAAGCTTTGTCAGCACTTCTAAAGATAAACAACCATAGAAGTTCTTGTTATCAAGAAACTAGTCTGAGCTTGCACTTGTTTTGTTTGAAAACTGAACGTAGCGTCTATCCTCTATTAAAGTGCTAATTCCTTAGAGTATACAGTTACGTTTAATGTTTAGTGTATATGTATTTATTTATTGATATCAGAACTAAGCGAGCATTACAGTTTCCCAATATGCTCTTAGGAAAAATTAAACAATAACAATTTAAAATTTACGTATTACTTAAGTAATTCTGTTAAAATTCAACAAGTTACATGTAAATATGTCTAGCTCAGATCTGTAACGTCTGTGATATTACAATACTAGAATTTCAGTATCGCCATGACTGCCTCTTATCCTGAAATTTCACTGCCTAATCCTACTAATGAAACACAGCTTACAAAAGTGAAATAGGTGAGACTGAAGTATCTGTATATATCTGTATATGTAGGAAAGAGAAGGAAGCATTATATCGTCTCTTGCGCACACTGCTGGCGTCATGCGGCCATTATGCTATGAACATCGAGTGAGAACAGTGGTGTATGTGTGAGAGCCGATATTAGAGGCAACAGATTAGAGTATTTATTAGGACTAAAATACAATAACATAGGTTAGTGTTCATTACATTCACTCTATTTGACATTTAATAAATGAATCTGTATATTTGTCATCACGGACAAACTCATTTAAAAAGAATAAAAACTGAGTTTCTTGTCTGTTTTTTTTTAGCTCGAAAGCACTCCGAACGGACGATAAATTTGACATATCATAAGAGTTTGTATTAGATCTACATGAATAAAGATATTTTGAATTGATGTTATTAAAAATACCCTACGTATTTTTTATATAAGTATCAGTCGTTTTATCTTTCGTTCGCGTAAAAAAAAGTCACTTCAAATTATTGTATGCCAGTGTTTTAGTAATCGCAACAGCAAATGTTGGCAAACCTTCAATAAACGGACAAACACAATAAAGATATTTCTATATATAGGTAAATAAAAGCACTTAAATGTTTTATTTATGGTTATTGAATGGTACTCCTGCATTGAATCTGCTCTGACGGTGTGTATTTAACAAGACAGTGGAAAGTGGGTTTTTAAATTAAAAAAAATCAACACAACATATCTCAATCTACATATAGATATAAATAAATGAAAGTGATATCTCTGATTGTAGTGTCAAATTAATTAATAGCTTTTCACTAAATACATATGGAGTATATACATATAACTTTTTGAATTTTTTTGTCTGTCTTCTCATTATCAATCCAGTTCAATCTATACGCAATATTATTTGATTACACAAAATTGAATACTGAGCGGTTTCTATGTTGATTATCGCATGCCTAATCCTAGTTAATGTTTGTATACTCATTAATTAATCAGAAAGCAGCAATTTATTGTTCGTTCTTATGATGAGTCTGCGTTCCGAATGAGTGGTAGCATAAAAATAAATGTGACTACTCAAAAGTGCTTATATTATGTTTATTTTAATAAAGAATATTTTTATTTCTATTATTATATTCTGCATGCGTCTTTCTATAAATAGATGTTAGCAACTAAATACACTATTCAGGCTGAAATAATGTTGTAAGGTGACGAAACAGATGCAAATAATCAACTATATACAGGAATAGATAATGAAATGCATCCCGACGCTGTCTGTGCAAACAAGCAATTAGTACTTAGGATCTCTACAGAGACAAGGGTAGCTACAGAAACGTATTATAATATTCTAGGTTACACTTACGTCAGAAATTCTTTAAATGTTTTTCTATGGACTAATAGCTGTTATTTACGTTTAGGTCCGCGGAAAATAATAAAATTAATAAAATAAAAGTAAAACACTAGGAAGTCATTGGATGCGAGCAGCGCAGGACCGATCGTCGTGGAGATCTTTGGAGGAGGCCTTTGTTCAGCAGTGGACGTCTTCCGGGCTGAGATGATGAAGAAGACCCTAGGGTCACTGCTTTAATTGTTTTTTTATGGACTTCTTCTAGTGTTACTAAATTACAGTATTTTTTTATCTCAAACTTGTTAGTTCATTATTATTAATATTTTTTTATTACCCGAATTTGTTTATTATTATAAGTATTTGTTATTATATATACATACACACAGACCGCGGGGAATAAAAGCAAATAAATTTTATAAAATAAAACTAGCCTAGCGTACTCCTTATAACATTAGCTATCTACCAGTTTAAACCGCATCAAAATCGGTGCAGTCGTTTCAGTGATTAACAAAAACAGATAAACTATATTTTTTATTAATATGCATTTAGTGAACAGCTCTTAATTTGAAATTACAACGCTTCGATTATATTATACTTATTAGTATAGATATTTTGCATCTCAATTTATACAGGAAAAGTCGATGTTTAGAACTAGTTTGTAGTATTCTTGGTAGTGGAATGTCACGGAATGTAACGAAGTGATAACGTAAAGGCTATTATCGTTGCACAAAACGAGCAACTGTCAGCAATAGAAACCTCGACGGTGAAATTGTAATAAAAGTAAAGAATTGTAATAAAAGTAAAGAATTGTAATAAAATTAAAGGAATGCGCCGTAAGGGTCTAACTAGCAGCAGTGCGTGCCAACATGACGAAAGTGAAGAGTGAAGAGTAAAAAATGAAACGGTTTAATCACTATATATTCCAAAGTCCGATATTGAAACCTTCAAGAAAAGACCCTTATATTTTGCATACGGTACTTACAAAACTAAAATAGGTGAGACTGAAGTATCTGTATATTTATGTATATGTGGGAAAGAGAAGGAAGCATTATATCGTCTCTTGCGCACACTACTGGCGTCATGCGGCTATTATGCCATGAACATCGAGTGAGAACAGTGGTGTGTGTGTGAGAGCCGATATTAGAGGCAACAGTAGTACCGATATTAGTACAACACTTTTCAAGAAAAGACCCTTATATTTTGCATACGGTAAGTGAACGAATTTATATATAATAAATAAATAACCTTGGACAATTAACACAGCGCCATCTAGTCCTACGGTAAGCAGAGCTTGTGTTATGAGTACTAGACAACTGATATATATATATATTTTTGTAAATAAATACATATTATACATAGAAAACACTCTGACCAATACAAACAATCATACTCATGAATAAAAATATTCGTGCCGTGTGAGGAATCGAACATACGATCATCGGACGTAATGTGGTGTGCTAAACCGCTAGACCATCGAGGTCGACAAATTTTGTAAATAAATACATATTATACATAGAAAACACTCTGACCAATACAAACAATCATACTCATGAATAAAATATTCGTGCCGTTCGAGGAATCGAACATATGATCATCGGACGTAAAGCGGTGTACTAAACCGCTAGACCACCGAGTTCGACAAAAGTAATACCACCATTCTAAAGCACGAGACGTCTAAAAACGTAACGTGTAACTTTATACAAATGCACTCAAACGTTTTCTCCACTTCTTACTTTTATTCGTGGCAATTCCAACACAGCAGAAGGTACGTAAATAAAAACAAGTTGAGTAATAAAACAGAATCCGTCACTGACACGACGAAGTCAATAGACTGGAGTTTCGCGAATTCGCTCGTACACTGTCGGTGCAAATTATTGTCTAAACCGATATTTGTGATGAGAAAACGTTTGGTTTTTTATTTGTAATAGATAAATGTAAAAATCATCTTTATTTATTTCAGCCCATTTTTTTAAAAATACGAATTGAATACGGAGCGGTTTCTATGTTGGTTATCGCATGCCTAATCCTAGTTAACGTTTGTATACTTAGAACAACATTTATTTAAAAGAGTAGTTAGTCAGAAATAAAAATCATTTTTATTTTTTTATTTATTTCAGGCTACTTTATTTATGGGTAATAATGGAAAACGTAGGTGGTTACTGAGTGAACTTTACTTTAAAATTCTTATATCTAATTTATATTAACAAGAGGGATTTTCTTGGCATAGACTTATAAACTCGTTGGGGGAGATTATACCCTGCCAGGTTGAACTCCACGTAGTTCCCCTGGAAACCATCTAGTTTTATTCCGAGTGAATCCTTCATAATGGGCTGACTGATCATCCTGCAGCCTACTTGTGTATGGTCAGCGTGAACCGTTAACGCAGGCGGATGTCCCATGTATCCGCCTGCGCTAACAGTTTAAGCTGGCGGAGCACCAGTGGGAAATGATAAGATGAGCATGAGTTCACGTCAGTTAGCCTATCGTGACAAATTCACCAAGAACTCATCACCATGGTTTCCAAGGGGAACCGTTTGGAAGTCTATCTGACATGGTACATGGTACATTGCAACAAGTTCATCGGTACAAATTACTAATAACCCTATTTCTTCCCAATGGCCCATATTATAATAGTAATAGTAATAATAGTAATAATCTCTGGACAATTCACACAGCGCCATCTAGATTCAAGTTAAGCTAAAGCTTGTGTTATGGATACTAGATAACTGATACAAATACATAGATATTTTTTTTTGTAAATACGTATGTATTTACAAAAAAAAAAAAAAAATTGTATCGGTCTGGGTGTTTTCTATGTATAATATGTATCATATTATACATAGAAAACACCCAGACCGATACAAACAATCATACTCATGAATACAAATGTTTGTGCCGTGCGAGGAATCGAACCCGCGACCATCGGATAGTGAAGCGGTGTGCTAGACCACTAGACCACCGACCGTCGTCAAATATTATAAATACCTATAGACTAACACATATATAATAATAATACAAATCGTCTCTGTGGTCATGGCACAGACGACGGCAATCTGCCACGGTAGCGCCAATACATCACTCTCTTCGGCCAGTAATCCTCCTTCATGAAGGGCTGTATGTTGGTTACTAGGGCCACAAAGCCCTTGAAACTTACCTTGTGATTCAACTCCAGCTGCGTCACCCTTATTAATTTCGATTTAAAATCTATTAGTAATTGAGTGTCCACCAAAACGTTGCAGTTAATACTTTAATACTTAAGTATATATTGCATTTCTACCAAGGGAATAGGGACTGAAACTTTTATAAAAAACAGCAATATTCATAATATTAATACTAGATTTAAAGACAAACTTGCTGTCCCCAAGTATCGTTTAAAAAAGTCAATAGGTCTTTTATGGGAATAGGTATAGGTATTCAAAACATCTGTTAAATCATATTTACTGAACAAGGCCTATTACTCACTAAACGATTACTTTAATGACGAGTGTGCATGGCAATAGTTTTCATGTACGGTATTTTCATTTAATGTTAGATATAGACATTTATATAAATACATATGCATTGTAAATAAACTAGCTTTTAGAAAAAAAGTAATTCAATTGAGTTTCTTGCCAGTTCTTCTCAATTGGATCTATATACCGAACTGGACGGTAGGCAAAAAAAATATATAATGTAAAAACTTGACGTACATAAGCTGCTAAAATGTCCTAAATGAATAAATGATTTTTGAATTTGAATATACACACGGTATTGATTATTCTATCTAGGAGGTTAGTTACATGCTCTCTTTACTGTTTTGTATATTTTATATTACTTTTAATTCAAAAACCAGTAACTATAATAACCTTTCTTGAATCAATAAATTTAATTTGGATTGATTTGAAACATAATTGTCTGGCTATAGAAAGCTTCTCATTAACAGAGAGCAGCATTAGCTGTATTATAGTGTTAGGTAATTAGTTTGTATTTTTTTACTTTTTCTGAATTGTAGTCAAATTTTTCGTGGCCTGGCTTATACCATCCTTCACATAATTCAATAACTTTTCTTCCATAATTTGTGACCTCGATTACATAAATTTTATTTGAATGTTTGACCAAAATTGAATAGATCCGTGAAAACAAAGTGGCTATTGGCAAATGTTTGAGCAAATGTGCCTGGGTTGGCTAGCCGCCAATAAACATGAATCATTGCACTCGAGGCAAACCACCGGAGATTTGTCAGCATTACAGGACTGTGGACGAGATACACCCACCACTGGGTGTCTGAAGATACTAGTATTATATGTTATTTAATTTTATAAATTTACAGAAAGTAGTAATTTTGAAAGGAAGTGTATGAATTTAAAAAAAATTGGTCCACAAAAAGAGAACAATAATTACCATACAAGGTAATACGTATACATGGCGATAGATATACATCCATTACCATGTGATAGATGATATGATGATGATACATGGTGATAGATGTACATCTATCACCATGTGACTCTGAAGACATTTATACTAATTTAATTTTATAATACTAATAACATCTCGTTAGTTTAAAAGTGTAAATGTAAGATATAATGTCTAAAATAATAATAAAATAAATACACATTCATGAATAACAATGACAATTTTTTTTTGGTCCCGTAAAAATTTTCATTCCAGAAAAACATTATTATATCTGGAAATGCATTTGTATGGACAGTCGTATGTATTAAATACTTTTATTTCTATCAACGTGTTAATTTTTAGGTATAAATCTCGTTTAATCTTTATAAGATGATACTACGAGGACATACTCTCAAAAAGCAGATAAAGTTACGGGAAACAGTTAGTTTTATATAAAATCGCACTGTAACAAAAATCTCTCTCGTAGTTCCTTACCGATGCCACACATGCGAAGGCCGAATCCTTCTAAGGCTGTGAAGGAGTTACTTCGAAGTGTTCTATTACATGTGTTTAGTTTGCACTTGTTTCTATTTATCGAGGGTCCTCGATGACCTCTGTAAGGTCACAGGGGTCAGTATAAAGGATAATGAATTCCCTACAACTCCCGGGACGAAGATTGGATAACCTTACCCTTTGCAATTTATCACACAGTGATTCTCTGATTTTTTCTCCCAAATCAGTTTTCATTGTAATTTTATACTTCAACTTTGTACAAAGTATCTATATGGAAAAGGCATTGTTAGTAATATAGACTGTAGTAATGTAGATGTCTCCAGTGCTGGCAATGTATCATATCTGGTTGAATTTCACACCTCCTGGACACTATGATAATAAATCCCTGGTGGATTTATCACGATGGGTCAACTGACCTGACCTCATGCTCATTCTATCATCCTCCACTGGTGCTCTGTCAGCGTAAACCGTTAGCGCAGGCGGGCGATTTCATTATTATCCATTAAAAAAAGTTTATGTGCGTGATTCTGCCTCACCAAATTCACCAAGGAAAGGACTTTCAAAAGCTGTATTTCTGGTCAAGAACTTGTCCTTCACCCGAAATACCTTTCGTGTGAAGGACAAGTCCTTGACGCCAATTAAGTGTATCGTTTGTATGTATAATAGAATAATATTTATTACAATCACACATCAAACACAACAATGATGAAGCTCACAGCAGCGTATAAATTATTATAACATATAAATAGAAATAACACAATACAAAACATTACATAGAAAAAAAATCGAAAAAAAAATCAATCAAAAGAAAATAAAAAATATAAACACATGCCAAAACAATAACAAAGCAAAAAAATGGATATTCACCACTGTGGAGCATCGTCACCGCGTCACTGTGTACTGATGTGCGTAAGAGGCCCATCTCAGCATTATGCCATGACAAAGGCCACGACGCTGATTTTCAGTGGAACCTCGAATAAGTGACTCACGGACAGATGAGCAGATAACTAATTTAATACAATAGACTGCATACATGTTTAAAGGGTATATTATAATAAACAGGATACTATAGATAAAAAAAACTTAGCACCTACCGACATTGACATTGCTGGTAGTTACTCCAGTTAGCTCGTTGCTAAGGCTACCACAAACAAGATTGTCTGCCAAATATTTTTCTACGAAGGTATTTTCTTCTTTTTCTATTACTAAGTTCTCTGTTATGTGAGGATTACATATGCATAATTTATCTCAGTCCTTTTGGAATTTTAAATAAATGTAAAACATCTATTGAATCATATTTAATGAGTAAAGCCCACTAAATGATTACTTAAATGACAAGCATGCATGGCAATAGTTGTTCATGCACTGGATTTTTATTTAACGTTACACATAGAGATCTGCATTAGTTTACAAACTGGTTTTTATAAAAAAAAATTACTTAAGTTCTTCTCAATTGAATGTAATAACTGGACGGTGGGAAACAATATTAATATTGTATCATTACTTTTTCCCTTGAGACTTCAAGTTTAGAAGCAAAAATGTCCACATGAATTTGATTTGAATGTCTATGAAAATGAAGATCATTTCGGTATATGATCTTCATATATATATTTCATGGTAGCCACGTACCATCAGATGTGGCTTTATATTGTTGTCAGTTACACAAAAAAGTATTTTGAACTGATAATAACTGAATACGAAGTTTCAGTTACGCGTTGAAATTTTGTATTTCGCAGACGCAATTATTTTCTTAAACTGATAAACACACAGGAAAGTTTTGTAACAAATTATTCGCTCGAATAAATTTGAACTGTTCTCGGAATTGGAATTTGTTATAAAATTTTGTATTAAAAATAATATTATTTTGTTAATTCTATTCCATTTATTATTATAATGTCATTTGCAACAATTCTTATTAATTAATTCATAAGACAGAACATAAATTCCTGATATAAATTTTATGAACAGTTTTTCATTAAGTAATCATATTTTTTTACGGTTCTTTGAAATGGAACGTGCAATAAAAAGTATGTGGACAATATTATTTTTTTATTAATTGGATGTTATTTTTTATTTTACAAATTTCATTATATTCGTGGCCTGACTTATACCATCCTTCACATAAATCAATATCTTTTCTTCCAAAATTTGTGACCTCGATTACATAAATTTTATTTGAATGTTTGACCATAATTATCTAATCTAATTAATAAATATATCCATTTTTGATTTAGTATTGCATGGTTTTGCTCATGTATTCGTAAATCTATACTAATATATAAAGCCGAACAAGTTTGTTTAATTGATAGCGTTAATCTCTGGAACTATTGGTTCGTTACTGTAATTGTTACTATTGGATAGCCCTTTATTGAAAAAGACTATATATAATACCATTCTATGACCTATCGACGGCCTCGGTGATCTAACGGTTTACATCTTAATTCCGATGGCCGCGGGTTCGATTCCTCGCAATGCACAAACATTTGTACACATGAGTGCCTGTATCGGTCATGGTGTTTCAGACTAAGTTGTGCGGATCAGCTAGTTTTATTTACAGTCAAAAATTAGTTTGACAAAATGAAAATTAATCTTATTAATATTATTATAAACGTGAAATTTTGTGAATATGGATTGTTATTCTTTTACGCAAAAACTACTGAAGGGATAATCATGAAATTTTACACTGATATAATATATATATATATATATATATATATATATATATATACGTCAGAATAATACAGAGTCTATAATAGAAAAAAATTATATACTGACAAGTCAGTCAGCTCCACAGACCACGACTAGTGCAACTTACTCGAAACATCAAGAGGTAAATACCTTTATTTACCATAAATTTTGTCGTGTTAATACCCGGTTAACGATATAAGAAACATGCATTCAACATGATAGTTCAAAAATAACTACATAATATATAAATTAATTCTGATAACCGTTTCTATTCGAGAGAACTTTTTTTACAGTCAATTTAATTAAGTGGATATATTAATCTCTTATATGAATATGCGCGTTTTTATGAATTTTGATGACGTTACTGATATTAATGGGGACGAAAGAATTTTAAAATTGCAACCCCATGAAAACACGCAATGTTTGCGACCCTAATTACATGTAGCTATAACTGATTAGCAAGCAGTTTCACGATATAAGGGGTGGCGAAAATCGGTACCGCTATATTGTCTGATAATATATATATGTATAATATCTTTCAGTCATCATTATCATCATCACCATCATCATCATCAGTCCACTGTTGCACATACACCTCTCCCAAGGCACGTCACGCACGACCATGTAGGGTCATTTCGCCTGTGCGCGTCCATCTCCCAATTTGCGTCCATTTTGCAGATCTCCCTTTAAAAATCATCGAAAATAAGTCAACTGACACACTAATTGAACGAAAAGTCATTACCGCTAATACCTCAATGTATAAGAGGCACGCACAGATAGACAAAAGTTCTGTGCGTCAAACCAATTCCGTTTGAAAAAATAGTTAATCTCGACTGTTCAACAAGTAAGTCCGTACGCGTTTGTTTTTATATGAAAAATTGTGTGTAGCGGCCCGTTTCCCAAAATTCACATAAAACAATAAAAAACTTACCAAAGTTTTTTATTGTTTTATGTGAATTTTGGGATACAACGCTGTTTCTACACTTTTATGATGAAAAAAGGAATAATATTAATTATGAATTTGCTCATGTTTTTTATATTTAACAAATAAATTAAGGTGGACTCGAATTACTACATCGAATTCTACAAAACTTCCACTTTGCGTCCACTATTTTCGTTTTATATTATACATTATTTATATAATAATTTATAATTATATAATACATGTCTTAAAAAAAATTTATAATAATAAACACATACATTTTTAATTATTTTTAAAAGTATGTAAAAATAATAAAAATACATTATAAATTTTTTTTTAAATAAAATATAAATAAAATTATAAATTATTTTTATTATTGCTATGTACCAAATAAACAATTTTCTTTCTTTCTTTGTTTATTTTTTAATTGAAATGAGTAATTTCTTTCATTTTACATCTCTTATTTTTTTTTCATTTAAGATGAGTTCTTCGGAGTCAAGACAGAAGAAGGAAAAGAGAACATACACAGAAGAAGAATTAAAGAAAGCGTTAAATGAAATTCGAGAGAAGAATAAATCGATAAGACAAA
Source organism: Achroia grisella (assembly GCF_030625045.1). NCBI lineage: Eukaryota > Metazoa > Arthropoda > Insecta > Lepidoptera > Pyralidae > Achroia > Achroia grisella. The sequence continues at coordinate 1,441,064 of NW_026713078.1, forward strand.
TATGTAAAGAATATAGGTACTATTCCCAAGACCACAATATTGGACAAAATCAGTGGGCGCAGACCCGATGGAGTAAAGTTACAATCAAAGCTGATCTTTAGCCTTGTGATTTCAGTGTAAAATTAACAGAACTGATTACTGTTTATTCTTAAAGTTGCAATCATTATTTGCCTACTACTAACCTAATTTTGGGTTCTACCAATGTTGAGAAGAAATATTTTAATTTTTTTGAAGTGATTTTTTTTAATGCTAATTATGTTGATTTTTTTATATTTATATTCTTAAATAAAGAAATTGTTAAAATACAATCTTTCTTTACAAATTCTTAAAAATATCACGCCTATATTCCTTTTCTAAGCTGCTGGACGCTAAATGGTCCAAGGTTGGACGCAATTTGGATTTTGTGGACGCAAAGTGGGTAAAACGTCTAATTCTGAAGTTTATCTATTTATATGAAATGAATGAAAATACAAGATGTTTCTAGTAAAACTGAAAGTTAATCTTAAAATAAACTATATAATGAATACATTACACTAATTTGTCGTAGAAATTAGTGCTGGAGAATTTTTATTATCGTCGTCAAACTTGCCAACTGCACTAAATGGACGCGAACAGGCGACCCTACGTATTATGTGATTTTAAAGTAACTCACCGAGTTGCGAGCGGGGCCAAGCCGGGGCGAACCACTAGTTATGAGTAAACAAACATTACCTTAATCATGTTGTCAGGAATACCTATTGAAATCAAGAATTCATCAAACAAACGAGACATGTGACCTCAGATTTATAGCATTATCCTGTTAATGCTTCAATGATTTTGATACTTGACTGAACAAGCGCGGGATCTTTATTTCTGTGCAACTAACAACCGTGCCAGACATGTCGCACAATTAACACTAATTGGATATCAACTTAGAAGTTTAATCTTTAAAGTTGAATTTGGAAAATTATTAAATTTCGAGTTAATGCACTTTATTATTAAGAAGGGATGTCATGCCAACTGCCACGCCAAAAGAGCACCTAAGCAAAATGTACCCGTCAGTGGCGTATTGGCCGTCGACCGAGACGGTTGTGTTGTAGTTATTTTCTGTGCTACCGAAGTTGAACTACGAAATACCATACGTTACGGTCCCTAAAAACGAAGTGTGTGAAAACTGTGTATAGTGTAATATACTGTGTTTTACAAATGTTTTGATCTGATATTGTAATGGGTGACTTACAAAAATGGATGTTTAAATACTGGTAAGTATTTTGTATAAAATTATTATTTATTGTGGAAATTAGGTTTTGATTACTATTTTGTATGACTGCGTTTATTATATTCAAAATGTATGTTAAATAATTTTTATAAATCGTAAATTATATTGTTTCTATAATTCTGTTGTCATTCCGAAAGAACTATAAGGTTGGTTTATACATACGATAGATGTCATATTTATTATAATTACTGGATAAATGAAATGTTACACAAAAAATGTATTAATTTATGTGTGGTTAAATTTACGTAATAAATTGATAAAAATATAGTTATACAAAAGCATCTCAATTATATATATAAAATTAATACCTAATAAATACACTAAAATTTATGATATGAAACTAAATAAAAAAAAATACAAAATATTTTATTTTAATCTGTAAAAAAAATATAGTTAAATTTTTTTTCAAAGTCAATATTAAATTCAAAACTTATTTTATAATAAAAACATAAACTCAGCTTTATTGTGTACGTAGAAATAAGCAAAACGGTAAACAAAAGGTGGTCTTATCACTATAAGAAATTTCTTACTGTATTTAAGTAGTTTTAAAATGGTAAAATTAAGATAAAAATGAAAAATTAAGATTTATTATTAGACTGGAGATAGCTCGATAGTAAAACTAAAAAAATTTAATCGGAATTAAAAAATGGTATTATATAATAGTCCAACATAAAAGCTTCGTAAATTCAATTGAATATTTTTTTTTTACAACAAATTTTTGTGCAGATTTCAAGTAGGTAATGTCAGCAAAATATTTTTTCTTTTGTCACCTTACGTACGGAAAATGAAATAAAATATTTGACATTCAAATAAAAATGTCCGCGCGAGAGAAATGTGATCAAAAGGAGCGAGGCGACCCTTCCGGAAATATCAAGGATCAAGACTATTATAATTATGTTCTCGTTTCATCTCAAAATTGGATGTGACAGCTACAATAACTGTAATTACCGGATGTTCCGTAACATTTTAAATCTTTAGCGAATATTCCTTTTTCGTAATTTTAGAATTTCCATTTTTAATTAATATTCATATTTGGGTTCTTTCTTCATTGTGACTATTTTTATTTTTAATAAACATTTATATGTATTTATATTCTTAATATATTAAAAAACATTCTTCACGTAAAATTTAATACATTATATCCGGCTTCTTAGTTGAGAAAAGGTCACAAGGAAATAGACAGATAGATACACTTTCGTATTTATTTATGATATTAGAATGGAATTAAATTGTTATTAAGAGGAATTAATTATTGGAATTAAATCATATGTTTATACTAGCTGAACCGTGCCCTTCGTCTGCATCAAAATTTCTTGTTATCATTATATTGAGTGCGTAGCGATTTCTCTGTTGATTATTGCATGCCTCTTACTTGTTGTACTGTAATTATTATATAAAAAAAACATCTATTCAAAAGAGCAACACACAAGTTTCTTGCTCATTCTTCTTGTGATGAATCTGCATTCCGAATGAGTGGTAGAATCAAAATAAGTGCTTGTAATGAGTTTATTTGAATAAAGATTATTTCTATTTCTATTTCGGTCAGTAATATTTACTTTTAAGTATATTCTTCAGATAAGTAAACCGAATATTGCTGGCTAATACTCATTCTGAACGTTGTACTTCAACTTCAAGATGGCACTGAAGTGAAGTCTATCACAATAGAAAAAAAACGCGGCAGAAAGCTTTGTCATTCTCGTATTGACACCGTCGCCAGCACTCAAGCACTCGACGCGCTGTGAAATGGTGCAAAAACAAAACGTGAATGTGTTCATAGTTTGTATAATGGAATCAGGGTTGCCAACTTCTAAACTTTTGTCTTCCACAAAAGTATACAATACTTTTGTGGGAGACAAAAGTTTAGAACTTAGTACTAGTAGTATTAGAACTTTAATAAAAATGTCTAAACATATCGTATTTTAGTCAGCCGCACCATGTATATACATGTATACCCATTATTAATAAAAAAAAACATACTGCGGATATCCGCAGTATGTTTTTTTTTTTGCGTTTGCGCTTGGTCTTACCTCATCTGATGGTAAATGATGGTAAGACCTAGGATGTGGCGCGCTTACGTAGAATAGAGAAATAGTTTTGAGAAAGACTTAAATTTTTTTACTTTACTTTTTTATTCTTTATGAATTCAGGGATTATTTTACCATTTTTGGTACGTCAGTCCCATCGTACCGTAATCTATATATATAAATAAAATTGGAGTGTCTGTTTGTAATATTGAAATAACCGAGTTTTACTATAATACATGTATATGAATATAAATATGGTACATACAACAGAATAACATTTTTACAATTTTGGTCTGTCAGTCTGTCTGTCTGTTTGTTCCGGCTAATCTCTGAAATGGCTAGACCGATTTTGACGGGACTTTTATTCGCAGATAGCTGATGTAATAAGGAGTCACTTAGGCTACCTTTATTTTAGAAAAATAAAGTTAAATTCCATGAAGACGAAGTCGCGTGTACAGCTAGTCTTTAATATAAAGAAAAAACACGTATTTAGTCAACAAAACAAAAAAAGAAAAAGTGGACAACATAAGAAAAAACTTAAAGTTGGTTAAATATATCGTACTTTACCTTTTTTTATTTATTTAAGTAATTATGATTTCTTATAAAATTACATATGCAAATGGTAGTACCTTCAACATAATGTTTGTATAAACACACCTTTACTTGAAAGACAAAATAATTGTATTAAGAAATGGAATTTTGAAGGTTAAAAGTAGTATTTCCTCCGATTCCAGGGTTCTTGTCGTTTTTTTCACGTCGGAAGAGCAGCGATAGAGCGTGCTGGGTGATAGTTACTGACACAGAGCTGCAATTTATTATTATATACATAGTATAAAACAAAGTCGCTGTCGCAGTCTGTCCGTCCCTGTGTATACTTAAATCTTTATAACTACGCAATGGATTTTGAAGCGATTTTTTTTAATACATTGAGTGATTCAAGAGGAAGGTTTATATATATAATACATGTACACCCGTGCGGAGCCGGGGTGAGTAGCTAGTTTTTAATATATAAAATTCTTATGTCAGTGTTTGTAGTAAAAGTACTCCGAAACGGCTTGACCGATTCTTATGAAATTTGGTGTGTATATTCAGTAGGTTTGAGTATAGGACATGAACGATTATTTATCTCCCTAAGTGATAAGGGTGGTCTCCCCAAAAAAGTATGTTTTATTATTGGTCAATTTTTTTAATTTTATTTTATGATTCGACATTAACCCTAAACCTTCTATCACCAAAAATAAAGATGGAGTCGTGCGAGTAGCAGATGTGGCCACCAAAGGGGGCACGCTGAGGAGACCCGTACGCAAACTGGCCCTATTGCATGAAGACACAATTGTGTAGCAAAGTGTTACACGGGTGGGACGATGTTGCAAACTATTTTTATACCTTTTTTATTATTTATGTGTTTTTATAATTCTCATAGCGACATTAATTAACATGCCAAAACTACGTTTTGCCGATTCACCTAGTATTATATATATATATATAATTATTATTATAAATATACAATATGAACTTATCATAAATTAGGTAGTCAATCGATTATAAACATGCATTTTATGGTCAATTACTGGTAAAGGCTATAACAGAATAGCAGAGAGGGTGTATTCACTGCCCCCTCTGAGTTTAGACCGTTCTGTCGCCTTCATTACTTTTAAATTTTATTATTGTATATGGGCAGCGATTGTATTAGTTTTTGTTTGAGAGAAATAGAGATTATTATTATTTACATTATTGTCGCATTTATTATTATTATTATTTACTTCTTCTAAAGTTGTTTGTATTGTGGCTATGAGCTATTAAAAAAATTCGCACCTAAACCGGGAACCTCCTGCAGCTGGTAACCCTGAAAGGGATGTTTTTGTGCGTTATTTTATTGGATCTCATAAAATGTTCGTGTAAGGAGATACTTCAGGATAGACGTGGTTGGGACTTCCTTCTAATATACTAGATCAGAGTTCGGTTTCGTACTATTTGGTTTTTTAGACATTTTTTTACTATCATGGTATCATTAATTTAATTTCATATATTCATAACAATTTACATTGTGTTAAATTTTATTACATATCATAATTTTAATTAATTAATTATATGCCCAAAATGTCATGTCTAATAAGGAACAATCAATAAAGCATACGGACCGACTTATTTAAAAAAAAAAATATTACCTTATTTTTATCATGATTATTATTATTAATATATGTATTGCATACGTTTATTCTTTCGTGAGTGCATTGGTATTGTACTGTAAGAGTTACTGAGAGCATGTTTTATAAATAAATAAATAAAATAAATTTTAATTAACAGCCTAAATATGAACAGACTAGTCCCCATAGGCAGAATTCATAAATTGGTGCTAGTTGGTGGTTCGCACGTTTCAAAATGGAAATGTAAAATTACAACGATTATTTAAAAGAGAAACACGCAAGTTTCTTGCTCATTCTTCTTGTGATGAGACAGCTTTCCAAATGAGCGGTAGGTTAAAAGAATGATAACTATGACTATTCAAAAGTGCATAAATTAAGATTATTTTAATAAATGATTATTCTATTCTATTCGTTCACGAGTATGACGAATGATGTAATAAAAGGTTTCGTAGAAAGCTAAAGAATGTAGCATAACATAATTTATTCATTCATATCTAGTCATATTTCAACTGAAACGTTTGGTATATAAGTATCTACATATACTTATATATTATATTTCATCATATGTAAGCGATGAAAATGAATACACTAAAATAAGATATTGTAGGTTACAAAGTAACAGAATATTCTTCAATTTTATGTAAAATAGATCGTATGGTAGTGGTTTCAGTGTTCATTTTCCTTTATCGAATACTGTTTGGTGTTTCTCATTTTAGTTATCACCGATATTAAAGAAGTATTGATTGTCTCGGTGGACTAGCAGTTTAGCACCGATGGTTGCGGGTTTGAGTCCTCCCACGGTGCAAATATTTAATAATAAAAATCTCAGGACAATTCTCACAGCGCCATCTAGACCCAAGTTAAGATAGCTAAAGCTTGTGATATGGGTACTAGATAACTGATACATATACATAGGTTTTTTTTTAATAAATACATATTATACATAGAAAACACCCAGACCGATACAAACAATCATACTCATGAATACAAATGTTTGTGCCGTGATATTTGTATTCATGAATATGATTGTTTGTATTGGTCCGGTTTTTTCGTGATACCTTCTAAAATTGTAAGCGTACATTGGTAAAGTAACAATAGTTTCTATCGGTAGTAACATAGATGGCGTTACGGTAGTACCCCATCTACCGTACTTTGTAGATAATAGTTTTTTTGAAACTGCAATTAGATTATCGGAGCTTTCAACGAGTAGCGGTTGTGGTGGGAAGACATTGTCGGACAATAAAACTAAAAAGCTCATCACTAACTTAGGAAGCAGGTCAGTTTCACTTAATTCAATATGTTTATAGGCTTAACTATCTTTTGGCCGCGGCTTCGCTCGCGTTAATTTATCCCCTTAGGGGTGGAATTTATCAAAATTCTTTCTTAGGGGATGCTTACGTCATAGTAGCTTTATGCACGCAAAGTCTCAGCCCGATCGGTTTAAAATTGACAAAGTTCCATATAAATTTTCACCCCCTATTTTATCCCCAATTAATCAAAATCCTTTCTTAGCGGATGCCTACGTCATAACATCTACCTGCATGCCAAATTTCAGCCCGATCCGTCCAGGTTTGGGCTGTGCGTTGATAGATCACTACGTCAGTCACCTTTGAGTTACATATATTTAGATTGTTTAGTTGTGTATCATTGTAGTGGTATCCGTTATATACTGAGATTGTATAATATAACTTTATACAAAAAGTATGATTTCGAGTTTCAATTATACCAACTCCTTTAAAGATGCAAGCTGTATTCATGAGTATGGTTGTTTTATCAGTGGTCTGTTTATGTATTTAAAGAAATGTACTTAATCGGTAGTTTGGTAACTATAACACAATCTGCTTAGCTTGATACTAGATGGCGTTGCGTGAATCGTCAAATATGTTATAGTACAGATGTCGGGATATTAAAAAAAATGTAATGTAGCTAGTTTATATTATTAACATATACCTTCTACTAACAATAGTTTCTGAACTAACGAAACATCCAAAGGAACAAATCGTTCAAATACGGTTCGCTCACAAGTCTTCAACGATTGCTGACTTCAAAAAGAACTAACGTTATTCCGAGCACAAAGCACTTCCTTTGTAATTCTATAACATTTCAAACGATATCAAGGGAGCGAGTATTGTAATTTTTTCAACCCCTTACCTTACCAACTACAGTATTAGTTGAATCACTCTAACTTCATTAACTTTATTATGTTTGTTTAACTTAATATTGTTTTATGTTATTTGGACGGCCTCGGTGGTCTAGCGGTTTAGTGCACCGCCTTACTTCCAATGGTCTCGGGTTCGATTCTTCGCATGGCAAACATTTGTATTTATGAGTACGATTGTTTGTGTCGGTCTGGATATTATCTATGCATAATATGTAGGTATTTACAAAAAAATATTAGTGGTTTTGTATCAGTTATCTAGTACCTATAACACAAGCTTTAGCTAGCTTAACTTGGGTCTAGATGGCGCTGTGTGAATTGTCCTGAGATTATTATCATTATATGAATTATATAGTTGTCCATAAAATAATTTCTTTATATCTATAAATGTACATTTACGAAGTAGCAGATACAACTGGTTACGACTAAAATGTGGTAATATTCTGTTGCATCTTTAATATTTAATTTGATATTTTCTTTGTTAGCTTAAGAACGCTTAGTTCTACGTTTCCGAGTTACAAATATTTAAGCACATTATCTGGTAACAGTAGTGTCGTATTGTCAACCCTTGTCAGTAATAATGGTCCAAGGCATGAGCGGAGAGCTTGAAACAAACATGTTAAATATGTACAAGCTGAAAAAAACAAACGTTCATTAGATCATTGTAAGGAGAAGGGGATTAGTAATGTGGATTATTGACCCTATTGCTAGCAATGAACCACGTCAGACATCTAACTATGACGACTAATTCCTGTTGAATTTGTCACGATGAGCTAACTGATCTGACCATGGTCATCGTATCATCCTCTACTGCTGCCCCGCTAGCGTACACCGTTAGAGTTAGTTAAAGAAAATAAAGATAAAGATAGAAAGAGGGTAGTGGCTTAATGGTTTATTACCCAATTTCAATCTGACAAAACAGACAAGTCAATTTATAAACTTGGCTGTCTTGATGATTATTTGGAAATACTATACTAATAACTAAGGAAATTAGTACGATAATAGGCTCATAACTCCGCCACGTTCGATTCCATTTACATCCCAAAATGTGCGCTTATCAAGCCCTCTACGATCGATCCCCCGTCCAATTCAAACGGGGATCGATATTACGACGGCCTGAGCGGAGGCTCGAACCCCTAGCGATGCCCTCAGACTAAAGTCGTATCCGTCAGGCGGGAGTTGCCCTTTAGCCGCTCCATAAGTCCTTCTGCGGGTTTGGAGTGCGATCTGCACTCGCCCCCTATCGTCCGGTGAAGCTGTAAAGACCAGCTGCGGCTAACAGCATTAGAGTAGTCCGAAAAAAATCTCAAGTGTAGCGTTTCTCTATTTTTTCTCGAAAGGAAAATTCTCTTCCCTTTGAAATCAAATCAAAAATTTGATTAGGTTTATATTGGTGTATAATAATATAATTTTTGATTGATAGCCATCATTGATAGTCCAACAATGAATAAATTTATTAATACTGCAACAATGCAACAAAATGAATCAAACCCAGTATTTATTTTTTTTAATGTTGTATATTGAATGTTTTTTCTATTTTATTTTATTATTTCATTGAATTAGTGCTAATCGGTGGTTTGTATTCACACACTTAAACTTAAATTGTAAGTAAGAATAAATTATTTAAAAGAGCAACACACAAGTTTCTTGCTTGTTCTTCTTGTGATGAGACAGCATTCCGAATGAGAGGTAGATTAAAAAAAAAATGTTATGGCTATTCAAAAGTGCTTTAATGTAAGTTTATTTGAATAAATGATTTTATATTCTATTCTATTCTATTAATAAATAAAAATCTCCTTCGCTCGTCATTTGTGCGGTCACATTTCAGTACTAGCCTACCCTTATAAAGTGGGCCCAAACACAAAAACCTTGTGAAATGTTAGGAGCTCAAATGACATCGCGTAAAGGACGAAACTACGTGTTTTAATAATTGAAGGGACACTTGTTTTTCTATCCTCAAAAAGGTCATCTGTGATGTTCCACGCACTGAAAAGCATACCTAATATACACCGGATTGTTTATATATATATATGTATTTACTCGGAAGAGCAAAGTAGATTTTTTTTAATCCTTCATAATTTCAGCCCGGAAGACGTCCACTGCTGAACAAAGGCCCCCCAAAAATTTCCACGACGATCCGTCCTGCGTTGCTTTCCAGCGATCTTGACCAGATTGTCGTCATAAATAAAAATGTTTGTACCGTGCCAGAAATCGAACCCGCGTCCATCGGAAGTAAAGCGGTGTGATAAACTGCTAAACTACCGAAGTTATCAGTTTTCAATTAATATTATATTTTCCTTATCAAAAAATAAGGTTGTATTTTAATTAATACAGTCTTCAGTGAAAGAAACACTTCGGTAATTATTCGAATGACTCGCAGCAAAAACATTTACTTAAGAAATAACAGCTCTAGATTCGTTACAAGGAAATTAATACAGGTTGTATTAGATCTCTCGCTGATTTATTATATTTAGGACTAATATAGTATCATTTATGATATATAAATTTATCAAATCTGTTATTGTATATATGGATATTATGGATGATAATGGAATGTAGCACCCACCTGCACGAACGGTTTACGCAGCCGGGGCACCAGCAGAGGATGATAAGATGAGCATGAGGTCAGGTCAGCCCATCGTGACAAATTCACCAAGAATTTATCACGTTGGTTTCCAAGGGGAACCGCGTGGAGGTCAACCTGACATGGTACATTGCTAGCAATAAGATAATGAATCCACATTACTAACAATCCCCTTTTCTACCTCTAGTACTATATTAGCCATTAAAAAGTCCAGACTGACATATCTTATTTTATTCAAATATTATATTACGTTGAAATAAAAATAAAAATTCAGCATTACTATTATACTTGACCAATTCTGGAATCACAACGGACTCGGTGCTATAGCGGTTTAGCACACCATCTTACTTTCGAAGATCGCGGGTTCGATTCCTCACACGGTTCAAACATTTGTATTCATGAACATGTATCGGTCTCGGACAGTCTCGGTGTTTTCTATGTACATTTATGTATTTACAAAAAAATGTTTATGTATTTGTATTAGTTATCTAGTACCCATAATACAACTTCTGTTTAGCTTAGGACTAGATGGCGCTGTGTGAATTGTTCACGAATGTTATTGTTATTACTAGGACAAATAATTTATTTTTGCTCTAACCGCAATTTCATTATATTATAATATATATATATATATATATATATAATATATATATATTATTTTATATTATATATATATATATCAATTTTCTATATAAACAATTACAAAAAACAATCATTGTAATATATATATGGCAGCGTTGCCTCTTTGAATATGCTTATATATATATAACCTCAATGACTGAAATATATGTCAAAAACAAACGCTCCATGGGCCAACGTCTCCACGGCAAATGGTAAAAACCTATACGACCCCTCCAGATTCGTATATTTTCGTCTTTTTAAAATTGCTGCCTGTGTTGCTGCCTGCCAGGACGAGAGGACGATCCAGACACATGACTTGGTGCCAATGTATCCACACACGTGGCATCCCATACTAAACATTTTCCGAGTTTCCACGGGACCAGGGTCATACCATCAGGCCGTTTCCCGTCTTCGCGAACAATGCCACTAGGCTCTAGTACTGCCGGTTATTTTATATTATATTATATATATTACAATAGAACGATGGCTTTTAAGCTCGATAGATTTTGAAACTGGCATACCTATTGTAAATATTCATATTTGACACGCGACTTCGTCCGCGTGGAATTTAACTTTATTTTCCTAAAATAAAATATGTTTTCCAAAGTAAAAGTAGCTTAAGTTACTCCTCATTACATCAGCAACCTGCCAATAAGTCCCGTCAAAATCGGTCTAGCCATTTCAGAGATTAGCCGGAACAAACAGACAGACGGACAAAAATAGTAAAAAGTGTTATTTTGGTGTATGTACCGTATTTATATTCATATGCGTGTAGTAGAAACGGTTATTTCAATATTACAAACGGACACTCCAATTTTATTTATATGTATAGATTAAAAGATACAGATTTCATAAGTGCACAATGTCGCTTACATTTACAAAGTTTTTGCATTATAGTTTCCAAGTCATACTGAATAGAATGCATTTTAGTTTTCACAATATTGTATTTCAGACGGTTTTATTAAATTCCTTTTGTTGTCGCCTACAATGGCCCAGTATACAATAATGTTCGGGAAATTGTTTGTTATGCGAAACTGCTTGTTCTTCACTAGTTTATTTGTTAGCTCCTTTTCTATATCCAACAAATAATACGTCGGCATATAATGAGCTGAATTTATATTACTACCAACTAGCTGGCCCGCCCCGTGCTCGCTCGGGTAAATAATGATGTTCCGATAAATTGCTTCAAAAATGGCATATCGCGATGTAACGTATGACCCTTATATTACTGTGTCTAAGGTGGAATTTCCAATAATACTATTGCTTCAGGGAGGCACAAATCCTTACTAATCCTTACTGATATTATAAATGCGATAGTATCTCTGCTGTCTGTCTGTCTATCTCGCTTTATCTCCAAAACTACTGAATAGATTTAAATGAAATTTGGTACACATATAGACTTTGAGAAAGGATATACAAACGACCACAAAGCCGGTTAGTTATCAAGCATGATTATGTAACACTGGTGTCAAATAAAATGTCTTTTGAAGACTTCAAAAAAGACATTTTAACTTATTATTATAATTGAGTAACAATTTATTCATCGCATCTCGCCATCTACGGGGACAGGGAATTCATCCCCACATGTAGGAACCTAAATGGTGTCTGACAGTGCGGTTTCAGAGGAGCTTCCTCCCGCGTGCACTTACATTGTGGAATGAACTAGCTGCTGATCTTAATATAGACTACTATACAAGAGAGAATACTAGACAACTAATACGTAGATACATTTTTTTACATAATATACATAGTTGACGACCTCGGTGGTCCAGCGGTCTAGTACACCGCTTTACGACCGATGGTCGCGGGTTCGATTCCTCGCACGGCACAAACATTTGTATTCATGAGTATGATTGTTTGTATCGGTCTGGGTGTTTTCTATGTATAATATGTATGTATTTACAAAAAAAATATATATATGTATTTGTATCAGTTGTCTAGTACCCATAACACAAGCTTTAGCTAGCTTAACTTGGGTCTAGATGGCGCTGTGTGAATTGTCCTAAGATTATTATTATTATTATAGTTCGTTGTAGTGTATTTGTTGGTACGGTACGGTGGACAAAAAAATTATAATGTAAAACTTGACGTTCATAAGCGACTAAAATGTCCTACATGAATAAATGATTTTTGAATTTTCAATTTTGTTGCATGTTGTTATGTATGTTTGTTATGCGAAATATATATATATATATATATATATAGGTGTATACTGTTTATATATATAATATGTCATGTTATTATTTATTATTAATTTGTAATGGTATTGTCATTATTATTATTATGTTTTTTCTCTTCTATTCTAGTGCCACCTCCCACCTTTTGTCTTTTCTCTTCTACCCAAAGGTTGCCTGGAAGAGATTTAAGAGAAGAGATATAAGCGACAAGGCCGCCCTTAATTAATTTTTTAATTACGGCCGGGCTTATTTAAATATAATTAATAATTAAAATTAATAAAAGTAATTAAAATAAAGAGGGAATCAGAAGGGAAGAGAGAATCTTTATTTTAATTACTTTTACTAATTTTAATTAATTTTAAATTTATATACTTTTTATTGCACCAGGAAAATTACTTTCCTGGTAATAAAAAGTATATAAATAAACAAATAAATAGTTCTCTACCAGACCGACAATTATAGTTACGATACAAATGCTTGTACCGTACGGGGAATCGAACCCGCGATGACTGAATTAATGTAGTGTACTAAACTGCTACACCACCGAGTCTGTGTTATCGAACTTTACCATTTAACACTGGTGTCATATAAAATTTCGTTTATAGACTTAAAAAAGACATTTTAATATTACTATAATTGGGTAAGAATTTATTAAGGAGAATTATTTAGAACAATTCTGCTGTTTGTAGTAAGTACCTACTCATTAAATCCAGACCTTTCCTCAACGTAAGCGTGGAGTAAAAATTCCACGCATCCCTCAGCCCTTAAGGACTATATTTCAATGTGTATTTTTTATAATATATTCAAGTTTACTATATGAAAATAGAGCAAATTCACTTTGCTTCTTCAAAAACATATTTATATTTATAAGTGTTGTACATATGTATATAGTGTAGGTATATAAAAACTTGTATGTACTAATATTAACACTGTATATTACTACATTTTATATTCTATTACTATTCTATAGTCCATTTATGTAAAAAAATCTTAAATTATATATAACTAGCTACTCGCCCCGACTTCGCACGGGTGTACATGTATTATATATATAAACCTTCCTCTTGAAGCACTCTATCTATTAAAAAAACCGCTTCAAAATCCGTTGTGTTGTTTTAAAGATTTAAGCATACTTAGGGACGGACAGACAGCGACAGCTACTTTGTTTTGTACTATGTAGTGATATACTAGCTGCGCCTGCGACTTCCGCGTAAAATGACAATACTTGCATATAATCTTTCATCGTCCCTTTCAACCCTTTACAACCCTTTTTTGCAATAAACAGTAACCTGTGTCTTTTGTCAGGGTCTAGACTATTTGTTTACTAAATTTCATTAAAATCGGTTCTGTGATTTCTGCGTGAAAGCGAGACAGACAGACAAAGTTACTTTCGCATTTATAATATTAGTAAGAATATATATTATTTTTGTTTTAAATTTCAAGCTCAAGGTGGTGCTAAACGTCTAACCACCGATAACGTCAAAAGTTGAATTAAAAACTAAGTTTATACCACAATCAAGCATACGGCTCTACTGATGGTAAACGATTACCGTAGCCTTTAGGCGCCTGAAAATCCCTTACTTTTAGAAGTTGAAGAAAGAGTGGGTAAAAAACTGAGAACTATAACTATGTTAGGCCGAAGTTGGATCGAATAAAGATTTGATGTGTATATAATGAGGATCAATAAGATAAGACCGCCCGAAAAAGGATTGCCACGGAAAAGGCTGTAGCATATTCAAACTTCACACATATTTCCTATTTCCCTCGACATAAAGTCCCAAATCCAATAACAAATCAGCGAATCCCGACCGATAAGGTTTTAAAATATTCATAAGAAAAAAAACCGATGTTTGCTTTTAGTTTGGTGGTAATAACACTTTTTATGAATATCCAAAAATAAGGTGCCATTTCTGTTACAAACGGGAAGTTATTGCGTTTTTATTCTATGAAATATGCAAACCGTTCATATATTACATATCAAATATGACATATATATTATATAGTATATCTTCTTTCATTAATTCTAATCTAACATACTAGTTAAAACAAGACCAAGACAGACTTTAGTTTGAATTGAAAATTGTTCTCACTATTATAGCAGCGCTATTGTAGTAAATAAGTTTTTAATAATTTATACTATATTATTAATATTAGATGTGCCCGCGACTTCGTCCGCGTAAATTGTCGATACCTCCATATAAGCTTTCATCTCCCCTTTCAACCACTATTTTGCTTCTCAGGTTCTAGACTATCTGTGTACCAAATTTTATATAAATCGGTTGAGTAGTTTTGGCGTGAAAGCGAGACAGACAGATAGAGTTACTATCGCATTTATAATATTAGTAAGTAGTAAGGATTTAGGAATAAAAATGTACATACATTTTGATTAACAACTTCATAAATATTAGAAACTTCGAAAGGAAAAATAACATTATTTAGAAGAGCAGTAAGCAAGTTTTCTGCATATCGGATTATTGATAGAATAGATGACAATAGAAATCCTTTATTCAAATAAACTTAATTTAAGCACTCTTGAAAGGTATAACAAAAAGCTTATATTACTTATCATTACAAGTATAGAAAGTCGCTGTCGTTGTCTGTCCCTATGTAGGTATGCTTAAATCTTTGAAACTACGCCACGAATTTTGAAGCGATTTTTTTAATAGATAGAGTAATTCTAGAGGAAGGTTTATGTATATAATACATGTACACCTGGTCGAAGCCGGGGCGAGTAGCTAGTATGTTAATAAAATATAATTTATAAGCTATAAGTCATTGCAAATTCGTCGAAACTGCTCTATCTCTCTCTGGATTTTAATTCCCGCAACTTCAATAGCATGAATATCTTTGTGGAAAACGATCTACGTTCCACCGAAAATGTCACTGATCTTTGATATAATTGTCTATGCGTAACAACGTTTTAAATTATAAAATGTCTATTTATAACAACGCCCGATTTTCAAAATGAAAATATATTGTCTATACGCAACGACTTCTTAAATTATATAACGTGTATATAGAATAACTTTCGATTTTCAAAATAAGAATGTATTTGTGTATACATAACAAATTTTTAAATTATATAATTTAAAAATTCAAAATAAACAAGACGTTCTTAAATTATATAACGTGTATATAGAATAACTTTCGATATTCCTATTTAATTAAATTTAAACAAGCCTATTTTCGATTTTTAAAATGAGAATATCACTGTGTATACACAACAACTATTAAAATTACATAATGTCTATTTAAAACAACGTTCGATTTACAAAATGAGAATATATTGTCTATACGCAACAACTTTTGTCTATTTATAACAACGCTCAATTTTCAAAATGAGAATTCTCCGCCGCTCCGACCGCGGGTAGCGTAGAGTGGCGAAGCGACATACGCTTTATTAAACCGCGCTCACTCCCGCCAACTGAGAGGACGTCGTGAGCTTGTAAAATACCCGAAGTGGCTATATGAGCTCGAATGACTGAAATTTTCTCAGTCTAAAGAACAAACTAGTGACGTTGACTGGAAATTTAGTCACGTAGCTGTTCAGAAGTGTATTAAACCTGATGTGGTAAGTCTGTCGAGGACTTTGACTCTCAAATTAGCTTTCTATATGACAAATAATCTGTTTTGACTGGTCTATATGTAGACGGTTTTGGTGGCAGGTCGCAAGTTTGAATCTTGCTTGATAAAATTTTTGTCTTTATAAATATGATTGTTTGTATTGGTCTTGATGTATTCTTTGTTATTATTATTTCTATCCGTTATTTAGATATCATAGTACAAGATTTGCTTAGTTTGAGACAAAATGTCAATTGTTTTTTTTTTAATATTAGATATATTTAGGGAATTCTATCATAATACGATAATGCCAGTCCCATCGTATTTTATTCTTGAATTGTTCTGGATTATTATTAAGTATCTAAAATTAATAGATTATCTTAAAAGGAATTTCTCTATCGTATTCCATCATTGGTATTAATATTATAAATGCTGTAGTAGATATAGTTGTAAGGTAAGAAAAAGACAGACACGCTGTCTTTTTCCTACCTTTTCACGACTAAACAGATTTTAATGAAATATAACGCAATGATAGTTCATCTCACAAGGACGGAAATTTGATATCTTTTATGTCAAAAATCAGACGATGTCGCGCTTAATAGCTAGTCTAACATAATACAAGCAACTTATCCTAACATATCGAATATAATACTTAAAACAAAGGTATAAAGGCTGACAAGTTTACGTGGTCTCCCTACGGTGTTACCATATTTAGTTATATGACAGTTTTTAATATGTAGGACTCTTCCAAGGAATTAACGTCATTGGTGTTGCCAGCTCCCAACGGACGATTTCCTGCTATTGCATGTACAGTTGAATAAAACATGGAACTAGTTTTATCATACTTTGAATTCTTGCTTGATGTTTATTCAGAAAACATGGCTGGTTTCCATTTAAAAGTGAGCTTATTATTGTACTTGCATTCTAACAGTAATAATATTGTAATATTATATGTATTTGGTCGCGGGTACGATTCCTCCCAAGATTATATATACATATGTATATTTTGTTAGTTTCTACAAAAAAAACATGTCTTAATATGATGTATTTATATCAGTTGTCTATTACCCACAATACAAGCTCTGCTTAAATTAGGAATAGATGGCGCTGTGTATTGTCCAGGGATATTATTATTATATAACTAGCTGCACCCGCGACTTCGTCCGCGTGGAGTTTAACTTTATTTTTCTAAAATAAAAATAGCCTAAGTTACTCCTTATTACATCAGCTACTTGCCAAAAAAAGTCCTATCAAAATCGGTCCAGCCATTCCAGAGATTAGCCGGAACAAACAGACAGACAGACAAAAATTGTAAAAAATGTTATTCATATGCATGTAGTAAAAAACGGTTATTTCTATTATAGGTTACAATAAACAAAAAATGATCTAAATAAAAAAAATGAGTAGATACATTAATAAAATGGATGTGATCAATCCTCGTCACACAAAACAATACCAAAAGAAAACTAACGATGTAATTACACGATACACAAGTAAGGTCAAACAAGTAACTTGTATAGTACAACAAAGAACAAATTATGAAAGTAATAGCAAACTGAAACTTACAACGGATTCACTATTAATTGTATTTGTCTACGCAATACGTTTTTATTTCAATAAAATAACTTTATTTATAAAAAGTTTCAACATAAACAAGTTATTGTTAGTTAATAATGTAACTAGTTTTGTATTATTACTTTTGTTATCTATACAAATAAATAATAATAATAATGCTGTTAGATTCTGCCCGCTTAAGAGGGGAGATGAGAATTTTTGGGAAAAAAAAAAAAATAATAATCTCATGAAAATTCACACAGCGCCATCTAGACCCATGTTAAGCTAGCTAAAGCTTGTGTTATGGGTACTAGATAACTGATACATAGATATTTTTTTTCGTAAATAGATACATATTATACATAGAAAACACCCAGAACAAGCAATCATACTCATGAATACAAATGTTTGTGCCATGCGAGGAATCGAACCCGCGACCATCGGTCGTAAAGCGGTGTGCTAGATCGCTAGACCACCGAGGTCATCAAATGAAATGGAAGCGTCTGATTGGAATTTAATTTAATTTCCGTACCACCCGCCAGAAACTAAAATACCATCCTGATCATCTGGATGAATGGCGGTCTTTCACAGTGCAGTTTTCTAGAAACTTTTTGCCACGCACAACCACATTGTGGAATCCAGCAATGCTATTTCCAAACCGATACGATATTGAACTTCGATTCCTTTTTAAACGACAATACTTGCAATGCTGTAATTACTTACCATCAGGTGAGCCGCATGCTCGTTTGTCCCTGTGTTATATAAAAGAAATTCAAATTAACAGCTTTTCATTAAATATATATTAAAAAATAAATTTAAAAATATTGTCTTATTTAATACTTAATTTCTCTGTCTGTTCCTATGATTACTCTGAAAAGGCTGGAACGATATTGACGAGATTTTCACTCGCAGATAGCTAATATTATTAGGAGCAACTTAGGTTACTTATATTAGATTTCTTTTAATTTAAGAACAGCTAGTCATCCGTATACAGTATCCGTATACATTCAGGAATTTCTCAAATCAGTACAACGTCCTCCGACTCCTGGTCGTCTTTCTTTATAACATACTCCGTTCACTCTCTTTACATGAATGTGAATAAAGGAGTTGTGTATAAAATCAGAAACTAACGGCACTCAGTTGTCTCTATCTACCCCTTAAGAGTTTCGGCGCGAAGATATATGTTATTTCGAATGGAAAGGTCCAATTGCTGCTTTGCAGTCTAGGATTAAGATGTCAGGACGATGTTATTCGTACTTTGTAAATACATTGCTGTTAATTCACGCTCCCAACCTTCTAGGAATTCATGTTCTCCTGGTACTTTATTTGTACTATATTATACCATCAACGAGAATGGTAATAAAGATTACGTCCCACCTGATGGTAAGTGGTAACTGTCACCTATATATACATGGACAGCACCACGGACATCACGTTATCACGTGACGCCTATATCACATCTACAGAGATGTCATTCCTGACGACTAAGATCTCAACTATACTATGTAAATATACTACTATTAATTCACGCTGCGAACCTTCTATGCATTCATGTTGACCTGGTACTTTCGCTGTACTACTTCATTTGTATAAACCGGAATGACCATCGAACTGATGGTAGGTGGTAACCGTATAGGGGGAATGTTAGTAATGTGGACTGATGATCCTATTGTTCAATGAAAGTGTTCAGGTTATATGAGCCAAGTGCACAATCAAGTTATACCAGAGATTACTGGTTGGATTGGATAGTAGATAAAACTACGGTTTGGATGCTGAATGGTGGAAAGATCGATCCTACAGATATACAAGGGACAGAAACGGCTACACTGACACTTAAATGAGATAACAGTTATAAAACATTAGTATTTCTTTATGGATGATAATAGAATGGTGCAACCGCTGTTGTAACGATTTACGCTGGCGGGGCACCAGTGGAGAATAATAAAATGAGCCAGGTCAGTTAGCCTATCTTGGCAAATGGCAATTTACCAAAATGGTTATCAGGAGGAACCGCGTGGAGGTCAACCTGACATGGCACATTGTTAGAAATGGTGTTATTAGTTCATATTACTAACAATTCTCTTTCCAATAAAATACATTTTTTTTATGGGTGATAATGGAATGGTGCACCTGCCTGCGCTAATGTTTACGATGGCGGGGCATCAGTGGAGGATGATACAATGAACACGAGGTCAGGTCAATTACTTGACATGGTACCATCATGAGAAATTCATATTGAAGGAATTTATCATAATGGTTTTCTAAAATTATGAATGAATGAATAAACTGATTATGAAACTTCTTTCACACTGGGGAACCTTGTGGAGGTCAACTTGACATGGTACATTGGTAGTAATGAGGTCTATGAGTATTATATATAGTATATAGTACTCGAAAAATAAAAAATCATTACTATCTAATAATCCCGTTCCTCCCCTATCTATTAAAACGTAGTTTTACAAGGTTTAGTATTACGCCACACTGTCTCTAATATTGTATAGAATACAAGTTTTGTTTTTGATTGTAATGAGGGAAATATAGAAGAAAAGAGAAGGAGAGGAAGATAGTGAAAGCCTTTTTAACAGCTACACATGTTTTATTAAGCATTTTTATAAAATGAATATACTATTAAAATAGTAGAAAATGGGAAGAGCTTACGCCGACCCCAAATAATGGAATACCAGTGAAGATGATGACAGGATGACGATCGCGAGAGATCTAAAATTATGAATGAATGAATAAACTGATTATGAAACTTCTTTCACACTGCTTTGAAACCGATGGTCGTGGATTCGATTGCTACCAGAGTACATTTGTATTCATGAGTGTGATTGTTTGTATCGGTATAGGTGTTTGCTACGCCGCCACAAGAGTATTATATATAGTACATCTGATGTTTATAAAATAAAAAATCTATGCTTTCATATTTTAAAATATATTAGTTACTATCTAAACTCGACTTCTATGAATTCGTCTATCCTGTAATAGGCTTTCTTACATAAAAATTGTTTAATATAAGATTTGTGCCTCTTGCAGATTCTGGCAGTTTATTATAAAATCTTACGCAATTACCATAGAATGAATTACTGACTTTGGTCTTTAAGTTTTCTAAAACTGCACATGATATTCTCATAAATGTATTATATATATAAACCATAGTAGTTCATATGACATAATGCTAGAAATCTAAAGTATACAAGTTTAGCCGTACGTCTGTTAATTTAATTCTTCTAAATATGCAGCTGAACTGAGTCTACAATTTTGAAAATGGGGCCCCCATTGTAATTTCGAGTCCACTGTTATACCTAAAAAAACTGTATCATTAACAAAATTTACTATTTCGTCATTAAGCAATACGGTGTATTTATTGGTCTTACATTAGGAAGTGTAAATTTTATACACTTTGTTTTGCTGGAATTTAATAATAGGTTATTACATGTAAACCAATTTAATATAGCAGACATAGCACAATTTACATCGTCTAATTGATTAGTTTGACGTCCAATTTTAAACACTAACGAAGTATCATCCGCAAACAGCACTATATCTGCAATTTTCTCTACCATAAAGGGAAGGTCATTTATGTAAATTAAAAAGAGAAAGGGGTCTAAGATTGACCCTTGTGGAACGCCCACTAGATGGCGTCAATATCTGTGTGAATTATTATTAATTTTAGAAACATCGTTTTCAGTTAATAAGATACGGTCACGGCCACGCTCGTGGAAACAATTCTTAAATTAGAAATTAAGTTGACAACTCCCGGCTTTGTCTAAACTGGGATTAGGCTCAGCGAGGCGGAAGAATTAATTATAGTGAAACGGTGCCTTTTTAAAATGTGTAATCTAATATTCGTGGAGTTTTATTAATTCTGACATTTTTATAAAGCACTTGATATATATTCTTTTAACTGACTAAAGGACCAACTAAACCTGTAGCTCAGTAATGACGTCTTATAGAGATCAGTGAAAGAAGAGTACTGTACGCCGACCCCAAATAATGGAATACAGGCAGTGAAGATGATGAACTAATGGTGATGACGATAAACGTAATTCGAGAGATGCTATTAAATAGGTTTGAAATAGAACTACACAAATGGCTCGAAGAAAATGCTGATGCTCTTTGCGAGAATTGATTTAACATTGAATCATTGTTTGTAATGTAATTTATTTGTAAATCATTAAGAATTGTATTTTCATGCTTCTTGATTTATATTTAAATATTTGTAATCACTATTAAGAAGGATATAATTTTCTGACAAGATAATTCTTAACAATGTGACTAACAAATGGCTCGAAGAAAAATTGATTTAACATTGAATCTGTACATCCGATTTATATTTAAATATTTGTAAGAACTGATCTTAATGACAAATAAGCTGACTGTACATCCGATAGTGGTAAACTGTCTTTTATATACATAATTAGCAGTACCAGTGACTTCGTCCGTGTGAACTTTATTTGTCTATAATAAAAGTAGCTTAAGTTATTCCTTATTATATTATTAGCTACCTGCCAAAAAAGCCCCGTCAAAATCGGTCCAGCCATTTCAGAGATTAGGCGAAACAGACAGACAGACAAAAGTTGTAAAAAATATTATTTTGGTTTATGTACCGTATTTATATTCATATGCATGTAGTAAAAAACTGTTATTTTTATATTACAAACAGACACTCCAATTTTGTTTATATGTATAGATTAGTATAGAAAAAACAGGTTATCAGAGGTAGATTGACAGCCAATTTTCAAATACCAACTATAGTCCATTTGCACGAATAACACCACGTCTACTTCGTCGCCATTTAAGGTTTGTACCATGCGAGGAGTCGCGGATTCGATTCCTCACACGGCTGAAACATTTGTATTCATGAGTATAATATTTTTGTCGTTTTGGGTGTTTTCTATGCATTGTGATGTATGTATTTACAAAAAAGAAGATCTATGTATTTATATCAGTTGTCTAGTACCCATATTTGGGACATTTATATCCATGTTTGGGACTAGATGGCGCTGGTGAATTGCTTTCGTTTATTATTATTCTTCCAGCAAACTAAGGTGTCATGCTTCTGTACCCAGTAATTCCACTGTCATATCTCACTCATCAAAGGAAACTCAGCTATTTTAAGCTAAAGTAGTTTGCTTTGTGGCAGAAATAGCTGAGTTAGAGTTTGAAAATCTCTCACTCAACTGACGTAGAGTTTGTACAAAGAACGTTAAAAAAAAACAAAGATACTCCGGCAGTTGAAATGTATATATTTACATACTTTATGTCATGCTTCCGTACCCAGTAATTCCACTGTCATATCTCACTCATCAAAGGAAACTCAGCTATTTTAAGCTAAAGTAGTTTGCTTTGTGGCAGAAATAGCTGAGTTAGAGATTGAAAATCTCTAACTCAGCTGACGTAGAGTTTGTACAAAGAGCGTTAAAAAAAACAAAGATACTCCGGCAGTTGAAATGTATATATTTACATACTTTATGTCATGCTTCCGTACCCAGTAATTCCACTGTCATATCTCACTCATCAAAGGAAACTCAGCTATTTTAAGCTAAAGTAGTTTTCTTTGTGGCAGAAATAGCTGAGTTAGAGGTTGAAAATCTCTAACTCAGCTGACGTAGAGTATGTACAAAGAGCGTTAAAAAAAACAAAGATACTCTGGCAGTTGAAATGTATATATTTACATACTTTATGTCATGCTTCCGTACCCAGTAATTCCACTGTCATATCTCACTCATCAAAGGAAACTCAGCTATTTTAAGCTAAAGTAGTTTTCTTTGTGGCAGAAATAGCTGAGTTAGAGGTTGAAAATCTCTAACTCAGCTGACGTAGAGTATGTACAAAGAGCGTTAAAAAAAACAAAGATACTCCGACAGTTGAAATGTATATATTTACATACTTTATGTCATGCTTCCGTACCCAGTAATTCCACTGTCATATCTCACTCATCAAAGGAAACTCAGCTATTTTAAGCTAAAGTAGTTTGCTTTGTGGCAGAAATAGCTGAGTTAGAGGTTGAAAATCTCTAACTCAACTGACGTAGAGCTTGTACAAAGAGTGTTAAAAAAAACAAAGATACTCCGGCAGTTGAAATGTATATATTTACATACTTTATGTCATGCATCCGTACCCAGTAATTCCACTGTCATATCTCACTCATCAAAGGAAACTCAGCTATTTTAAGCTAAAGTAGTTTGCTTTGTGGCAGAAATAGCTGAGTTAGAGGTTGAAAATCTCTAACTCAGCTGACGTAGAGCTTGTACAAAGAGCGTTAAAAAAACAAAGATACTCCGGCAGTTGAAATGTGTATATTTACATACTTTAGTTTATTAAATAACTAGCTACTCGCCCCGGCTTCACCCGGGTGTACACGTATTATACATATAAAACTTCCTCTTAAGTCACACTATCGATTAAAAAAAAGGCTTCAAAATCCATTGCGTAGTTTTAAAGATTTAAGCATACACAGGGGCGGACAGACAGCGACAGCCACTTTGTTTTATACTATGTAATGAAGTATAATTTTCAGTATAAATAACGACGGTATCAGTACGCTAAAAGCATATTTATATTTTATAAACGTGATACGTTTTTTAAAATACTTCTACTAAAGCATATTGTAATTTACTTGAGTGGTAAATTTAATTTTCCTTTGAGCGCTTTCATTATTTGTTATTTTTTTGTGTGCGACGTTTAAAATATAGAGTTAATACTGATAGGTATTTTGGGATATATTTTTATTTTGTACTAGCTGTACCCGCGACTTTGTCCGCGTGGAATTTAACTTTATTTTCTAAAATAAAAGTGGTCTAAGTTACTCCTTATTACATCAGCTACCTGCCAATAAAAGTCCCGACAAAATCGGTACAGCCATTTCAGAGATTAGCTGGAACAAACTGATAGATAGACAGACAGTCAAAAATTTTAAAAAGTGTTACTTTGATATATGTACCATATTTATATTCATATGCATGTAGTAAAAAACGGTTATTTCATTAACAGACATTCCAATTTTATTTATATGTATAGATTTCGGTGGTCTTGCGGTTTAGCAAACCGTTTACTTCTGATGGTCGCGGGTTCGATTCCTCGCACGGTGCAAACATTTATATTCATGAATATGATTGTTTGTATCGGTATGGGTGTTTTCTAAGTACATAGCTATTATGTACATATTTACAAAAATAAAGAATATCTAAGTATTTATATCAGTTGTCTAGTACCAATAACACAAGCTCTGCTTACCGTGGGACTAGATGGCGCTGTGTTAATTGTCCAAAGTTATTTATTTATTTATTATTTAATGTGTATTTCTAAAAGCTAGAAGTACTAAAGTCTGAATACATTACGTCTCTTACATATATTTGTCACAAGGCACATTCTCAAACCTGCATTCCGTAAACGAATTCCGGGCTGCCACTCAGCCGACCGGTAGCTCATTAATCTACGTCTTCTACTATGTTGAGAAACTTGTATTACCAATGTATATAAGCATCTATGAGTAAAGAAACCTCTGTAATATGAATTTAGCTATATCTGAATAAGAAGAGTATGTGTGTTACCCTTTCACGTAAAAACTACTGAACTGATTTTGATTATACTTTACAGTAATATAGCTTTATAGATCGGAATAAGACATAGGCTATAATTTAAATAGATATTATGTAAATTGAGCGAAACATACTGTTAAATGATAAGTAAGTCTGATGCAGAAGTTGTGCGGGTTCGATTCCTCGCACGGTGTAAACATTTGCAATCTCGATTATGATTGTATCGGTAAAATCTAGATAGGTATTATAAATATCAGTTGTCTAGTACCCATAATACAAGCTCTTACCGTGGGACTAGTTGGTGCTGTGATAATTGTCCAGAATTATTCACTATTACGAAAATTATATAGTATAAAAAAGTCGCCGTCGCTGTCTGTCCATACCTACCTATGTATGCTTTAATCGATTAGACGACCTCGGTGGTATAGCGGTCTACCACACCGCTTTACGTCCGATGGTCGCGGGTTCGATTCCTCGCACGGCACAAGCATTTGTATTCATGAGTATGATTGTTTGTATCGGTCTGGGTGTTTTCCATGTATAATATGTATGTATTTACGAAAAAAATATCTATGTACTTGTATCAGTTATCTAGTACCCATAACACAAGCTTTAGGTAGCTTAACGTGGGTCTAGATGGCGCTGTGTGAATTGTCCTGAGATAAAAAAAAAAAAGATAATCTTTAAAACTACGCAACTGATTTTGTAGCGATTTTTTTAATAGATAGAGTGACTCAAGAGGAAGGTTTATATATATAATACATGTACACCCGTGCGAAGCCGGGGCCAGTAGCTAGTTAATTTTATAAACATGAAAGTTTTGTGAGTATGGATGGATGTTTGTTTCACTCAAAAACTACTAAACGGATTGTGATGAAATTTTACATTAATATAGCTTATACATCAGAACAACATATATATACATTTCTCGCAGGTGAATCCGCGGGCACAACTAGTTATTTATATATCTAGAATGTACTCCAAGGCCGATATATATCTAGATTGTAATATACTACTAGAATGACATGTTATTATTGATTTAAAACAGCAAGTTAACAATAAGATTCCAGCCAAAACAGCTCAAAACCAAACCAAAATAGTAACAAATGATATGAATGTTAGAACGTAAATAACATATCATATATATGATCGACTGGTACCTATGTTTAACAATTTCATATGTTACATATCGTTTTTTGCCTCACAGGAGAAATCGAAAATGATTTTCGGCAGTGAATGCTTGTTCGATGGGTAGCAATAATGGATAACAAATGGTGATCTGTCCGAGCATTGCGCACTGACGAATCCATTTGTGATTTTTTTCTCGCTTTCTGGTTAAATTTCGGGACAAATGTGTTTGATTCCTTTCAATTATAGCAATAAATATATTCAGTTAACTGATGCTCGTTCGTTTTACAATTAATATTTTATTGTATCTATTAAATTAATAATCGTCATCTTAATGTATATTAATAATTCCGTCAAGGGGTACGGTAGACTCAGACGAAACCTTATGTGAATAACAAAACATAAAAAAATATTGATTTCGAGTCGACAACATATATCCGCAAAATTCGGATTATGGAGTATTTCGTTAAATTCTAATGACACTGACAAACAAACCGCAGTCGCCATCTTTTCATTTCACTAGCATTTTCTTCATTCGTTGACGTTTCGTGAAAATATTGTTTTTGACACTTATTTATGATAAAAGAGTGTTTTTTCTTTAAACCTCAAATTGGCCGATTGCGAGACAATTTGGCAATTTTTTTTTATTAATTTGTTTTACGGCTCTGGATACAAGTTCTTTTTATCCCAACTTAATTTTTACAAAAAAATAAAAATTATATGTATAAAAACTTTTGCACTTTTTATTTACTTACTATATTTATTAAACACAATGAACGAAGCTTTACAAATCTATGCCTTGCTTACTTTTAATATTCCATGAGAACCGATGACTACAGAAACATCTACCCACATTTCACCCGAGCGAAGCCTGGTTTTCATCTAGTAATATTATAAACGTGAAAGTTTCTGCGTGCGGATGTTTGTTACTCTTTCTAGCAAAAGCTACTAAACTGAATGGATTTTGATGGAATGGATGAATGAACTTTACAGTAATATAGCTTATGCATCAGAATAACTCATAGGCTTTATTTTTTATTGAAATTTAATACGGCTGAAACCGCAGGCACAGCTAGTAATATAATATCTCTGGACAAAGCAAGCGCCATCTAGTCTCAAGCTAAGCATAGCTTGTGTTTAGACAACTGACAATGTTTTCAACATGCCAATCATATTCATGAATACAAATGTTTGTACCGTGCGTGGAATCGAATATGCGACCAACGGTAGTAAGGCGGTGTGTTAAATGGTTAGACGACGGTTAACGACGGAGGCCGTTTCAAAATAAATCCAGATTACCATAATGGAGACAAGTCATCATGTGACGATAATAGTAAACCTTATGCTTGTCTCCATGACTGATGTCATGCTTATCTTATAGTTTAACTGCCTTCAAACACACCCAAAAAAAGTAGAAATTGCTTAGCGATAGAAACAAGTGGAATGTCTACCACCTTGCTCAAAGTAGTCTCGTCTCTGTGATAATCTTATATATAAAATTCTCGTGTCACAGTTTTCGTTCCCATACTCCTCCGAAACGGCTTCACCGATTCTCATGAAATTTTGTGAGCGTATTGAGTAGGTCTGAGAATCGGCCAACATCTATTTTTCATCCCCCTAAATGTTAGGGGTAGTACACCTCTAATTTTTTTTTTTATTTTAAGGCAAAACGACGTTTGCTAGGACAGCTAGTAATTGATAAAAATACTTATAGTTATTCAATATTATTCAATAATTATAAGTATTTCTTATCGTTCTCAGTCTTATATTCCACGGGGGTGTAAAGACATGGTGGGTCTGCTGCTTCTTTTGATCGTTATTCAAAGCATACCAGTTCTTATGAAAGTCATCCAGTAACAACAACAGCCATTGGATGAACGGCAGCAAAAATTTTATAAGCAGAATTTAACTTCCAAACGCTTCTAATACGGTCACGCCTTTTAAATTTAAAAACGTCTATTTACTCTCTTAATGGATCACGTCCTGGAAGCATTATACTTGATAGTGCAAGTTGAGGCAGTGGATTCAGCAGACAATTGAACTGGATTTTAAACTTTTTACTCGAGTTTGAGTTTTAGTACTTAGCAATTTGTTTTTGGCGTACTCCTCGCTAATGTTGTATGCGGGTGGAATGATAACAAAATACCGCGTTAATTTAGTCCTCGTACATTGTCTTTGTATCGTTGAGATAAGTTACAAACAATGTAACAATTATATTCATCACAGGATTTTAGTATTTATTACTTCACGTCTTATTGTTGCTTTCATGTACCTGACTATATTGGTGTAACTTTACTTTGATTGCACAAAATAGTAAAATTGAGAAGATTAAAGATGGAATAAACCAAGAAACCAGACGTTAATAGTAACTGTAATTATGTATTAATGTGTATATATATTTATAGTTATGTATATTTGAGTCATATATATTTATTTTTGTTTATTACGTGCGCCACCTACCCTGTTCTTATTTTTATTTCTCTATCCACCCGAAGGTAGTCTGGAAGAGATTGCTAAGCGATAAGACCGCCTTTTGTATCAGTCAATGTATATTTTCTATTTTAATTGTGTTTTTTTGTTCTGTAATTGGTGCAATAAAGAGTATAAATAAAAAATAAAAAAATATTTATTAATCAGAGTTGTATATTCCTTGTGTATTGTGTGTTCAAGTAGATTTATTACAATATTTGTAATATCATTGTTTGATAGTAAAATATTACTGTGTTTATGTTATTATAATAATTAAATAAAAAATTAATAGAATTGATTATACACCGAATTTAATGATGATGCCATAGAATGTTCTAGAAGTGATGGTTAGAATTGATTGTATGTCGCAGAATGTTCTAGAATTGGAAAAAATGTATAATAAGAAAAACAAAACGATACAATATTCCATGAGTAACATTCCATATTTAAATTTTGTAATTTTATTTTTAAATGCTTTATTTGGCGCATCATGACATGTCTCATTTATATTTGTGTACCGCAATCATCCTCTGCACCACTCATGTTTGCCTGGTAGATACGCTGCAAGGTTTTTTTTTACGAATGATAATGGAATAGTGCACCCGCTTGCGCTAACGGTTTACACTGCCGGAGCATCAGTGGAGGATGGTAAGATGATCATGAGATCAGGTCAGTTAGCCCATCGTGACAAATTCACCAAGAATTTATCACGGTACATTACGTTGTACATTTTATTTAGGTGTATTGAAGTTAAATAAATAAATTACCAGGACATTGCGCAGTAGTCTCTTCTTCTTCATCTTCCACTGGTCTCTACCAACCGTCATTTCTGAGTTTACAGTCAGCTTATTTGTCAATCCTATGGAATTACATATATACATATTAAATCATTAAGTGAGGACCACTGTCTGACTGACTGTCCTCTAAGCCGCAGGGCTAATCTGGATATAATGTGGACATATTCATAAATTCAATTTGATTTAGTAATAGGCTGACCCTTGGGACCTCTGTAGCGGTAGACAGTTGTTAGGGTATTAATATAAAATAGATTATAACCTATTTCACAATTCTAATACTTATATGATATATTTGATTTATTCAGGCGTTTCTCTTTTCACTTAGAAACCACATAAGGTAAGGTCTACTTTGTCATTCCAATAATTCTAAGAAATGCTTCAGGTTGTCTGTGAGATTTCTTTTAGCAATGAGATCGCCTTTTGATATATATTTTCCGATATTTTTTTTTTTATTTATTATTCTTCAAGAAAAAATGAAATACAATATAAAACAGAATATTTGGAGTATATAGGTATAAAATCGCTTAAGCGATTTCTTCCAGACAATTTTTGGGTAGAGGAGAAAAGATAGAAGGTGGATGGCACATGATGGAATGAAAGAAACATAAATAATAATAATAATATATTAAATATATACACAAATTATAAACATATCCATTATACATAAAATACTTATAAAATAAATCTATACATATAAATAAAATTGGAGTGGCTGTTTGTAATATTGAAATAACCGTATTTTACTACATGTATATGAATATAAATACGGTACATACAAAATAACATTTTTTACAATTTTTGTTTGTCTGTCTGTTTGTTCCGGCTAATCTCTGAAATGGCTGGGGGTACGGGACTTTTATTGGTAGATAGCTGATGTAATAAAGAGTAACTTACGCTACGTTTATTTTAGAAAAATAAAATTATATTCCATGCGGACGAAATCACGGGGACAGCCAGTATACAATATTATAATATCTTATATATAAAATTCTCGTGTCACAGTTTTCGTTCCCATATTACTCCGAAACGGCTTGACCAATTCTCATGAAATTTTGTGAGCGTATTGAGTAGATATGAGAATTGGCCAACATCTGTTTTTCATCCCCCTAAATGTCCACCCCTAAATTTTTATTTTATTTTAAGTAAAACAACGTTTGCCGGGACAGCTAGTAAATAATATAGAAAAATATATACACAGAAACTTATTTTTTCTTTTTCTATTTATTCTCAGTAAGATAATAATATAATAATAATGACTGTTTATATACTCTTTATAGTACATAAAGAGTTATTATTATTATGATCTTAATGTTACGGTACTATATGACAGTAGTACTACAGTAACAGTCTTGTGAAGCTCGCTTAACTGACGTTGCCAGTCCTGAGAAGTTGTGAGTCCATAATCTCTAAGTTTACTGTTACATCTTACTCCTCAACGTGAAACACAACTATGTATCTGTCTCACATATTCCTACCCTCATTTTGCATTTTTAATTTAGAAAAAAGAAAGCTGCTACAAGCTGTACGAATAGGATAGAAAAATGACGAATTTATACAAAAATTACCTCGGTTTATTTCACAATTCTTACTAAACACGAATAAGTTTATGGCAAATAAAGGTATTTACCTCTCTCGACGTTTCGTCTAGGTTGCACTAGCCGTGGTCACGAGTTGACTGAGTGCTGAGCTGAAGGACACGTCGAGAGAGGTAAATACCTTTATTTGCCATAAAATTATTCGTGCTAAGACCCGGTTAATAATTTAAATAATGTATATTAAACACGAAAGTTTAAAATTTACTTACTAATATTATAAAACCAAAATTTTAGCGAGTATGGTTAGATAACTCTGAATGGATGTTTGTAACTCTTTCACCGAACCGTTAGATACCGAAGGATATACTGGAATTACCTCTAAATAAATGCAACACGTATGTATTGAGCATCGCCTATTATGTAATACACGCCTATTATGTGCTACACGATTACTTGAATGACAAACGTGCATGGCAATAATAGTTCATGCACGGGATTTTAACTTAATGTTAGATATAGACTACAGAAGTACACAATCTAAAAAAACAGGCTATTAAAAAAAATCTGTTGAGTTTCTTGCTAGTTCTTCGGAATTGAATCTGTATACTGAACTGGACGGTAGGGAAAAAATTATGTACGAAAAATTTGAGGTTCATAAGCGGCTAAAATGAACCTGAATAAATGATTTTTTGATTTTGATGCAAAAGCTACTGAACACATTTTAATGAAACCTTACAGTAATATAGCTTATATGTTTCAAAATAACACATAGGCTACAAATTTCATGCAGTTGAAACCGCGGACACAGCTAGTTTTTAAATATGAGATTATCGTTGAAATAAGTTGTTATTGCAATATATTTAGTCGTAATGTATGAATTATAGCCATTGTCAAAACTTGCAGCACACACAAGCCATAAAACTTCGGAACAGTTCAAAACCATTTCGCAACTTGAAACGTTTTACAAGTACCCATAAAAACAATGGTCCGGAACAATGAATCCGATAGCTAGCTTTATTGTCACCGTATTATGCAATAACTCAACCGGAGAATGCAAGTGTTGGAAAACTTTAAACTGCGACTACAGTGTAAAGTTTGGAAGTTTAGCGTCCATGTGACTTGCGACCGGCCGCTCGAATTTCCAACAAAATGAAGTAATTTCCACAAACTTCACAGTATAAAGTCACATCATTGAAACTATTCAGCTGAGTTCAACGCTCGAACTTATCTGATATGCTAATGATACTTTAACCAGACATTAACTGAGGAATAAATAAGTTCTAGCAGTTTAGCATACGCGGGTTTGATTCCTCGCACGGTACATGTCTATTCAGGAGTACTACTATACTATATGCTACTATACTATACTAAATCCCCCGGTTCTGCTTTGCGTAGTACCAGAAGCCTATGTTTGACGAGCCCTGCTCACTCCTCCATATATTATTCCAACTCCTTCACTGTCCAAGCCATTCGCCTCTGGAACAGAGAGTTCCACTCTCCATTCGATCAGCTCAAACACATCCATCTTTTAAAATAGACTAAGATCTCATTATCTCTCTTCATAGTACATGTTTTTTTTTCTCATTTTTTCCAATATGTTGGTTTATATATTTATCCCAAATATAAGTATGTATATCTAGTAGTATAATAAATAGTGTCTTATGTGTGCCATCTACCCTATTCTATGTACATAATTCCTCTCTTCTAGGTTGTCAGTAAGAGATTGCATTTAGCGATAAGACCGCCTTTTGTTATTATTTTACTATTTACTGTATTTTCTTATTATTTTATGTGTACACAATAAAGAGTTTTATTATCATTATTATTATTATGTTTGTTTGTATCGGTCGGAGTGTATTCTATGTGTATTAGGTATGTATTTAAAAAAATATATCTAAGTATTTATATCAGTTGGCTAGTACTCATAACATAAGCTCGTCTTAGCTTGGGACTAGATGGCGTTGTGTGAATTGTCCTTGGTTATTAATCTCATTTATGCCTCCTTTTATTTGGTATAAAAGAGGCAATACTATTATTATTATTATATAACTAGTTGGAATTAAAAAGCATATCCTACTAACAGATATGTCG
This sequence comes from Achroia grisella, assembly GCF_030625045.1. Lineage (NCBI taxonomy): Eukaryota > Metazoa > Arthropoda > Insecta > Lepidoptera > Pyralidae > Achroia > Achroia grisella. The sequence goes on from NW_026713078.1 coordinate 1,474,712, forward strand.
TTTTTAAGGGTATCGTGCTCAAAAGGAAAATTTAATAAGGATTCCAACCCTCGTAAGATCACTAAAGTGTGCGTGACGTGCGTTTACCTAACTAAATGTTTAACATGTAAGCAGCATATAGTTATGTTACATTTTAATCCTTAAACATGTGGATAAGATTAAAAATAGAATATGAGAACTATATATAGAATCAGTGAAGTAACATGAATAACACGGAGGGAGCGGTTAGTAATGAGGTTAGTGACCCAATGATAACAATTGCTATGTAGTGTCGATATGTTCTATCCTTGAGATATAATTTTTTTACTTATAGTTCTGTTTATATTTTCTCCCAGTCCACCTTTGGAATGTGCAGAGATACTTAATTGTGGCAAAAATAATAAATAGCTCATGCTTACCATTTTGTTGTTACAACCCGTAGTTTTTTTTTTCATGGACGATAATGAAATGGTGTTCCCGCCTGCTCTAGCGGATTACGCTCGCAGGGCACCAGTGGAAGATAAAATGGGCATGAGGTCAGGTCAGTTAGCCTATCGTGACAAATTCACCAAGAATTTAACACCATGGTTTCCAGGGGGAACCGCGTGTCGTCCTAACATGATACATTGCTAGCAACGGAAACACACAATGGGGTCTCCATTACTAACAATCCCCTTTCCCCCACAACTAGCAGTTTTTTTTATATATAGTGCACCCGCCTGCGCTAAAGATTTACGCTGGCGGGGCACCAGTGGAGGATGATAGATGAGCATGAGGTCAGGTTAGTTAGCGCATCGTAATAAATTCACCAAGAATTTATCATGATAGTTTCCAGGGGGAACAGCGTGGAGGTCAATCTGACATGGTACATTGCTAGCAATGGGGTCATCAGTCCATATTACTAACAGTCCCCTTCCCCCCTAATCCTTTATATTACCTGATCTGACTTAATTTTCGTTTTATTAATAATAATAGTAATTTTCGTTCTATCATCGAGCACTAGTGTTCGTTAATGCACATCTATAAAATTAATTTCAAAATTGTTTATTAATATTAGATCAAAATAATATAGGACCTTCCGGTCTTATATTATTTTGATTTTACTACTCATTCGGAACGCAGACTCATCACAATAAGCTTGAGTAAGAAACTTGGGTGTTGCTGTTTTAAATAAATATTGCTCAGAATTACATTAAGATTTCTTGTGAATAAAAACTGCCGAATAGCAAAGTTACTATAAGTAATTATATAGTTATATTATATAGTAACAAAATAAATCAATAGATATACTATAAATAGCACCCGTTCGTATAACGGAAGCTCAACCATATAATAGTAAACACCGCCTGTCTGGTCATTTAAGAGAGCATGACTGACTCATGACATTCCACCACGTAATTAATAATTCTCGTTCGTTCCATAATTATTAATTCTAAGAGGTGTAATGTATCCCCATTGCTAGCAATGTACCGTCAGGTTGATATCCACATGGTTTCCTTGGAAATCATCATGGTAATTTGCCATTTGGTAAGATAAACCTGATCTCAGGTTAAATTGTTAGCAGGCGGGTGCACCATTCTAATATCTATATATAAATTAATAGTAAACACCAATTCTTTTTTTATTCCTCATTATTCTTAACAGCCAATCTATTCTGTAAATATAGGGTCATAAACCTTACAAATTGTTAGCATAATAATGAAATTATGTATCCTATTCATAAACCCGATAAAGCAATTGAGCCAAAAACCTGATATGCCCATTTGAAATTCTAAGTTAACAAACAACCTCATATTTCTTACTGAATAATATTTCCCGCGCCGTTTCCCGTAGCACAGATTACGAAATAAAAGGCACGTAATTTGTAAGCCTTCGTACCTGTTTGGTATCATTTTAATATCCCTCTATTTGTTCCGGTGTAATTCAATATTATTACCGTGAACCTAAAAACGATTTCTGCAATTTTCTTCTTTCCTTTCAATGGCAACTAATTCTACTTTTCCTCTCGGGAAAGTATATTTGAATGCGCAAAAGTCATCGCAACAACAGGCGCATTCTGTCACATTTTTTAGATCTTCCTTTGTGCAGGATTTTGGGCAAAAAGGACAGGGCAATAGAGGGGCCATAGTCTGGGATGGCGCTCCGCAATCCCAAGCCTACCTTGAAGCGACACCCCATTTTAACAAGTTGTACCTGCAGCGGTTTATCTGGGTTCGCAGTGTATAAAGCGATTTCCAAGTGGACCATTGTAGGTCGCGACTTGGAGGCAAATGAAAAATATGTAAACGTTTATATGAATTGATACGCGACTGTTAGTTAAATAGATATATTTATCTGTTTAGAATTTTTTTTGTAGAAACTGGTCTGCTCTAAGCACTATTCATTCATAATTTAAGAGCTACGGTCTTGTCGGTGGAGTTATTACCACTTTCCGCGACCTTCCATCATGCTCTTTAAATGTTGATACTACACGACTCCCATTTTGTCTTTAATTTGCTTGATGTAGCTGTGCCTTAGTATGCCCCTACCCCTCTTTCCTTCTATTTTCCCTCAATGTTAATTTTCATAAAGTCATCATGCCTTATCAAGTATCCTAACATTTTCATCATTTTCTAATTACTAGAACTGAATTAATCTTATAATGGATTTAATATTTAATCCTAATAAATTAGTGGTAGTTGGTATTCACACGTTTCGGTTTAAAAATGTAAAGTTACGACGATTATTTAAAAGAGCAACACGCAAGTTTCTTCCTCGTTCTTCTTGTAATGAGACAAGCTTTCAGAATGAGCGGTAAATTAAAAGAACGATAACTATGACTATTCAAAAGTGCTTAATTTAAGTTTATGTGAATAAAGGATTTTTGTTCTATTCTATTCTATTTTCTTTAGTAAACATAGGCAACATATAAAATTTTTGGCATTACATGATTGCTGTATTGTCACAATTGTGATATGAAAAAAAGAAGAAATTTTTAAATATTTCAGTAATTATAGAAACAGTAAGTTTCTAACATTTTTCAGCATCTAGTCAAATCCTATTTTCTCTCTTTGTAAATATGTTTCCTTCTTCTACACTGTGTTACCTGTGACATTTTAACTAGTATGATATTTTTTTTTCTGGTTTATATGTATAATATTTGATTATATATACTTAGTTGATGTATACTATATTATTATATTATATTATTATGTATTTATATGTATGTATATATATGTGAATTTGTGTATGTACTATATTTTGTTTACATAAGTGTATACAATTTTTATGTTTCCACTAATGCGCCACCTACACTATTTTTTTTTGTAAATACTCTCTTTCCAAAGGCTATCTGTAACAGATTGCATTAGCGATAAGGCCGCCTTTTGTACTTAGTTTTTTTATTTTTGTTTTTAATTTTGTTCATGTCCTTTATATGTTGGTGCAATAAAGTGTTATAATAATAATAATAAATAATAAGTCTCCTCCCCTCTTCTATTCCTATTCGAATTCCTTCTCCTATACTAAAAAGGCCGGCAATTTCCCTGGTGACGCGCGTGCTCATGGGCGGTGATGTTCACTTATCATCAGGTATATTCCAAGCTATAAAAAAATAAATATTTTCCACCTTACGATATAAAAAAATATTGTAACATGAGGTTATAATTAAAATTAATAAAATATTTTAACAATAAACGCTAATTATCTTCTATACTTCTGCTGCTTTTTACAATTTTTAAATTACCAACAAATTGTGTTCTAATTTTAAATGTAGCTTTTAATTTTTTTCTTTCCATGTCTAACTGGTAATTAATTAATTAAAATTTTCCATCTTTCATTAAATAAACTCACTGCCTTTATTATGCTTTCTTTAAACCTGACTGGCACAGCTTAAAATATCTCACGGCTCTGTAACAAAGAGATTTTATTAACTTTAATTAGAACGCCAAAGATCCTCAAGAAAGAATGTCGCTTTTAAAAAAATAACTCATAGATACGTTTTCGTTTTTTATTTTGCGTCGTGACCTGATCGTATACAATTCAAGCTTAGAGAGTAAATGATCGTGAATTCGAGACCGGTCTGAACCAAAACTTTTATTACGTATAAAATTATATTCCTGAGTCCTGGAGACATAAAACGGCATGACGGCTTCTATGGTCTAGCGGCTTAACACACCGCCTTCCGATAGTCGCGGGTTCGATTTCTAGTACGGTTATATTTTATTATAACATTGTTTTTTTTGTAAATAAAATAATAGTATGTCAGTCTGTATTTATACTTGTATGATTAAAATAATTGATAATGCAGTTTAATTCAACATTTTTTATTGCCGGTCGAAAAAATAATGTATCGTGTAAAGGGATTAGTCCTCAAGGCAATCTAGGAATTCGACCATAGAGATAATGGTTTTTAGAATAGATAGATAGAATATACTTTATTTGCAACATACAGTAAAGAAGAAGCACAAACAATATAACAAAGGACACATGTATCATTACAATAAGGCGGCCTTATTGCTAAAAGCTTTAAAAAAGGTTTTTACTGGTACGCTTAAAATAATTTATAATGCAGTTGAACTTTTTTTTATTGCCAGTCGCAAAAATAATGTATCGTATAAAGAGATTAGTCCACAAGGCAATCTAGGAATTCGACCATAGAGATAATGGGAATTGTATCTGGCAACTATAAATCAGAGTATTGACGTCGGGTCTATGTCCCTTTGCTGCGATACGGATGTAGATAATCTTGAAGGGTGAAGGGGTGGCATCCCTTCAGGCTTTGTTTGGCAAACCAATTCGAATTAAACATTTTTTTGCGCAGTACATCTTATTGTATTTAAATGAGAATTAGGCGAATTATCTATTATTATATCCAACTAGTTACCGTTAGCCCCGGTTTTGCACGGGTGTGCATGTAATATACATATAAACCTTCCTTTTTAGTCACTCTATCTATTGCTAAAATGTGAATTAAAATCTGTTACGTACTTTAAAAGATATAAGCGAACAGACAACGGAAACTACTTCATTTTATACTATGTAAAGGTATATAAAAATATGTTTTTATATTTATTTAAAAGAGCAACACGCAACTTTCTTTCACATTCTTCTTGCGATGAGTCTGCGTTCCGAATGAGTTAATTAACTAACTCATTAAAAAACAGAATAAAAAAATGTGACTATTCAAAAGTGCTTATATTAAGTTTATTTGAATATAGATTATTTCTATCATATTTCTGATATTTCACGGTGTTTGTTGTTGAATTGCGAAACCGTTACACCGATTTTTACTTCACTATTACTGTATGTAGATACTATTTACTGTATCTATACAGTAAATAAAGCTCAATAGTCTACAAGTAAAAAGTATTCGTAATCTCCGAGTGCACCTTGGGACACACGAAATCTTCACCTCCTGTGGTGCTTTTTTTTAAATATAAATATATCTATCGTCTTATTATGGTGTTTTTCAATTTAACTTGATTTTAAAATGTCTGCCTTAATCATATAATATTTCACATCTACATGTGGCATATAAGAAAACAAATAAAAAATGTTTGAAGTTCTGGGACAGTCCGATTTTGCTAGGGTCATTTTTTATGAAAAACACCCATATATGATCTGAGAATAGGTCGTGGGCAATTTTTTTTATTGAAATCCGTTTAGTATTCCTGTCATGAAGAGGCAACAAACGAACACACACGTATTCTCATTTATTATATTAGTAAGGATCTATTATCCTTACTAATATAATTATATAATTATATACTATTATAATTATTTGGAGATTTCTTAAAAAAAAATCTAATTATTTTTTACCAATCTTTGTATGAGAATATCAATTTACAAATACCAATAGATTTAATAATAGTAAAGTATTAATTTGTGTGGGCAAATAAAATACAGCTGAAAAACTACATCCTCCCGTTGTCAAGTCGGTCAAAATAAAGAATATTATCCATTACAACGGCACGTACTTTCAATGAGGAGTACGTGTAGGGGAATTCGCATTTATCAAAACACCCCACAATATCGTAAATATACAGGGACATAACGGCTTTCCACAATTTAATGTAATATTGATAATAAAATTCCATTTCGAGTGTTGCAAAAGCGGTATTTTAAATGTAAATCAATAGCAATGTTACACACAAATGTGTATTTTATTATAAAACATTTTCAAAATCTTATTATAAATTGAAATTTATTCATATTTTTATGAATAAATTCAGTGTTCTATTTTTAAAATTTCGAAATCATTTGTATACTTATATACTCTTATCTCTTTTATTTTGAAGGCTTAATTTTTTATACGATTTGCTTTACTGTTCCATTTTCAAATTCGTTTCTGTTTTAATTATTACAAATTTATTTATGGAAGTAAGTCATACTGTTTGTTATTATTTGTAAAGGTTTATTAATAGTTATGCAAATAACATAATGTTATTTGCGTATATTTTGTATGCAATAATATAAAATAATAAACTTTAAACAATTCAGATAGTGTCATCAAGTCCCAAGCAAAGCAGATGTCTAATTGTACATGTTGTGGGTACTAGACAATTAGATAAGAACAAATATATTGTAAAATATGAAAAGTAAACCATAAAAAATAAAAGACAAGACGTAAAATCATGAAATATATTAGAAATTATCCATGGTGTGGAATCCACATGATGGAAACTGGAAACCGTCGCACATGTAGAGTACAACACCAGTATCAGAGAATGCAATGTGACGCTTCTATACCTAATAATTTGTCAGCCATATCTAGCTATTCACACCGAAGCACAGTTAGCAAAGCAAGATCCTTAGCGGCAGAATTGGGTTGATACTGGCTGTTTAAAGTCAAGTAATGAGGTTGAAAATTTAGAATAAGGTTTTTTTCTCTCCGATCGATCCACGGTTCAATTCTAATGTAGACCGAAATTTCGACGGCCTGAGCTAATATTCGAACCCGTCTGGTGTCCTCAGGCTAGTCTTATCCGTCAACCGGGAGTTCGCCTTGCACTCACTCACTCACTTGTCACACGCCCTATCGTCCGATTAAGCTGTAAAGGCAAGCTGCGGCTAGCAGCATTGGAGTAGTTCGAAAAAAAAAAAAAACTGCTTTGTATCTCTTATCTAAGTATCTCTTTAGTCATCTCGAATAACAATCCTAAGTATATTTATTAGCCTACTTTATTTTTAGATTAACGTCAATAAATTTTGTTTCATGCATTAAGAAAATAACGAGCGCCCACAGATAGCCACAAAGTATCGAATTATTTCCGTGCTTGTCCTAATTTAGGCGTACAATGGCTTCTTTGATGTTTCATTGCTTAACGTGAGCTGTCAATCTGTCAAACTAAAAGCGAGCCAGTCATAATACAATTATAGCGATGGAATTAATATTTCAAAAGTTTAATTTTAGAATTCTTGATTTGAATTAATTGTGTTACCGAACATTAATAAAAAAGAAATTTTATTAATTATTAATTTTCGTTTCCACAATGAATTCAAATTAGGAATTCTAAAATTAAACTTTAACTAAATTTCTTTCATAATTTATTAGCTATTTGGCTTCTCCTAATTTTGCAACTTCATGTATTTTTTGAGATAAATAATTATGAAAATTATAATTAAATGAATAATAATATATGTATTTCATAATTTTCTATTTATTTATTGCTTTCTACTTCCTGTACTTTTTTGAGACTATAGATAATAGCCTAGATAAAGTCCTAGTGATATAATGTACACGCAACAATCGAAACACAGCTTCTAAAGCAAGCTGTTTTGCAGCTGAAAAAGGTACCCAAACAGACGACATTTTAGAATCTACTTTTAATAGGCATTACTATTATTCAGTTTATTATTTTATTTATATTAAATACGAAATTTTTATTATTTATCACAAATGTACGTTTCAAGATTCATGTTTTTTGAGAAGATTTTGGTGTTTCGGTAACTCTTTCTAGAAAGACCTTTTAAGAAAGTTAAAATAAAATTCAACTATTAAATTATTAATTAGTACAAGGTATATCATAATATATTATATTATAATTATAATTATATTATGTATATTATATTTATAAAACCTTGTTATTTTTTGTTTTTTAAGTTTAGGACTATGCGTGTAAATCTTTCTTGCCAGTTAATAATATTCATTAGCAATTACCATGCCGGACAAATTGCGTATAATAGAATAAAAATATTTAATAATATTTATTTTGAGTTGCAACACTGTATAACAAATTTACCTTTTATATCTGTCAAGGCGTGCGTTTTTACTACCTATATAATATTGTAGAGAGAAGCACAATAAAACCGATATATCCCTTTTCTGCATTATCGGTATGTCAACACCGCAAATTGTCTGGCAACATTTTATATCCGGAACATTATAGGCATTTACAGCTGAGGGGAGCGTAATGTTGCCAGCGTTTTGTTTTATCGACCCCACCCACATGATATGCGCCGTAAATAAAATAAACCTGTAAAATAAGAATAAAGTCATACCCCAAATATATTTAGTATGGTAGCTTCTACTATAGGTAAGTTAGATGCGTGAGAAAATTTTAATTCCGAAATTCGATACTAGATGGCGTCAATTAAAAATTAAAACGCACTACGTTTTCATTTCGACCAAAGTGTATAATAGTGGTTTAGCGGTCTAACACACCGCTTTACGTTCGATGGTCGCAGGTTTGATTCCTCGCACGGCACAAACATTTTTATTCATGAGTATGATTGTTTGTATCGGTCTAGGTATTTTCTATGTATAATATGTATGTATTTACGAAAAAAAATTACTTATGTGTTTGTATTAGTTATCTAGTACCCATAACACAAGCTTTAGCTAGCTTAACTTGGGTCTACGTAATAATGTTGCTCAAGTGCTGAAATTGTATTAATATGTTTTTACATTAATATTATAATAACATTGTTTAAAACTATTAATTATCACTATAATTTCAATTACATAAATTGTTGCATTTAAATTAATTTTAATGTAAAACTTAGATACGAATAATTCGCATGAATTCGAAATAAACGAGTAAGAGAAACTTAATTTAAAATTAAAAAATTCTCACTGTTTAGACGTTTCAATTATAGTTTAATTAAGAAATCATTTTAATTGCATGGTCAATGAACTGAAAGAAAATATTTGTGTTATTTAAAATATAAATTTATATAACTTAATTACATATGTATATAGATATTATTTAGTCATTTATATAATATAGTATTGTCAGTTTTTCGACATAACTACAACCCTTTCTATTTTTAATTAAAGGTTCGCTGGTAGATATGAAATTAAGTTCGTCTTTTGTACAGTTTATTTTGAAATAAAGAATAAAAATAAATAAAGAAATAACTCTGGACTCTGTATAGCGTGACACTATATACGTGATGGCGCTATATTAATAATACAGCGCCATCTAGTGTCACGCTATACAGAGCTTGTTTTATGGGTACTATACAACTGATATACTTAGATATATATATTTTTGTAAATACAATACATAATATACTCAGACAACACCCAGATTGATAAAAAAAATTTCATAAATACAAATGTTTGTACCATGCGAGGAATCGAACCTGCGACCATCGGACGTAAAGCAGTTAGCTAATCCGCTAAACCACCGAGGTTGTTAGTAATAGAAATATTTTTTATTTTTTTTTATAGATACAAAGTTAATAATATTATAATAGTATTCCAAGGGTAAATAAAACTTCCACTGCTCCTGAGAAAAGGGTTGGTAAGGGTTGACAAGGCGCACGTGACAACATCATCGGTGAATGCGTCTAAAGGCATTGCTAACTACATGCAATTATGCGGGTCGTTGCGTTTGTATGTTTACCAGATTTTAAATGACTTCATGAAAGGAAGACGTCCCCAGTTTGACGGTTATCTTCTGAAATAAGTATAAAGTTTAGTGGATTAATAAAGACAAATTTATGAAGGAAGTTAGATTACTAACTGTAAATTAATTGGTGATGCCCATGAATTAGTACATTGATCGCAGTTTACAAAAATTCTGCCGTGGGTATGTTGCCCTCTCCTCTCTTTAAGAAGGGAGATGAAAATTTTTGGAAAAAAAAGTAATAATAAAAGTGAAAATAATGCATAACAATAATAATAATGTTGCAAATTTTCAAAAGAAAAAGCCGTCTGACTTAACACATGCCGTATTGTATGAAATTTCTTTCGTCATCACTTTCATCATCCTCATACATATTTTAAACTCATCCACGCTTGTCTAAGGTCCCCCGTAAAAAGGGAGATATAAAAAAAAATATTAATATCTCACGACAATTCACACAGCGCCATCTAGTCCCACGCTAAGCAGAGGTTGTGTTATGGGTCCTAGACAACTGATATAAATTTTATATAATGAAAATATAAATACACAATTTATTTATTTATTTCAATATCTATAAAAAAAAAATTCAATACCATAACAGACTATCCAATATAGCTAGTATTTTTAAACAGAGAAAATACCCAGTCCTATATAAACAATTATATACTCATGAATACCATTACCATCGTACCACTCGCCATCGACAGGGAATTCATTCACATTCAACGTGTGGGGACGTTGGAACCTAAGTGGTCTCGGACAGTGCAATTTCAGAGGAGCGTCCTCCCGCGTACACTTAGATTGTGGAATGAACTTCCTGCCAAGGTTTTCTCACGAGACTACAGTATGGGGTTTTTCAAGGGTATATTAAGGTTTCTTATGGGTCGGCAACGCGCAAATGACAAACCTGTTGTTTCAGGCGTCCATAGGCTACGGTAACCATTTACCATCAGATGGGCCGTATGCTTGTTTGCCACCATTGTACTCAACCGTGCGAGTAATCAAATCCGCGACTATTGGAAGTAAAGCGCCATATTACGACCTCGGTGGTCTAGCGGTCTAGCACACCGCTTTACGTCCGATGGTCGCGGGTTCGATTCCTCGCACGGCACAAACATTTGTATCCATGAGTATGAGTTTGTATCGGTCTGGGTATTTTCTATGTATAATATGTATGTATTTACGAAAAAAAAAATTATCTATGTATTTGTATCAGTTGTCTAGGACCCATAACACAAGCTTTAGCTAGCTTAACTCTAGATGGCGCTGTGTGAATTGTCCTGAGATTATTATTTTATTATTATATTAATCCGCTAGTCAATCAAGGCAGTCAACAGGTTATGTCTATGTCATAAATTTATATCTATAAATATTATCATCCTAAAGTTAAGCTTTAATACTTTATATATAAAATTCTCGTGTCACAGTTTTCGTTCCCATACTCCTCCGAAACGGCTTGACCGATTCTCATGAAATTTTGTGAGCGTATTGAGTAGATCTGAGAATCGGCCAACATCTATTTTTCATCCCCCTAAATGTTAGGGGTAGTCCACCCCTAAAATTTTTATTTTATTTTTTAGACAAAAGTTTTAGATTCTATTTTTTTATGATACAACATACAAAAATACATACAATCCTAAATTTTCACCCTTATATCATCAACCCCTATTTTTTTATAGCGTTATTAATTTATATGGCAAAACAACGTTTGCCGGAACAGTGTATTATAATAATCACGCGACCATAGGAACCGAAGTAAGGCGTTTGCCCCTTATAGACTAAAAAATCAGGCAACGCTAACTATAAACTTACACGAATATAGATATTTCAACTAACCCAGTATCATTTCTATGGAATAGTTCCGCAATATTGACATAGTTTCTTTCTGCTTTGTTTGATTTGATAGTTATAATTAGCGCTTGTAATAGTGGTCCGCCTTTTTTAGGCTCAGTAGTTCAGGTCGATATAGTTTGTTAGTACAGCAGAACTATTGGGAACATATAATTATACATATATGTATATATGTACATATATATTCATGACTATAGTTAGGTATGTCACAAATTGAACCAACATATGAAGGTATGAATTTCAGGTCTCTCAGATCCATTTTTTTTAATTCGTAAGTCAGCAGATTTTGCAAACATACATATATATATATGTATATGTATGTATATCTCTTCATGCTTGTTATGTATGTCCCAAATTATGGCAACCATAGACATTATTGGCTATAGATGTCGTGCTGAACGTCCTGTAAAATCGGTTCAGTCGTTTCATTATCAAGAACAAATAGACAGACAGACAAAGTTTAAAAAAATGCCAGGTTTTGCTTTGTATTTGTTTTTTCTTTGGACTGTTAGTTTTTTTTATAAAAGAACGCCTGAACGTTTTAAATTTTTCGTGTTTTTTTGGTCTGATTTTTTTTCTAATCAGTGTTGCCATCACCGAAATATAAATTAATAAACAAAGATTTTTTGGTGTTGCCAGATTCAAACTAAGTGCTGATTTACTGTTTGTTTAGCAATTTAATAGGCCACTAGGTTTCTATACGTAAATAAACATTATTTAGAACAGAATGTAAACATAATATCATCCCAATACATAAACGAAAGCGTCAAAAGCTAAACATAAAAGTTCCTCATAAATATGAGGCTCTATAAAAGCTATCCTTGTTATTCTATTGCCCTCACGGTTATTGTTTAAGGGCGCTGTATTTGGGGCGCATGGTGTTAAGTTTGGGGTTGCTTGAAGAAAACAGAGGAGGGGTTGCAGTTTAATCTAAATCAAAACCTATTGGGGTCTGTTATGTATTAATTTTCGAGACAATCTCTCCACAAGATGACTTCCCGATACTATTATAAACTAGATTTATTATTTCACTAGCTGTTACCCGCGACTTCTCTGGCATGGAATTAGAATATATTAAATATCTAAAATAAAAAAGGTTTAAATTACTCCTTATAACATTACGTATCTACGAATTAAAGTCCCGTCAAAATAGACCAAGCTTGTATCAGTTATCTAGTACCTATAACGCAAGCTTTAGCTAGATTAACTTGTGCCTAGATGACGCTGTGTGAATTGTCAAAAAACAAAAAAATTAAACATAGGAATCTACATACATATACAATGTAAATAAACTGTCTATTTAAAACTGTCTGTTCGTCTCAATTAAATCTGTGTACTGAACTGGACGGTAGGCAAAAATTATTAATACAAAAAAATGTATGTTCATAAGCGGCTAAAATGTTCTGCATGAATAAATGATTTTTGGTTTGATTTGATTTGAGAGTATTGTTATTATAAAAGCATTTCTAGTACTAATTTCTTAAGAGTCGGCAACTTGCACGTGACACCCCTGGTGTTTCAGGCGTCCATAGTCTACGGTAACCATGTACTATCAGTTGGGCCGTATGCCTGAATACCAGCATAGTAGTATAAAAAAAACTAAACTAAATTTAAACAAAGCGGAATGCCAATTACTAGACGCCTAATATAATTAGACAACACTTTCAACTTCTTTATCGCCATTATGTTTCCCCTTAACTAATTTGAAGTAAATTAATGATTTTTTTCATTATACCCGACGTTTCCTTTGACGAATAAAACTCTTCGTTCTAATTACATTTTAATCACTTTTCTTTTTTTTTCACTCGAATCTCCCGGCGCAGTGGTACTCGGTTGCTTTTAAGCTTTCTGGTTAAAAAAACACATCAATCACAGCATCGGTCCGCCTGGTAACTGGTTACATGAAATAATAAAGGCCAAGAACAGTTCTGTTCTCAAAAATAATATCATAGATATAATAGTTATTTTCTATACTTACAATTTATGTCTCTCACGACATTGACAACCTCGGTGGTCTAGCGCTCTAGCACACCGCTTTACGTCCGATGGTCGCGGGTTCGATTCCTCGCACGGCACAAACATTTGTATTCATGAGTATAATTGTTTGTATCAGTCTGGGTGTTTTCTATGTATAATATGTATGTATTTACGAAAACAAAAAATTATCTATGTATTTGTATCAGTTATCTAGTACCCATAACACAAGCTTTAGTTAGCTTAACTTGAGTCTAGATGGCGCTGTGTGAATTGTCCTGAGATTATTATTATTATTATATTACACCCATTACTAACAAATCCCACCGAGTAACTGTATTATAAATACTAAATACAAAAAAGAATACTTACGAAAGAAAGATACATCATTATGATAACACAAATATGATTTCTAAATACATCTACATAATTTTTATAATAATAAATATCTAGTTTCGTTTTATTATATCTCTCTCTCAAATATCCAGTGTTAATATAATATGCTGAACTCTGTATATTGTTTATGTGGAGTGTTTTATAGTACATAAAATAAATTATACATATCCGTTTATGACGAAGGGTCGTAGCATAACGTTATCAACTCCAGACATTTCCTAAGGGATCGTCTTGATATTTCACATAATCAGATTGGGACTTTATTGACTTTGAAAGATAAATGTTTCGAATTTGGAACGTTATAAATTTTAATCGCATGAAATATTGGCCAGTTTATTTTTTTATAAATCGAATACGCATTGTCTAAATTTTGAATATAGAATAATAGTTTTTAGTAATGTAAAATATTTTATCGTTTATTTTTTGTGCCTGCGAATTTCATGCGAGTGAAAACTCGCATGAAATTCGTGGTGAACACATAGTGTGTTATTCTGATGTATACGTTATATTACTGTAAAGTTTCATCAAAATCCGTTTAGTAGTTTTTGCGTGAAAGAGTAACAAACGTCCATCCACACTGATAAACTTGCATGTTTATAATATTAGCATGTAATGTAATTTGTAGAAATACAATTTTAAATTTAGTATGCTATGGTTTTTAATAACAAAAAAAATATGGATATAAAATACATATGGATGCCTGTTGCAGTAAATCACCGTTTATAACTTAATTAGTTGTATTTATTTATCTTTCTTCTTAATTCTAGTTAACAGTATAATTTTTAAATATATACAGTACTTTTCTCTAACCACTCTCGAGCGTCCATTTTTTTTTAAGTATTTTCCAGAGAAACTTCCTTTCAGTCAAACAATTACATTGTACAAATACAAGTCAGCTATTAATTACTAGGTATTACTGGAGTGTCCTTATAGCATCGAGAAGTCTTATAAAAAAACTAGAGTCCGTACATCTCAGTGTGCCCACATCTACATTATGTTTTTCCCGACAATTCGATGTTTCCAATATCAAAAGTATTTTAGGTGCATTACATTCATAAAACTAAAACTATATATATAATTTTGAATTTGGAACGTTACAATTTTCAATCGCCTGAAATATATGTACCTACTTGTATTTGTTCACACACACACACACACATAAATGTATTGTCTTCAAACCAAATCGTACTTGAAAAAGTCATAAAATACGGAACTGGCAATTTCCTGTGTTCACAGTATATTTATTTCGCCGCCATATTTATTTTAGCTTATCCTCATATTAATATATATGATTTTGGAATAAAGTTATTTCTATTCTATTTTTTATTTTTTATTTTACACCAGATACAAAATTACAACAGATAATAAAAGTGAGATATATATTACAAAAGGCGGTCTTATCGTTAATATTGTCCTAACAGATGGAGTTCTCCAAAATATTGAGAGCAACTGTGGAGTTAATTAAGAGCACAATATTATTGCTTACATACTCTATATATAGTTTTCTGTTTAAGCAATTATTATTATGAGTGTAATATTAATACCAGATACACTACACCGCCTTATTATCTCTGATGAACGCGACGGTTGACTGGTAGAGAATGTCATCAGGCATTAAGATCATATCAATCCTTTCAGTATTTCTGTGTAGTCCTGGCTTCTGAACTAGCATTAGCCGTATGACAGAAGCCAGTTCCTTTCCAGTACATGAACTTATTATACTAATTATTATAGATTGTCATTGATTGATTAAGTCCGCCATGTACATTTTTGTGTGCTAAAGAATAAATAAATACACTAATGGTATAGAGCAAGATGCGAGCAACTAGGAGTAGGTAGATATTGTATTGTATTGTATGTTGGACTCCAGTCTCCGCAATTAGCCTCTCCGCAATCAGACTACTAATGTAGCCAGCCAAGCTCCCCCCAAAAGCGCAGAAAACTCCTGGTGGCTTCACGGAGCGACCTCACCATTCCGAGGATTTGTTTTCGTTGTGGGGCCACTGCCGCGCACTCCAGGATTACGTGACCCTCCGTTTCTTCAGCTTTAAAGCGTAGAGTGAGTAGGTAGATATAGATGTTATGTTGTATGGTCCAATACAATAATAATTACCAAAGATATGCTTTATTTAAAGTAGATTTACCTACTTTTGATGAGATTGTTTCGCAATCTGTAAGTATAAAGGAGCTTCCTTCCGCGTACGTTTAGATTGCGAAACGATTTCATCTGCCGATATTTTAGTTTGGTTGCCGAGGGCATCATGTTCGACAGGATGCCCACAGCTACCATCGCACTGTTTGCCATCAACAGGAAATTCATCCACATGACATGCTGGAACTTAAATGGTTTTAGAGAAGCGGGAAGATGCTTCTATGAGCACTGTCCGAGACGTGCACTTCACTTAGATTGTTGAATGAACAACTACCTGCCGAGGTTTTCAAGAAATGTATATTCGTTTTCTAAAAGGTAGGCAACGCGCATGTGACAACTGTGGTGTTTCAGGCGTCCATAGGCTACGGTAACGGTTTACCATCAGATGGACCGTAAGCATGATTCCCAGCATTGTAGTTAAAAAAAAATTTCGTGGTCAACAGAATTTTCTGAAATAGCACCGTATGAGAGGTATCACAGGGTTCAAAATATAATTTGTGATGTTCTATGGAATGTAGTATCACAGAGTTCAAAATTGCCATGTTCGTTAGAATTTCTTGTTGTTTGAAATAAATGTAACAGAAAAAAAATTCAGAGTATTGTTTAGCGTGTTCGAATTGTCTAGCGCGTCTAGAATGTTCTCTATTACTGTGAATGCTATTTCTTTTCCTATTAAAACACACTGTTGTTTAAAAGCATTTTCATCCATAACAATTTCGGTATTTAGTGTTTATAGAAGAAATGCAAAGCGGCTATATTCCAATAGATCGGCTTTTGTTTTAGATTCGACGCAGAATGTACTCTCACAGTGTCTGTTAGTAATTGTATTGAATTAGTACAACAATGTTCATCAAATAAAATGACTAACGTATTAGAGGATTTGTCTAGTAAAATATCAAAGTATTTCATCAACTTTACCAAAACCCTCATTGGCTTTGAAGACGTCAATCTCAAAACAACCTTTTGTTCTTTCTAACAATGCTTTAATTACAAGAACAGTTCATACGTAGAATCGGTATACACAATACAATAATATTGACGTTGACATCGTCAGAGAATTTTCAAATTTATGTCGTAGTGTTCAGAGTTTAAATTGTTTTGTTCTGCGTTCAATGTTTATTTTTATAGACGGCACATCTATCGATCTATTTGTAGCAAACATTGGATCTATTGTAATTAAAAGGGGATTTTATTTTCAGCTGGTTGTTGGTAAAACTGTTATGTTTGCTTAGTAACATTTATATGTATTTAAACACTTTAATTTTTAATGTTTAAGAAAATTTTACGTTTGTTAAATTGATGAAAGTAATCGAGTTCATCGAAATAATGTCTATTCGCTTAGTACTGTTTTTTTTTTCACATTAGTTACTAGGCTCGACGGCATGTGTTGAAGAACCTGGAATTTTACACTAATTGAGCCCGTGGTTTCACCCGCGTTATATATAACCTATGTGTTATTCCGATGTCTAAGCTATATTACTGTAAAGTTTCATTAAAATCTGTTCAGTAGTTCTAGTGTAAAAGAGTAACATCCATCCATCCAAACGCACAAATTTCCGCGTTTTTTATATTAGGATATGTTTTATTAGATATATGGTTTTCGATTCTATTTTTAACCGACTTCGAAAAAGGAGGGTCTAATATAGACTGTATTTTTTTAATATTTGTTACTTCATAACTGCGTTAGTTATAAACAGATTTGGAAGATTTTTTTATTTGAAAGAGTTTACTTACAGATTGGTACCATGTTCTTTTTTTTTTACTTATAATTATAAAATTAACAATATATAACTATAACAAACAAAACATTCCGTATTATCTTGAATGTAATTTCTAAAAGATGACCCAAAAATACAGTTAGCCGAGTAAAAAAACGAGAAAATAAAATTTCCTACTAAAACAAATCACATGCAGCAGAAAAAATATCAAATATCATATAATATTAGATATAATACTCAACCCATTCCCCTACAACAAAATTTCCAAATCCCTGCAATTGCTTGAGATTATATTCTTGTGGGTAAACACTATTACAATAAAATCTCACACATGACTGCTGACCGCAAACCGGTATCCTCGTCCTGTACCTTATTGTAAAGGGCATAAAGACTATTGTTCTGTGTATGACTGTTAAGAATATATTGGTACTCGCAAAAGACACGTCACGCACGGTCAGAGTGCTATGCTTCAACGAGTTTAGTGCCCGCAAGCTTCCTTTGGGAGACATTGTTTTGTTGCAGACTGTACTTTCGTAATAAATATGTTGCAATATAGTTACTCGTTGTTATATTTCAAGTGATTTTGAAATAATTGTTCTATAGGCTAGAGTACATTTAGCATTGCAATTCGTTTTAGAAGGAAATAAATAAGCTAGATTTGGTTTTCTTGCTCATTCTTCTTGTGATGAGTCTGCGTTCTGAATGAGTGGTAGATTAAAAAAATGTGACTATTCAAATGTGCTTATATTAAGTTTATTTGAATAAAGATTATTTATATTTATATTTCTTATTGGCTAAATGCAAAAATTCATTTTTCTTAGTTACTAAATTAAAAATATATTTTTTTATAGAAGCAATAAAAATATATATATATTATTTGTTATTTTTTTTTATTGAAATAGTCACCATTCGGAATATTGCATTCCTTTTCTCCTTCGCTAACGGTTAACGCTGGCGAGGCATTAATAAATATTATATATTAATGGATGATAAGATGAATATGAATTTATTTTTAGTTTATACCACTAATATTATTTTTGATCTTTTCAGTTTTCTGGTAAAATGGACAAATCATGAGTGACATTGTATGGAATACATAATGAACGATTTAACTGTAGTACTAAATTTATTAGATGATGGTTTCCAATGGTTTAAACCACGACCATTTAGACCACGTTTCGTCGGAGTTTTAACAGATTTTTTGTAATAAGACCGATTAAGTTTATTTGAATAAAGATTATTTATATTTATATTTCTTATTGGCTATTTCATTTTTCTTAGTTACTTTTTTTTATAGAAGCTATATATTATTGGCTATTTTTTTTTATTGATGATAGTGGAATGTTTTTTTACCACTTAGATGATAAGATCAAACAAGCATACGGCCCATTTGATGGTAAACGGCTACCGTAGCCTATGGACGCCTGAAACACCCCTTTGCTTCCGTTATTATATATTTAAGTAGATAGGTTAGTGCTGTGACTACAGAGATAATTTATATTAATATCATTATTTCATATGCATTTTAGTTTATAAGGTTATAATACATTAATAGTCTGTAAATTTTGTTTATAGTCTTACAATAAATAAAATTTACAATTCTATTGGGAAGTTTCAGAAATGATACGTGGATGCAGCAGTACTTGATTTTTATTTCTTTTTTAAATTACACTACATAAATTGCGTCGCTGTATTCTATGTCTGGTCGTTACGGTTGCCTCGAATAGAAAGAAAGAAAGAAGATCGTTTCCTACTTGTTCCCTTCCTCTTCATGACTATTGGTAGCGTCACTGTGACGCTACCAATAGACACGAAGACGTGACTGACTATGGTTCTAAATTTGAAATGTGAGTAACAAATTAGTAAACAAAATGGTTAGCTACCTCGGACAAAGAATTAGTCTAGCTATTCAAAGGGGGAACGCTGCTAGTATCTTCGGAACCTTGTCTAAAGTGACTCCTTTTAATAATATATTTTTGTTTTTATATTAAATTTTTTAATGTTTTTAGTTTTACGGTTCTTGTTCTAGTATATATTTTTATTGCTATAATATATGATATGTTTTAATTAGTTAACTGAGTGTTCTTTATGTATTGAAGTTAACAATTCGAATATTGGAATTAAATGTAAATAAGCAAATTATGAAGCGTATTTCATTACGAGAGTTACAATTGTGTATTCCGTAACCGTTTACCATTAGCCGCGACTTATACCAATTTCGTAGATTGATTACCATTTTCTCAGTAAAAAAAAAACAGTAGGCAATCAAATTCTTACATTTGATTTCAATCTCTTTTTATTTTCCGACAATAAAACTTTTAAGTATCTAAATCTGGGACCGAGTGGAATTGCGGATTGAAAAAAAAAATCCGTTAGCGAAATTAAACTCTCTTCCTGAATTATTTGCAAATAAATTGCTTTGTAGCAATTCGGGTATCCAATTCACTGGCTCAATTTTCTAATTCAAATCAGTGGACGGTCTTATCTTGAGCTTAAACAAAGCTTGCTTTGGGTTGGAAATGTACTTATAGGAAAAAGGCCTTGAGATAGCACGGGGTCAAGTATTCACCCTTGCGACATTACTCATTTAACGTAAGTGTGGGCGCACTACTCGTGTAGCAGACACTACACACTAAATTGGATTTAGCGAAGTGGACCCTTAGTATTTGTGAGCAGATTCTTTTTCTTTAATGAAACATTTAGAATTGATTCCGTTTTAACATCAAAGGCTATAGATTTGATAGAGAAGGCGTTTGATGTTAAAACAGAATCAATAAATGTATCCTAATAGATAATTCTAATAGAGAATGTATCCAAAATCAAATTAATGTACGATTGAATAAATATTGATACAAATTTCTTAATTACAATTGTAATAAATTACAATGAAATTTCTATATTCTTATAGTTCTCACTATTATAGGTACATCTCGTACATCTCCACAAGGTAAAGTACAAAAAAGCTGACGTTCTACTTGGTTGAAAATAATAATTTAAGCACTTTATTATTGTACCCATCTACTCATCGACCCATCGACCCATCTTCCCAATCTATCCAAATTACCCAATCTACTCGATTATCCGTTTATCCATCTACCCAATTTATCCGTCTACCCGTCTACTCGTCTGCCCGTCTATTCGTCTGCCCGTCTACTCGTCTGCCCGTCTACTCGTCTACTCGTCTACTCATCTACTCGTCTACCTATCTATTCATACACCTAGATAGGTGAATGGATAGATAAGTATCTACCTATCTATACATTTACCCATCTACTTGTCTACCCGACTACCCGCCTATCCATCTACCTATCTACCTATCCAAAAATTAATACCTTATAATATGAGTAGCCATTAAATATGTTTTTTTTTTATGAATTATCACAGGATTAGATAAAATAGATTGCTCCCGGACAATGCCGTTTCGTTTCCTTTCAGTATATTCTAAGAATGATGACACACCTACAGGAAAAAAAGGAAATAATTCAGCAGTAGTGGTTAACGTACTATTTTGATCGCAAACATCCCTTTCTTATATTGAGACTGTTTTAGAAGTAATCTATCATGGATTATATGGGATTCAATAGTAAGGACGGTATTACATTCAGTAGCAATAAACATAGTATAAGAAAAAAAATCAAAAATATTTGTCTGGCTGTCTGTTTGCTCTTGCTATTCTCTGAAATGGCTGGACCGATTTTGACGGGACTTACTCTGATAATGTTATAAAGCGTAACGAAATATTTTTGAGGCTACTTTTATCTTAATAAAAAGAAGTAAAACTCGACGCGGGTCAAGTCGCGGAAAACGGGTAGTCATAAATAATATTCACACATCCAACTACTGGCAATTATAAAACTCGTTAACTGTGAGTCTATGTACAATGGCGTACAATTAAATCGTTATTACCATCTATTTCACATAGTATTTGTACGTCAAATAAATTAAATCCGACAGAGTTTGCTCTGGACTTCCACTCCAATTATGAAATATTAAAATTTTCATCGTGCTGGAAAATTAAAAGAAAATAAACTTGATTTTTGGTAGTTTCTATTCACACATTTATAATAATCTCAGGACAATTCACAGAGCGTCATCTAGAGCCAAGTTAAGCTAGCTAAACCTTGTGTTATGGGTACTACATAACTGATACATATGTATAGATATTTTAGAAGATATATAGATTATATTTCATTGAAAACATCTAGACCGATACAAACAATAATGAATACAAATGTTTATGCCTTGCGAGGAATCGAACCCGTGAAGTAAGGCGCTGTGCTGTTTCGGTGGTCTAGCGGTTTAGCACACCGCTTTACTTCCGACGGTCGCGGGTTCGATTCGTCACATGGTGTAATCATTTGTAAGTATCATTGTTTGTATCGGTCTGGTTTTTTCTATGTATATTTATCAGTTGTCTAATACCCATAATACAAGCTCTGCCTACCATGGGACCAGATGAACCTGTGTTCATTGTTCAGGGTTATTTATTATTATTTGATATAGTATAAAAAAAGTATATAAATGAGAAATATCATCACAACATTACATATCAATAATTAGATTTATAAATAATATATTACGTCTCCCTTTTCATTTGGTTGATCGACGTTATTCATTTCGTGAACACGGATACTTACTATATGCTTATATTTAGATTTTGTTCAATGAAATCATTCATCCTTTGTTGTCGTTCATTTTCAATGAGTATTATACTGAAAAGATTTGCTTACCATACGCTCGTAATAAGAATATTCTGTACGAATTGTCATTTCATTTATGCTATGGAGTTATAACGAAATGGTATTCAATTTTTAAAATATAAAATGCAAGAGCGGACAAAAACAAGTCCTGAAAAGGCTTAATAATACCGTCAGTATTATGAAATAAATAATAAAAATTATTTGAATGCTACTAATATCTGTCCGTCAGTCCGTTCAGTTTTTAAGTAAAAAAGGCTGGAGGTATTTAGATAAAGTTATTCAAACATATTTTTATTTATAATATTTTATTGCACATACATTAAAAGTAGATACAATGAAAAATAAAAACAAAGGACTAAAGAAAAAATATGTATAAAAGGCGATCTTATGCAAACGTAATCTCTTCTAGACAGTCTTAGGAAAGAGTAACTCTCTTTCCTAACGCCCTTGTCTTCTTTTTACTACTAAAAAAGAAATTGGCGGCACATGAGTGGAACTAAGTTAACAAATAATTAAAACAATATATACTATACACTGTTATTACATACAGGCTAATGAAAGCAGAAATAAAATCAAAGAGGAGAAGAAATTGCTTTTGTAACAACAACAAATTTTAATACGCGAAATACAATGTTATTAATTCATTCATTAGTCTAATAATAGATTCCGTCATTTTGCACGCAATTATACAGTGCATTAACTCAAAAAATATAAATTTTGGAGAATCGACTTTAAAGTTTAACATTACAGTTGAATTTATAAAAAATCGATTTGTTTAAAGGCGGACCATCAGCTTATTTGGCATCGGAAATAAATAAAATAAAATATATTTATTAAAGCACCAGTACCGGCAGTAAAATGTAACTTGAAACACTTGAATCGATTTCCACCTTTGAACCAGACGTTTCTCCATACTATAAAAGTGTTAGATCTATTTTAAAGAAACCCATTCCAATAAAATTTATCCTGTACCTTATTAACGATGTTTACGTAATAAAACTAACAAATACACCCTTGAAATGTACAAGAAGAGCAATAAACTCTTTTCGGATGGATGCGAGGTAAAAATAAAGCAAAGTCGAAAATCTGTGGGCCCCAGGGAGCGGGGAATCATTCCCCAGACTCACAAATGAGGTTACGGTTCAGAGAAACTTTGGAAATAAATGTTTGAACGCCCCTTAAGTTTAATTGGAGTTATTTGGCACTTCGTTGCCATTTAACTGGCAATTATTTTTCAAGTTCACTCTCGTTTAGTAACATTCATCAATTTGGTAAACATTGATCGATGTAGGCACGTCAAAACTTCCAAAAACTTGGGTAATATTCGGTGTATAAAATTTTGATTTTAAAATTTCATTGGCTTTGGCGAAAATAAATTATATAAGATTAGCTACCCGCCCTGGCTTCCAACAGGTATACATGTATTATATCTATAAACCTTCCTTTTGAATCACTCTATCTACTACTAAAAACTGCATTAAAATTTGTTGTATAGTTCAAATTCAAATTCAAAATATCTTTATTCATGTAGGTCTATTATAGACTCTTATGATATGTCAAATCTACCGTCAGTTCGGTATGATTTCGAGATGAGAAGAACTGACAAGAAATTCAGCTCGTATTTTTTCATATAAATGTTGTACATGTTATTATTGTTAAAACAGAGTCATTTAAATACAAATTTGGGAGAATAGAGTGACCACCAATATCAAAAACCACCGCCAGCAAAAGTCTAATCAAAACCCACTAGCAGCACCCGTTCACGAGTATGACGGCGAACAGAGAGCGGAAGTGACTTCATTTTATACTACGTAAAGATGCTGCTGTAAATATCAAACAACGCCATTCATTGCCTGACTAAACAAAGTAGGTAGGTATATACCTACCTAGTTTAATATAGATTAGTATTGCCTGACTAAATCTATATAGATTTAGTACTTATATACAGGTGTATGTAATATAACTTATCCTATGTTAGTCATGGAATCTATACTAATGTTATAAAGCTGAAGATTTTGTTTGTTTGTTTGAACACGCTAATCTCAGGAATTACTGGTCGAATAGAAAAATTTTTGTGTTGGATAGTCCATTTGTCGAGGAAGACTTTAAGCTATATAACATTACGCTACGACCAATAGGAGCGGAGCTGCAATGGAAAATATTACAAAAGGTGGGGAAATGAAACGCAGACGAAATTGAGCGTGTCAGCTAGTATTATCTATACATATAAATAAAATTGGAGTGTCTGTTTGTAATGTTGAAATAACCCGTTTTTTACTACATGCATATGAATATAAATACGGTACATACACCAAAATAACATTTTTTACAATTTTTGTCTGTCTGACTGAGATATTTCAGAGATTAGCTGGAACAAACAACTAATGTCTGAAATGGCTGAACCGATTTTGACGGGACTTTTATTGACAGGTAGCTAATGTGATAAGGAGTAACTTAGGCTACTTTTATTATAGATGATTTCTTTTAGAAAAATAAAGTTACATTCGACGCGGACGATGTCGCGGGAACAGCTAGTATAAAATAAAAGTAAAAACGAAGTAAAAATGTAAACTTTAACGAATTACCTGTCCCATCCACTGTCTGGAACTCAGAATGGGACAGTCTAATTTACAAGCAATTGCCTTCAGGACACTGTTGGAACTCGCCCGCACTCTAGATCTCTCTGTGTAATATATGACTGTGCTTGACATAAAATGACGGGCTCTGTTGACACTTCCTGCCTGAAACGAAACTGCTATGGGTACTAGACAACTAATATATACTAATTGATTTTTTAGTAAATACATAATATACGTAGAGAATAAATAGACTGATACAAACAATATATTCACAAAGACAAATGTTTGTACCGTGCGACGAATCAAACCCGCGACCATCGAACTAAGATGGTGTGCTAAACCGCTAGACCACCGAGGTCGTCTATTATTAAGACTTTTTTCTTCTATTTTCGTACGAAAATTTTCCAAACCAGATATTCAGTCAGTTCATCGTCCTCAGTAAGAATCTGTTGTTTGAACTTATAAAACTTGTTGAAACTTAATTGAAAGAACACTCTCCCGAGGGCAGTCTTGATTAGAATAAATTGAGTTTTATTTTATTGGAAGAATTTGCATGAAAATTTAATAATTCATGACTCCGGATTACGAAGTTTTTTTTTATTCTCATTTTATTATTACCTGCCTGCATGAATTGCTTAGTGTGAAACGTGTAGATGTAATAAAGAAAATACACACTTTATTGAGAAAAATTATATGGGACCATTGAGTAAAAAAAAAGGCACAAACTCATATTGTTTTTGGTTTATAATTAACTAGCTATCCACCCCATATTCGCACGGGTGTACCTCTACTATATATATATAAACCTTCCTCTTGAATCATTCTATTTATTAAATAACCGCTTCAAAATCTGTTGCGTAGTCTTAAAGATTGAAGCATACATAGGGACGGACAGACAGCGACAGCGACTTTGTTTTATACTACATATGTAATGGTTATATTCAAAGGGTTTCAAACGCTGAATAAATGTATAATATTCTAATATATTTATGTTACATTTAAAATTCTTTAGGTTACATAGCAATTAGGGACGGTAGGGAAAAAATATTATTACAAAAAAATTTACGTTCATAAGCGGCTAAAATGTAAAACATGAATAAATGATTTTTGATTTATTTCTATTTGTTTTGAATACCATATAATATATGAGTTATATAGATATTGTAGATTCACACAGAAGACATAAAAATGTACCATTTTTAGATTATTTGGTTGCGCGTGCATTCCCCTGGCAAAAGGTGAAGAGAAAGAACCTAGGCGTTTTTAGCTGGAAGGAGTCCGAAACTAGCTCTTTACTTAAACCCCTTTATTTGCGGGAGAACGGACTCCCGCAAAATAAAGGGGTTTAAGTTTTCTTTAATTACGCTTCTAAGTACTATAGTAAATAGAAAAATTAAACCTCTTTATTTACGGGAGAACAGACTCCCGTAAATAATGGGGTTTAATATTTCTTTAATTACGCTTCTAAGTACTATAGTAAATATCTATCTATCTACTATCTAATTGGATAATTAGCTTAGTAATTTAAGAAAATGGAAATAATATTTTAAGAAAAAACAACTAGATTTATTACATCAAATCTCTCAGCATCTTGTAGGCATCAAATAAAACCTAAAAAAACTATAACAATTTCAGAAGTTAGTTAAATTCTTCATCCGTTCACTATGAAGATTTTCAAGAGAAAATACTTAAGGGGATTCCTTGTTCCCTAGACACGCGTTGAAATGAATGAAAAAAAATTCCGACCAAGTGCACGTTAGATGTTTTCAAGTTCTACAAACATTGTCGTATTATAATTTATTTACGTAAGTGTATATATATATATATATGTATATAGATATAATATTTATTTTTGTTACCTTATTTCCTAGTTCATACGGTTGAGGTTGCGTTAGCGATAAGACCCCCTTCTGTACCTTCTTCTTTCTTTAATGTATTGTTATATATTATTTTTCTTTTTATGTATCTACTTTTAATATTGGTGCAATAAAGAATTAGAAATAAATAATAAAAAAAAAATTGGACGTCTGTCTGCCTATATGTCTGATTGTTACCATTTTACGACTGAACGGCTGAAGGCATCTTATCAAAATTTCACATGAAAATAAATTATATCACAAAGTAGTATACAGGCTATGATTTATCTAAAAACCAGACAAAGTCGCGGTTAACAGGTAGTATTTTATAGAAAAAATCAAATCAAAAATAATTTATTCATGTAGGACATTTTAGCCGCTTATAAACGTCAAGCTTTTTGTATTAATATTTTTTCCCTACCGTTCAGTTCAATATACAGATTCAATTGAGAAGAACTGGCAAGAAATTCAACTTGCTATCAGAATTTCTTTTTTTATAAATCCATTTTATTATCAGATCATAACATATTTTATTTTAACACTATTGTGACTAATACGGTTCTTAAATTTAATACTTAATCCATTACTTTAATTTTTTGAAATAATAGTAATATTTTGAATAATAGTAATATTTAAAAAAAGCAGATATAATTCTGTTAAAACTAAACCACTAAATACTAAAACTGCGCCTATTACACTTATAATGACTATAACATTAGCAAGTGATTGTTGCAATAGCGAAGCAGTTTCAGTTACTTTTTTAATCCAAAGAGCTCACTTATCCAACTTCTTTTTGTGCTCAAACCGACTTAAATTAAGAATATTACGTTCAAATGGTATGAATCACATTATTTTCAGACTTTAAACATTCGTAGGAGAATCTCTCGTATTCAGAGCACCTGTTTGTAATAGCTCAGATAACTGTTTAATCATAAGTTCCGTAGGAAAGACGGACTTTGTAACTTACAGTATCTATTTGGTAATATGCTTCCGTTAGAGGATTTTGTTACTAGTGGATCGTTGTGAGTTCTTAACTTTGTGAATTTTATATATTAGTTAACCGGGCAAATGGTGTTTTTCCATATAAATTACTTCTGAATACCACAGTTAGGTCTGAGAATAACACATAGGCTATTATAAAGTTCACGCAGGTGAAACAGTGCGCACAGCTAGTATATACATAGTGGAGGGAAGAAGTCTCAAAGTAATGGGGCCTATAGGTCCCATTGCCAACAAATTAGGTCGATTTTCACGCGGTCTACCTTGGAAACTGTGAATTTGCCACAATAGGCTCACTGATCAGACTTCTTGCTCATTCTGTAATCTTCCACTGGTGCCCCGTCAGAGAGTACCATTAGCAGATGCGAGTGAATTATTTCATAATATATATATATACTTTTCTCTGTAACAGAGAATAAAGAAAATGTGTCATCTATATGAATCTTCTACTGTATGAAATAATATATTAAATTTTTCTTGTTTCAGGTAAGAAACTCGACAGGACTTGAATTATGGCGAGTAATATAAACTCACTGAGGTACAAAGGTATAAAATAATAAAAAAAGGCCAAACCCACACCTTGACATTTAATTAAATGGCCTAAATTCATCTTTCTAATCGCGATAGAATTAATAATAATAATCCTGGACGATTGGAACAAGCGTCATCTAGTCCTTATAGGAACTACAAAACTTTTAGAAAACTTAAACACATACTAAATCTAAATATCAAACTCAACTGACTGACAAAGGTGACTGACATAGTGATCTATCAACGCACAGCCCAAACCACTGGACGGATCGGGCTGAAATTTGGCATGCAGGTAGATGTTATGACGTAGGCATCCGCTAAGAAAGGATTTTGATTAATTCTACCCCCAAGGGGATAAAATAGGGGATGAAAGTTTGTATGAAACTTTGTCAATTTTAAACCGATCTGGCTGAGACTTTGCATGCATAAAGCTACTATGACGTAGGCATCCCCTAAGAAAGGATTTTGATAAATTCCACCCCGAAGGGGATGTATTAATGCGAGCGAAGCCGCGGACAAAAGCTAGTATATACATATACAACATATCGATTTAGGCCCGATTCCGGCCGATACAAATAAATATACTCATAAATACAAATGTATGTACCGTGCGCGGAATTAAACTGCGACCATCTGAAGTAAAGCGGTGTGCGAAACCGCTAGACTATCGAGGTCGTCAATGTTCAAGAAGTAAGTCGGATGAAAGGAAATGAAGGCTTAAGTTTTTAATAATAAAATAGCTTTTCAAACGTACATGCTTTATATTAATGTATTACATACTCATACGTCACAGTCCTCTTCCATGGAGGTAGGCAGAAACAAAAGAATAACGACGCTCGGATTCAAGCAGACCTTTTTCGCTTCCTTCTCATTTATCAATGCTTGCCAGTTGGGTTCTCTACTGGTTCCTTTCCCAATACGTCATCTATTTTTACAAGCTGTTTACAAGTTATTTAACTCGCAATGTTTATGTGTATATATTTAGAATATTATTTTCAACTGTTTGTTACAATTCAATTTAGTTGAAATTTGGAAAATATTACAAGATACTTTTCTTTTCGGACTACTCTAATGCTGTTGGCCGCAGCTGGCCTTTACAGCTTCACTGGACGATAGTAGACTATTTAGTGCCAAATCTCAACCTTTAAATTGGAATACAGTTTCCACTGCTGTTTGATAGAAATAGGTATAATTAAAATAACAAATGGTGTAAACGATTTGTAAAAATTTCTAAGTCTCTTGTGCGGAGGGGCTGCAAGAGTTCCTGCCGAGGGAAATTTTTACCAAATCATTTACCCCATTTGTTATATTAGTTATACCTATTTTTAGTCTTTAACTCAGTGAGGGCAGTGAGTCCACCCTCTCTGCTATTCTGTTATAGCCTTTATCAGTAAAATAATACAATATGAGATGGACAACGACGATAGTATATTAAGTTAAGTTCTAAACTACAACTAACAAAGTAAACATCAAAATTGACAATAACAAACTTAAATATATATAATCCAAACATTATTCAGGATTAGTTACAACATTAAATAAAATCTAAGAATTATATAGGGTTATTTTATCATATATACCATCAGACGCAGACTTACGTGTACATATTTATATATTTTCTTTCAGTTTGTTTCCAGTTACATAAAAACGAGTTGGTATTAAGCCTTTTTATATATATATATATATTATATTAAAATCCAAAAACGTAAATCAAAGAACAAATCCCCTATCAATGTATATCAATGTGTGGCGTATTTAACCAATTTGTATAGATTATAGGATTCGCTGCACACTCGGGTATTATTTGAAAAATGGCTTTTAATTTATATCCCGTTTTGGCGGAATGGACTCCATAATCCTGAGGAAATGCGCTGCTTCAAATTACTTTCTGCTGTATTATTCCCAGAATAGAATTGGGATTTGTTTTATTTCTTCTATAAATGCTACTATTTATTACATCCTTGAATGAACATAGGATACCTTTTTTTTAAAGAAGGACTTGTATTTAAAAAGGATTTATTTTTTATAAAAAAACAAAAAAATAAAATATCAACATTGCACACAGGCAGCACAGCAGCCAGTACGGAAGTAATGCGAGCGAGGCCGGGGGTAAAAGTTAGTTGATAATAATAATCTCAGGACAATTCACACTGCGCCATCTAGTCTAGTTATTGGTACTAGATAATTGATGCAAATACATAGATTATTTTTTTAAATACATGCGTATTTTTTATACATACATAGAAAATACCCAGACCGATACAAACAATCATGCTCATGAATACAAATGTTTGTGCCGTGCGAGTACTGAACCCACGACCATCGTGTATCGGAAATAAGGCTGTGTGCTAACCCGCTAGACCACCGAGGTCGTCTTTGTTTTATATCTTGATTTTTTTCTTTAGTTCCAGGTTATCTGTGCGGTAGTTGAAATTACTTTCTGCTGTATTATGCCCAGAATAGAATTGGGTTTTGTTTTATTTCTTCTATAAATGCTACTATTTATTACATTGTTTTATATCTTGATGTTTTTCCTTTAGCTCCAGGTTGTCTGTAAGAGATTGCTTTTAGTGATAAGGCCTTCTTTTGTTAAGCACATCCTTACAAAGTGCTCTTTGTGTATATTTCATACAACAATGAAATAAATTATTCCATTTATTCATAATTTCGAATATTTTTATGCATTTCATAATAATGACCGTCAAAATAAATTTTGCAAACAAACATAGAAGATCACGATACGGTTGGCAACACTATCCGAACCCTTGGTCAAAAATATATGCGACTTGTATAGGTACTAGATAACTGATACAAATATGTAGATATAGTTTTTTTATCATAAATACATACATATTATACATAGAAAACACCCAGACCGATACAAACAACCATACTCCTGCATATTTGTCCCTACATTTATACCGTGCGAGGAATCGAACCCGCGACCATCGGAAGTAATGCGGTGTACTAAACCGCTAGACCACCGAGGTCGTCAAATAATTTTCATATAAAACGTTTTATTTCTTCGTTAAATATGTATATTTCTCAACCAATACGTCCTTTGCGTAACTTTAATCCTTGCCACGGTCTGTTTATTAAGACAAATGGTTGTAAACAAGCTTTACAGGTTTCAGCCCAAGCCGATAAAGCAATTAAGACGACTTTAGAAATATCTGAGAAGCTGAACTCGGAGTTATTGCTAAGTATATATGAAGAATGATGCTTATATTTACCACAGACGGTCTCGGTGGTGTAGCGATTTGGTACACCGCTTTATTTTCCACGATCACGGGTTTGATTATTCGCACACTGCAAACTTTTACATTCATGAATATTATTGTTTGTATCGGTGGGTGTTTTCTATGTATATTATGTTACACACATAATATAAGTATATAGAAAACACCCAAAGACTATAGAGAAAAAATCTTTTAGGCTATTTATATCAGTTGTCTAGCACCTACAACACTAACTCTGGTTAGCTTTGGATTAGATGGCGCTGTGTGAATTGTCATGTTTTATAAATATGAATTATTACGTGAAGAAAAATTATTACCTATAGTATTTAAAAATTGTAGTATTTACGTATTGTTAAAAGGAAGCACTATAAAATTAATCTATATATTATTGGTAGTATCAAAAACGTGAGAACATTTCATAATACAAATTAAAGTCTTTCAATTAATGCTCGAATTCTGACTGGTCTGTCTGTAGTATGGATTAAAATAAACGTCGGAAACCTTTGATTATTAAATTTTGACTGCAAATTCTGTAGTGAGTCCATTTGTTTTTATTACATTGCATCGCGCACAACTGCTCATATAAAGGCAAATACGGAAAATAACGTTTAATATACAATTGTTTTAATATCAATTAGGTTTAGATTCGAAGTTCTTATTTATTTATTTTATAAACAAGATCAGGATCAGACAGATTCACTTCAGCAATCGGATAATCTTATCATTCGAAGAAGCTTTTGCTGTATCGACATAGATCCGGATATCCATACATAATTAATAACATTTGCGAAGAAAAATAACTATACTTCTTTCCGAAGGCGGATAGAAATATATTGTAGGTATTATTATTGCCAGAGCCTACAATTATAATTATGATAATATCATTCGACAAATCACACAGCGCCATCAAGTCCCAAGCTAAGCAGAGCTTGTGTTATGGGTACTAGACTGATGTAAGTACATAGAAACATTTTTATATAAACCCGTACATAATATATATACAGCATGGAGATACAAATGTTTTTTCTCTGCGAGGAATCAAACCTGCGACCGTCGGAAGTATATCGGTGTGCTGAACCGCTAGACTACCGACCACTATACAATACAAAGAAACAAGTATATATATGAAACTATCATTTAATATATTAATGCATTAAGCAGTAAGTTTAAATAACTTTAATAATAAAACCTTTATAAAACCATTCTTTATGACTTGGGGCACCAAACAAGGTACATAGAGTTATATAATTATGCTAACTTAACCTAAATATTTCGCGACACTGCTCGACTGTGTCGCTAATATGGCTGAAAATAATATAAATTAATTCTAATTATTCTTAGATATAATCTAATATAAGTTTAATTTGAATCCGTCTAGCCGGTTAAATGTGATTAAGTAATAAACATACAAACTTTCAAATTTATGTACGTTAATATATCGTCGATTAAAAACAATAATGACATTTTTCAAAATTAGAAGCTAGAATTGCCTCCTTTTATATAAGTCAATTAAATTAACCACGCCGTCTTAATCATTATCTAAATACTTTTAAAATGATATATAATACTTCTGTGTAAATTTAAAACTTTAAAGGAAAAAATAATTTAAATAAATTCATAAAACTTTGAATGCTTATCTACTGGACTAGTCATAAATCTACATTTTGAATACTGCCATTTTAACCGACTACTTATATGTACGTCTATTTTTACAGTACGTAATGCATATAAACTTGATACCTAAAACTAATACCTTTGTTCGATTCTACCTTTATATTCACATTCGTTCAAAATTACAAATATTTTTTCATCTCCTACTCCCTCGCGTTTCAGCTGAAAGAAATAACTTTCAGCCAAATTCCCAGAGCCATTGTCCGTCAAACAAATGAAGTGAAAAATCGGAGTCCGCCGGTTCGAACCGGTTCGGTCCGGTACAAGAGTACGCGGTAGGTATCCAATTTGTCCGGATTACGTATTTACGATATCAGAGCGGACGATGCGATACGATATTTAAAGCCACCGGTTTTTAGATGGTAATTTATTTATTTGGGTAAAGTCCACCACTAGTGAAATTCATCCTTTCCTTTCGGGCCATCGGCTCACGGGAGGCTTTTGAGATTTAACGATAAACTAGTACTGCATTAATAATGTAGAATGTAAGAATTTTTGTTCCTCGTTGTATTATTTTTGACTACATCAAGTGACTTGTTCAGGAATGTAGAAACTATTTAGATCAGTGTTTCCCAATCTTTTTATGCCCCACCTTAGCCTTTATAAATTCTTCCCCCCTCCCAATGTAACATACATAATTTATAACAGTAAAGAATTTAACGTTGTAGGAAGAAATCACTAGGTAAATGTTAATCAAAAACAGCAAATTTTCAAAATATTACATGATAAGTTGAAATTCACATATCATATAATTTTGATAAAGATTTCATTTTTGAATTGCTCCCGCTATCAATCAGTTGCCCCCTGTGAGGTGTGGGTCTTATGTTGGGAAACACTGATTTAGATGTGTATAAAAATAAAATGTTTAAATGAAAACTTTTGAACTTGCTTTATCTAGGTGTACTGTTAAAAAATCCCATTTTATTTGACAGATTAAAAATGACTTTTTCTATTTCATAATACTGGCACATAACAATAACAAAAGAGGTTGTAGGTATACCTATATTAATTAAACAAGATGTTTTTTTTTAAATTCAACGAGCTTAATCTCGTTACTTCCTCTATACTGTGTAATATTCTCTTATCTATGCTCCATACTCACTTCGCTCATAATAATGTTGCGAAATTAATTGATAATTAATATAGTTAATCAGGTCTTAACCCAAATTATTTTATAGTATGCGTGGAGTGAGTTAAATCACTCCACGTTTACCATTCGACCATAAAATTATTCGTGTTAAAACCTGATTAACTATATTAATAATAGAATCATAAATTAATATAGTTATTAAAATGATTGGTACGCAAAAGTACATTCATTTCTACTATTAAATTAAAACAACATTAATTTCATATTATACAGATTTTTTTAAATTTTTTTATTGCGTATTTTTTTTTGTTTCTTTATTTATTTCACTGACATTATTAATTGCTATTGAAAATTTATTTACATAATCAAATTGTACAACTAAGAACCTAAAATTAAATTGCTTAAAAAATATGATATAATGACTAAAATTATACAGATTATTATTTCATCATTTTTTTAATGAAAAATTTATTTTTTTAAACAAAGTGCAAATTTTGAGGTCGTTTTTGTGATGTCTCATCACAACTTACGTTCAAAAAAGAATTATCCAAATGAATTAAAAGAATAAATATGATTATTCAAAAGTGTTCTTAATTTAAATTCAAAAGAGACAAATAAAGATATTTAGCTATTTTTTGTATTCTATTCTTATATATTAACAAAAATACTACATTCAAAATTATTTTGACAAAATAAAGATTTTTAATACGTTCGCGAAATATAAATATTTTCTATTGTTGCATTAAAGTGCAGCCTTTTCAAACGCAGGCAGGCAGACGTTTATAAATTCTTTTCTATTCTATTGTAGACGAGAATGCAATACAGTTGGAGTTTAATAAAAGTTTTTCGCGAAATCGCATCGAACGCCGGAATTTGGCCTCGGGCGGTGTCCGACAGAAACATTGTATGCATAAAACATGGATCGGAATCTTAAGTCTCAGTCACGTGTAAGCTGCAGATAACAAGTATAGTTCTTTGTCTATCGAAGTAAATGGGTAGGTACTCTGGTATGTTGTAAATTTACATTTTTATAAGACGTCTCAGTTGATTGATCGTTGTACGGAGATGTGAAGAAACTCAAATACACATTATGACGAACCGACTTTGGATAAAGTCGGTATACTTCTATCTCTTCTATTTCAGCCGCTAAGTAGCTTGCTTTGTACGCTATTGTAGGTGTCCTATGCATTCATGTATACATCTATACATATATACAAATTGGAGTGTCTGTTTGTAATATTGAAATGTCAGTTTTTTACTACATGCATATGAATATAAATATGGTACATACACCAAAATAACATTTTTTACAATTCTTGTCTGACTGTCTGTTTGTTCCGGCTAATCTCTGAAATGGCTGGACCGATTTTGATAGGACTTTTATTGGCAGGTAGCTGATGTAATAAGGAGTAACTTGCCTATTTTTATTTTAGAAAATAAAGCTAAATTCCACGCGGACGAAGTCGCGGCTACAACTAGTAGACAATATAAGTACAATGATATTGCATCACGTTGCATAGCGCACCTACTGAATTTCCCTAACCCTCAATCTTTTAATTGATGTAATGCAATGTTAACGTATTGATAAATAGTCTGTTACATCTGTTATTATGAGTCCGGAGTCTTATCTATCTATATATATATATATAACTCAAAGGTGACACATAATCAACGCACAGCCCAAACCACTGGACGGATCGGGCTGAAATTTGGCATGCCGGTAGATGTTATGACTACGTCATCCGCTAAGTAAGGATTTTGATTAGTTCTACTCCCAAGGGGATGAAAATTTATATAAAACTTTGTCAATTTTAAACCGATCGGGCTGAGACTTTGCATACATAGGCATCCCCAAAGAAAGGATTTTGATAAATTCCCCTAAGGGGATATATTAACGCGAGCGAAGCCGCGGGCAAAAGCTAGTAAAATATATACACCACACCAGATCAAATAAAGCTGTGAAATTGTAATAATGTCTCTTGCATTGTAATGCATTGTAAATTTCAATATTACATTCAATATTCATTTAATATGTATATTAAATGAATATTGAATGTAATATTGAAATGAATAAATAAATAAATAAATATTAGTTCTCCGGTAGAAGTATCAGCGGTATCGCGGACTGTAAATGACAAATGTCTGTATTTTTTTTTTTCATGTATTTACATACATATTATACATATACCATCAGGTGGCACAAACTTATCTGTTATTTTAATGATAAAAAGGCTATAAATCCTCATAGGAATTAATTAAGTATTATTTTATAAATACAGTATTACAGTACATATACGCACAGTTCCGACTTATGATGTGATGTTATTTATTTACTTTCAATAATAATAATATTTTTACGATTGAGTAGATCTTAAATTCAAATTCAAAAATCATTTATTCATGTAGGACATTTTAGCCGCTTATGAACGTCAAGATTTTACATTATAATTTTTTTCCCTACCGCCCAGTTCGGTATATAGATCCAATTGAGAAGAACTGACAAGAAATTCAATTGAATTACTTTTTTTAAAAAGCCAGTTTATTTACAATGTATATGTATTTATATAGGTGTCTATGTCTAACATTAAATGAAAATTCAGTACATGAAAACTATTGCCATGCACGCTCGTCTTTCAAGTAATCGTTTAGTGAGTAATAGGCCTTGCTTAGTAAATATGACTTAACAGATGTTTTGAATTTATTTAAGGGTAATTCCAATATATAACATTTTATACCTATTCCCATAAAAGACCTATTGACTTTTTCTAAACGATACTTGGGGACAGCAAGTTTATCTTTAAATTTAGTATTAATATTATGAATATAGACCGCATCATTGTTAACATATTGGCATCCATAAACTGCGACTTTTTACAAAGCGCCTAATGGCCTTCAAAATTGACAGTCCACCGTACTCTTTGCATTCATCGCCATGGAATAAATTAACTTATTAAAAAACTTGACATTATTGTCATGGACATGTAGTTTATTGTTTATTAAAATAATAATAATAATCTCAGGACAATTCACACAGCGCCATATAGACCGAAGTTAAGCTAGCTAAAGCTTGTGTTATGGGTACTAGATAACTGATACAAATATTAATTTTTTTTTTTCGTAAATACATACATATTATACATATAAAACACCCAGACCGACACAAACAATCATACTCATAAATACAAATGTTTGTGCCGTGCGAGGAATCGAACCCGCGACCATTGGACGTAAAGCGGTGTGCTAGTCCGCTAGACCACCGAGTTCGTCTATGAAAATGAAGCAGAAGTTGCAGCTAGTGTGTACTAATACAGCTAATATGTAGCTATATATGTACAAAATGAAATATATTATATTTACATATTATTGACGTCGATTGTCATTTTCAACAACATAAATATATTTTTTTATTTATGGTAATGAAATGACAATCAAAACAACTATTTACGTAGTTGTTGCACCTACATTGTATTTGGAAGACAAGGGACTCTGTTGTATAGTTAACCTTTGTCCAGTTTTACACGTACCCAGTAAACTGTAATATTCCAGTCACGTCACTCTACCTGACCGTTAGAAGAACTCTCTCCAATAGAAGTTAGAGATTTCAACAAGTTGGCAATCAAGTCTTTCGTCTTTGTTATATTTTAAATTACTGAATTGTAATCGTAACCAAGAAATTATTCTATACTAGCTGTGCCCGCGGGTTCACCTACGTTAAACTTATAGCCTATATGTTATTGTAATATATAAGCTATTGTTAAAGTATTATAATCCATAAAATAGTATTGTTTGCATGCAGCGCCAATAGATGGCGCTGTAACAAAATTGAAACTCGCTAACGTTTCGTTTTGTAGAAAATATGTATTTTACTTTATACCATTTTTTGTACCTGTATTTGAAACCGACCAATAAACCTTATATACACGACTATAGTGTTTTGATCTATAGTATCCTTAAGACCTTGTGGTTTTAACAGCTATATTACAGTGATTGCAAGGGGTTGAAAGGTTACATGGACTTCTGAATTTGAACTGGACTGTATTTGAAACCGACCAATAAACCTTAAATACACGAGGGGGTGTGTAGTGTTTTGCCAGAAAATTTTATAGAATTTTTTTTTGTCATTCTCTCTGTTGTGGTTTATAACAGGTATAGAAACAAAAACTACTTGACGAAAGGTTACATGGACTTCCATGTAACCTTTCAACCCCTTCTTTCAACATCGGACGAAGTCGCGGGCGTTGCTAGTTGGAAATACACCGATGTTAAATTGTATGCGTGTGTATTTAGTGTAATTTAAATTCAATTGTGCTTAATATTAAATTGAATTTTCTTTGATTATTCATAATATATTAATGTAACATTTCAGTTACCAAGTATTCAGGTATTTGAACTCTGTCATTTAATGCTTTCGTTTTTATTTTTAGAATCTCTATTCTGCTTATATTTTCTATGGAATGGATAATCCTTCTGTTATAAAAATGATATTGGAAAGGAAAAAAGGAGCGCTACAGTTCAATTTTATAGTAAAAATGTAAAGAAATATGTTGTATAGAGAATATACAATTAGCCAATAAAAATATTTAAAATTATTATATTGTGAAATAAAATTTGAAATATATTTCCAAAATCACTATCAGGGGGTGATTAGTGATCGATACTGATGCCAAAAGTGTAATCAGTAAAATTTTTGTCATTCTCTCTGTCTGTCTGTATGTTCGTTATAGAAATTGTGATATATATATTTTAACGAAATATATACAATTATTCTATATAAGCAGGTTATAACAAACTTTTCGTCACGCTACGATCAAAGGAGCAGAGCAATAAAAAAAAAAAAATGTTAGGAAAACACATCATAACCACTGAACCGAATTTATTTTACGAAAAACGACGGAAACGCAGACGAAGTCGCGGACAACAGCTAGTTAGTAAAATAAAAGATTAAAAAAATAACATGGAAGGAACAAAATAAATGCTGTTGGTGGTTTGGATGACGATGGTATGGATATGATGATGGTATGAGAATGTTGATGATAGAGGTATGGGAATGTTGGTGATGATGACTATGTTTGATTAAATTTTTATGTTTGATTAATTAATTGTCGGATACCACTTTAGTCTGAGGGCACCGTTAGGGGGTTTGAACCTTAGCATACCCCGTCGTAATTTCGATCCCATTTGAATTGGACGGGATAGATCAAAGGGGTATATTTACAGCGAAGCGAATTAGAATTATTTCGTTGATTTTTTTCTGTCTTGATGGTAACACCGAAACGGTTGGGAGGGTGATTGTTAGTAATAAGTGTTAGAGTAGTGACTAGTGGCTCATTGTAATGTACAATGTACCATTGTTAACCTCTACACAGTCTCTTATGGAAATTATCATGGTCATTTTTTTCGAGACTGCCACCATGGGCTAACTGGCCTTACTTTATGCTATTCCGTACTGAAGGGTGCACTGTTCAATGTCGATACAAAAAGAAATTTCCATCAAAAATAACTTTCTTCCGTTTATAATATACTTATGAAACTATATTAAAATTAACTTGTTACACTTGATAAATAATATAAATATATTTAAATTCATCATGGCAGAAGGCTATATATTTTCAGATAAATTTTCGTTTGTTATCGCTGTTTTCATCACCGGAGAGTCGGTCAGAAATATAAATTGACGAACATTTTTTGATGTCCGCCAGATGCGAACTCACGACCTCGTGAACCGAGTCGGGGTAATCAACAAGACTGAGAACCTGTCACTCGATAAATTTGTGGTTAAAAATCTCTATATTCACAAAGATAAGGCGCTCAATTCACACATTTTTCCAATGTCGTAAAACTGAGGCCCTTAACGTCGCTCCACGTTTTTCACACGCAG
The DNA here is from genome assembly GCF_030625045.1 of Achroia grisella. Classification (NCBI taxonomy): domain Eukaryota; kingdom Metazoa; phylum Arthropoda; class Insecta; order Lepidoptera; family Pyralidae; genus Achroia; species Achroia grisella. Next base: position 1,515,158 of record NW_026713078.1, read on the forward strand.
GCTATGTCAACTCTTATAGCTATATTATGGAGTTATCATTTCTTGGAACAGAATTATTAATACGAAATATTCGCTTTTCAAATCTCTCTACAAGCTTATCTATACATATAAATAATATTGGAGTGTCTGTTTGTAATATTGAAATAACCGTGTATTACTACATCCATATGAATATAAATATAATACATACACCAAACAAACATTTTTTTTTCATTTTGTCTGTCTGTCTGTTTGTTCCCACTAATCTCTGAATGGCTGATTTTGACGGGGTTTTTTTTTGGTAGGTAGCTGATGTAATAAGGACTAACTTAAGCATTCTTTTATTTAAGAACAATAAAGTTAAATTCCACGCGGACGAAGTCGCGGGTATAGCTAGTATTATAATATGAATAATACACAAAATAATGCTAAATATTTATTTAGCATTATAATATTAATAAATAACATTTACTTAGCATTATTTTGTGAAGTTAATGATACTTTGTTTATTTCAAAAAAATATCATTTACCATACAAAATAATGGTAGCCATCAATGTGGTAATCAGCGTGTATATACATTTTTTTAACAAAACACACAGCGTCATCCAGTTCCAAAGCTAAGCAGTGCTTGCATTGTGGGTACTAGTCAATTGTAATGAGTACCTGAACAGTTTTTTTTGTAAATACATACATAATCAAAAACACCCAGACCAAATAAAACTAGCCTATAATATAACTAGAATATAACTAGCCTAACTGATGAGTACTTAAATGGATATTTTTTTTTGTAAATACGTAAATAATAAAGGACACCCCGACCAATACAAACAATCATATGTAGTGTATAGGGCACCAACTACATTTATAACGCATAATCTATATTAAAAAAACAGTCTGTGTCATATCCTTTGGAGTAGTAGTATCATAATAACTTTGGACAAGTCATTTGTCTACCCAACATCCAACCTGTACACATATTCATGAATACAAATATTACCGTGCGAGGAATCGAACCCGTGACCATCAGAAATAAAGCAGCGTGCTAAACAACTAGACCACCGAGGTCGTTGATAAATGAGCAGTTTCAATGTGTTTGAACACTCTTCCAGATTTATGTTTTTTTTTGCCGTTCTCTTCGCAGTCCAGTGAAGAAGTTCAAAGATAAATCTGTATTTATTAATTTCCTCAGATCTTCTGTTTCGCTGTTCACATAGCAAAATGATATATCATATTAAAGTTGCAGTTCCATTAATAACTTGGAAGTTTTAGACTCGTACCAACTTTCTCAACAGAGAAATCCTTTTAGTTGTTAATTACATAGTTTCTATCTGGTATACGATTGTATTTAATTTCATTTCCACTATAGTAATGTAATAATTTAATTGTTTAAGGTGTTACCATTTATACCGGGTGTAAGGGACAGGTTGGCAAAAACTGAAACTGTGAATTCAGACCATTATACTGAACTGAAAACCAGTGGAAATTCTATATGGAAAATTTTTAATATTTATTTCTTTTAAAATCATGTGAACTATTATATTATGTAATAATATAAATAAATAATAATATTTCATAGCGAAATAATATAAAATACCATAAAGCATCAATGTAATTTGATTTAAAATCCTTCCCCGCGCTGATCAGTTCTGAACTGACGTGTCACCGCGAAACTTCTCGTTGTAGATTCCAATTGCGCGCAATACATTGCGCGGCATCAAAACTAAGAATCGTTAATTATATGGCTGTGGTGCATTTCCGGTGGGAAAATAATTTGCCATCTGATTCAGACCATTCATCTGAATCAGCTGTTTTCGTTTTGACCAACCTGTTCCTTACACCCTGTATTACTTCCTATATTAGGCTGGACCTGTCCTGCTAGAACCAGAATAACAATAATATCCCTGAACAATTCACACAGCGCCATCTAGTTCCAAGCTAAGCAAAGCTTATGTTATGGGTTCTACTGATAGTATTGATATAAATACTTATTTAGGTCGGTCTTTCTTATGCCGTTTATTTAGGGTCGGCGTAATATGTTTTTCCCTTCCATTCATCATTTTTATTTCTGTTCACAGTCATCTCGTTTTTTACTCCTTTTCTTACCATATCATCTTTCACACAGTCCATCCATCGCTTTTTCGGCCTTCCTCTGCCGTTATAACCATTCATATTGATGTAACACCTTCCTTAAGACATTATCTACATTCCTACGCATTTTTGTATATATACATATTATACATAGAACATTCGGACCACTCATTCATGAGTATAAATGTGTACTGTCGTGAACGAACCTAAGACTGTCAAATATGATCTATGTAGTATTAATAACGTAATGACATGTATTTTTAATGGTGTGCTATATCCTGTGCTAAAACCACTGTATATTTTGTTTGACTGCTTCTCGTACGTCAAATATGAGTTTCTATGTAGGTATTATGTAATATTCATTTATGAATAATTTTTATCATTCGGCATGTATTTTTAATGTATTTTTAATACACACCCTAAATTTCCACCCTTCATCAACCTTTATGTTAAATAGCCGTATTAATTTATATGGCGAAACAATATTTTCCACTACAGCCAGTATTAATATAAAAAGGTGCACAGATGCACACAGATTATTAAGTGAATGAATGACGTTATTACTTATTTTAATAATATTGCGTTTTCTTAGATATCAATCAATCAATCTGTGAATATAGGACTGTATATATAATTATGCAAACACGGGTTTTAGGAAGCAATAATATAATATTATGTACAAAAGTATAATAATTAGAAGAACAAGAATTGACAATGCCATATATATTTTTCTATATAAAATAATAGACAAAATACATAAATTATAAACAAGGAGGTGCGTCGTGCACACAATCGGTCAATCATTTTGCTTTGCTAGTCTCGTAATGTCTTTTTATTTCAATCTACAAAACTAACATTAATTCTTGTAATTTCGTCGGTCACTTCAAAAAACTGTTTCTCCCTCTTTCGAGAATCTGTTAACGATATGATCTGAAAATATAAATTACTAAGTGCGAGCGAGACAAAATATAATCTAATGACACACCGTCTCGTTTTGTACACGTGACGCGACATCCTGACTTTATTTTTATATCTTCTTTGAATTGCCGTTTGTCGTACTGCCGAGATGTAATTATATTCTTAACTAGCTGTACTCGCGACTTCGTCCGCGTGGAATTTAACAAAAAAGTTAATTAGAGAATTTCTAACATAACAGTAGCCTAAGTTACTCCTTATTGCATCAGCTACCTGCCACTGAGAGTCCCGTCAAAATCGGTTCAGCCATTTCAGAGATTAGCCGGAACAAACAGACAAACAGACAGACAGACAAAAATTGTTAAAAAGTATTATGTTTTGGTGTATGTACCGTATTTATATTCATGTGTATGTAGTAAAAAACGGTTATTTCAATATTACAAACAGACACTCCAATTTTATTCATATGTATAGATGTTCTTGGAACTTTTATATCTTCACAGTTATTATTCCAGAGAGGATATTCAGAAGCACTGTCAACTGTAGACGTCGTGTTGAATGCAACACTTGATATTTCGTTTCTCTGGTCTCAGTTTATTTGAATAAATGATTTTTTATTCTATTCTATTCTGGGTACCTTTGAATCCAATGTGACAGAGTCCTTAACTCTTTCGATATTTTTATTAGTCGACAAGGATGTCCTTACCTCTTGATATTTCTTTTTTGAGACATTCAGTTAGAAATATGAATTGACATACATATTCTTCTTTCATTCCACTTAGTACCTTTTTTTTTCTTTCTTTCCACAGACATAAAGTCCGTGCTCTTATTATATTAATAATAATAATCACTGACAATTTAAATAAATCGCCATCTAGTCCCTATTTTTAAGCTAGCTAAAGCTTGTGTTGGTACTAGATAACTGATACAAGTACATAGATACTTTTTTTTTCGTAAATATATACATGCTATACATAGAAAACACCCAGACCGTTACAAACAATCATACTCATGAATACAAATGTTTGCAGCGTGCGAGGAATCGAACCCGCGACCATCGGACGTAAAGCGGTGTGCTAGACCGCTAGACCACCGAGGTCGTCAGGTCAAACTTAAATAAATCAGTAAATCTATTTTGGTCAGACCCCATATAACAATTTTATGGATGTCAATACATTAATATAAAAGTAAAATAATAATAAAAATTTACCATTAAGTTTAAGTTTATTAAGTACAAATATAGTTAGTCCATTTAGTACTTACGATCTTTGGAATCCAAGTCTAGATAACTAAACCACTAGGTTCTTAATATGTATACTTATTTAGGCTAAACAGATGTCCTAAACTATACTTAAATGTAATATTATAATTAAAAGAAAGTATGAGCAAACTGACCTACCAGGTGGGACAGCAATAATAGCCATGATTTTCTATATAAATTTTCATCATCAACAATAAAAGAATGTTTAATTACTTTTTTAACTGAAAAGGTATATTTTACTACTTTATGTTGTACTTAGTTTCTACCAGTACATATTACATGTAGCTGCAATTAATCGGTTCGTAAAAAGTAGCCTATATCCTTCTCAGTCCCAAAATGCTACGTATATGTCAAATTGCATCATCAACGTGAAGCTGTAAAGTGTGGGCTTAGAAATGGTCGAAAAAATTCATAATATTGGTCATTTTTGAAGTTTCTTAATTAGACAACATTTTTACATCATATAAAACAAAGTCTATAACGCAGTCTATTCGCTGATATCTTTTAAATTACGCAACTGATTTTAATGCAGTTTTAGCAATAGATAGAGTGATTTAAGAGGAAGGTTTGTGTATATAATACATGCGTGTTATAGTAAAGAACAAGCTGAGAAAGTTGTGAAAACGGATATTTAGTTATTGATATAATTAATAGTGCTTTATGTGATAATGGCAGTTGAAAAACAAAGCTGATGACAGTCAAACTCCAGTCTACTCGATATCTTTTTAAGACTAACCACAAGTCACGAGAAAAGTCTTTTCGTTTGGAGGTGAACTTATATTGAGCATAAAATTATTTGGTTAGTTAAGACCCGGTTAACTATAATAATAGTGCATTATGATTGGTTAAGACGTGAAAGCATAAGAACAAAGTAGCTATTACATTTAATATTAGATTACTTTACTTCCATTATACGCTATCTGTCATCAGTTCGTATGAAGTTTTATTCTCTTTATTTGGAATATCTTTCACGCATCCCCTCAACTCTCCCTCTTCAATCGAAACCATCTATATTTGTATTCAAAACTTGTTAGAAATTTCTTACAAACGTCCTTATACTATAATATTCAAACATTTATATTACAATTTACTTAGCCTGTTTCTCACTTTGTTATTATCTTTATATTTTAGCGTTTCGAGGTTGGTTTTGTTTAGCTCATATTAAAACGTATGTAGAAAAGTTTGTTATTAATGAATTACTGAATGGATTTATATTATTTTGTTTAATTCCGCTACCCGTAGCATGTGTGAGACCACAAATATTTAGTGCGGAAACCTGACCACCGCTACTGGAAGCGTTACGAACTTCTTTATTGGTGATCAAATTTCGACCGTTATTGAGTCTACACCCATAATGCGACACGTGTTTAGTCTCTCAATAAGGCATCACTAGATATTGAATAGAGTTCGGATATATATAGTTTCGATGTCTAGTGTTGTCAACATTAGGTTTCTAGGTTCGACGATCAAACTACGAGAGTCGCAGTTTAATCGCCGAACAGACAACACATATTTATTCATTAATATATAATATATATTAATAAATATTGTTGTTTATGCGAATCATGGTTTGATATTTTTTTTTATTTTTCGCTAACCATAGAGTATAATTTAGAGACCATGCAAAACATTTTCTCATTTATTGTTTGGTATGAAAATCATTCTATAAAACTTTTTGTATACCTAGCCTATTGATTGTTATTAATCATAATACATTACTTTACTAATAATGCTGTAATTTGTAGACCAAATCTAGAATCTACAGCGTAAATGTATGTACAAAAAATAGGTCAAAAGGATTCGCCAAAAGAAAACGGCAGACATTACAATAAAAAGGAAAAAAAAATGTATATGTATAATTAAATGAATTTTAACCAATATATAACTAATAATACATATTTATCCCAATTTATATACCAATATATTTTTTTTATATTGATTGCAGTTACAAATTACATTTAATGTATCATAGTACTGTACGATATCGTAGAGCCTTCAGCATTTTGCATTCCACGTCCATATAACGCCCACACATACCATTTTTCCTTCAGTATATCCAAATACTAACAAGCAAGCATCAGTCCAACTCAAGCATCGTGTAATAAATCAAATTGGAAAGCAGTCCTGACTTATTAATACATCATACCAGATTGTGCGAGTCACAGCAGACTTATATAATCATAATTATTGTGTTGAAGAATTTAATAAAAAAAAATATTACTGATAATTCTATGATATGATTTTAGATAATATTACTATTCTCTGCATTGCAGGTTCATAGCTACTGCAACTGCAACTACACCAGCATTATAGAGCACAGTGTAACTTTGTGTACATTAAATTTATACGTTTTCACCGACGCAACTTTGGGAATTTGCGTAAATTGTTAGACACGGGTCTTGTTGGAAAACGAAGATGGTTGCTAAGTGAATTTTACTTTAAAATTCTTATATCTTATTTATATTAATACGATGGATTTTCGAAGCCTAGTGAGTAGTTGATGGTACATTGCTAGCAATGGCGTTATCAGTTCATATTACTAACAATCTCCTTCCTCCAGAAAGGAAAGGGAAGGTAGAGATAGCGATAATGAATTATGACGTGTATAAGTCAGGGTGAGACTCTATATCAGTCAACACAGCGTGACATAACTTGTATTGAGTGGGTAATTTAATGAATAAATTATTTTGACTTTAAATATGACATTAGAAAATTATTTAAAATCGCTCCGAAGTTGTTATACTTACTTACCGTCTAAAATTTCGCCATCTTCCATTGTACATTCAAACATAACATTGTCATTATAATTAAATACTTAGATAAAGTATCAAATTTCAACTTCGCTATTATATTTGAAACCGAAATGCGAAACTTTTCTCTATGATTCCAACTTCGCCAACAAGTCTTCAATGTTACAAAGACTCATATGTTTTAGCTGTTGAATTTGCAAACGAAAAAGTTTCCCTTTGATGGGATCCGAGATAGAAGAATATGGACCAGTTTTTAAAAGTTTTATATGACGTGATCTGTTCAGTGCATTGTGCTATTGTGATTTTGGTAGTCTGTTATTTTGCGAGCGTTGGTATTGAGTACTAATAATATAATATCTATTTCAATTCTATATTGACGACCTCGGTGGTCTAGCGGTCTAGCACACCGCTTTACGACCGATGGTCGCGGGTTCGATTCCTCGCACGGCACAAACATTTGTATATATGAGTGTGATTGTTTGTATCGGTCTGGGTATTTTCTATGTATAATATGTATATATTTACAAAAAAAAAAATATCTATGTATTTGTATCAGTTATCTAGTACCCATAACACAAGCTTTAGCTAGCTTAATTTGGGCTTAGATGGCGCTGTGTGAATTGTCCTGAGATTATTATTATTATTATTATATGATTGAAATAATGATTTTCACATGACGTTAATAAGCGGTTAAAATGTCCTATATGAATTGCGACTGCGCAAGTTTTTGCGCTTAGAAGGTCATATTATTTATTTATTTTATTTCCACACTTACATCATTTTTTACAGTTCTTAGCTTAATACGATAGTACATCAAACATTATTTTTTATAATTAATTGTAACTTATAATAATTAATAATAATAATAATCTCAGGACAATTCACACAGCGCCATCTAGACCTAAGTTAAGCTAACTAAAGTTTGTGTTATGGGTAATAGAGAACTGATACAAACACATAGATATTTTTTTTCGTAAATACATACATATTATACATAGAAAACACCCAGACCGATACAAACAATCATACTCATGAATGTAAATGTTTGTGCCGTGCGAGGAATCGAACCCGCGACCATCGGACGTAAAGCGGTGTGTTATAATAGTACAGTATCTAAATATATAGTAATTATAGTATATCTTGGCAGAGGATTCCAACGCTTTAATTAATAATCTCGGTACCTTTGAGCTCGCCTAACTTAATGTGACGGAAGTGCTGTTCAATTAATCATTTATCAGTATATTGATTGGATAATACGCATTTAAATACGAGGATAACAGTCCTTGGTGTGTAGGAGTCAGATTTCATTGACATTTAATTAACTAGAACATTGTTTATTATTAACTTCCAGCCGTCATTCCGTAATAATTGTTTTTTAAAACCTGAACAACTCACAGAGTATTATTTAAATAACTAGTATTATCTAAACACTAGCCGTGCTAGTGCAACCTAGTCGAAACGTGAGCTGCTCAGCTCAGCTCGTGACCACGGCTAGAGCAACCTAGTCGAAACGTGAGCTGCTCAGCTCAGCTCGTGACCACGGCTAGTGCAACCTAGTCGAAACGTCGAGAGAGGTATTTGCCATAAAATTATTCGTGTTAAGACCCGGTTAATATTAAACACCAAAGTTTAAAATTAACAACTCACAGAATATCTCTAGTTATAATATATATCAAATTTAAAATGAATAATTTATTTTTTATATCGGACTGAGCAGTCCGATTTCTAAGTTTAATTTATTTATATAGATTAATATTTACATTATTACTATACAAAATATTATGTACGTCTATTACAGACTCTTATGATATGTCAAATCTACCGTCAGTTCGGAATGATTTCGAGATGAGAAGAATTGACAAGAAAATCAGCTCGTACTCTTTTCAAATAAATGTTGTACATGTGTACAATAATACAGATTTATTTTTAAATTCAAATTTGGTACAATAGAGGGACCACCAGCATATGCTATTGCAAAAGCAATTAGTCTAATCAGTGTTGGACTAGAAATATATATTTGAATATAAAACTATATGATGATTGACGGCCTCGGTGGTCTAGCGGATTAGCACACCGCTTTACTTCCGATGGTCGCGGGTTCGATTCCTCGCTCGGTGCAAACATTTGTATTCATAAGATTATTTGTATCGGGTGTTTTCCATGTACCATGTGTGTATTTACAAAAAAAAAATCTAAGTATTTATATCAGTTTTCTAGTAACACAGACTCTGCTTACCGTGTATGTATTTATTTAAATTTTAACTATCATTACATAGTATGAAACAAAGTCGCGATAGCTGTCTGTCCGTCCCTATGTATACTTAAATCTTTAAAACTACGCAACGGATTTTGAAACGGTTTTTTTTAATAAATAAAATGATTGAAGAGGAAATTTATATGTATAATTCATGTACACCTGGGCAAAGTCGGGGCGAGTAGCTAATTATACTATAAAACGCATCTTGTATGTATTACTAAGAATAACATTTTGTAGAAATAATATTAAATAGTTTGTATAAAGACGATAGCACAGATGAATTTGATTATTTGAGATCGCTAAAAATAATCGAACGTTATTATATTTTGTACAAAAACGTACGTAATTTTGTTTTACACGTGTTTCTTTCTAATATCTGTTACAGTCAACAAGAAAAGAGAAAAAATAACTGTATTAAAAAGGACGAGGAAGTAAAAAGAATATTTTATTATATTAATGCAACTGGCTTCCTATTCAACTTCGTAGGAATTTTCATACACTAACCCTTCTTGACACTATTCTTTTCCTACTTTCATAATTCTCTTTCCACTCTAGAAGATTTAAAAACTGTTAATTTCACACTAAATCTCCGGGTTCTTCTTTGTGTAGTACTAGAAGCCTTTGTCTGACTATCCCTTCTCACAATACATATTTCAACTCCTTCAGTGCCCAAGCATTGCAATTTGCCAATTGCATTCCATGCAAATTGCCCATGCAATTTAAGCATTCATAGGGACAGACATCGACAGCGACTTTGTTTTATACCATGTAATGATATATAGTTTATTTATTCGTTTAAATATTATAGTGTCTCGTGTGTGCCATGTGCCTTTATTGTGTACGTTAGTTCTATCTTGCAGAATCTGTATCTGTAAGATATTGCTTTTCTTTTTTTTATTATTTTTATATTAATTATTAATTTTCTGTTTACTGTTTTTCTTATTGTATCTCTAAGAGTTTACTATTATTATTTTAGTACTATTCGTCAATTGATCGACCGTCTGTCTGTATATTTATGTCAAAGCAGTGAGTAACCGCCAGCCCTCACAATACAGGGGAACTGCTAACAACATTAGAAGGGTTTCCAATCTAACCCTTCGGTAACGGCCGTAATTACAATCAGCGCCCTAACATTGGTTCTAATAAAAACATAACAATTATAATTATAATGCAATTGTATCTAATAATAAAAAAAAGCGTAGATAATATTAATCTAAGTACGTCAATATGTTATGAAGATTATAAAGATATGTTATTTTAATAGATCGTATTACGGTTGCGTTAAGGTCGAAAGTTGTGTAACAGAGTAGGTTGATAGTATCAAACAATTGACCCCCATCTTGAGTCAATTGAAAGCGAGTCATTCTATAGAGTGTGTGGGGTACTGATCATTTTGATGGCTCATTACTTAATTTGGGAAACAAAATGGCCGCCGTTTCGGTAATTTTCAACCGGTTGCTAAATAAGTTGTCTTATGTATTCTATCGTATTCTATCTATGTATGTATAAGTTTTATTATATAGATTTTATTAAAGTGAATTTAATAACAGCACTTTTGAAAATTAAATAATATACATAGAACACATCCAAAATAATAATAATAATAATAATCTCAGGACAACTCACACTGCGCTATTTAGAGCCAAGTTAAGCTCGGCAAAGCTTGTGTTATGGGTATTAGATAACTGATGCAAATACATAGACATAATTTTTCTTTTCGTAAATACATACATATACAAACAATCATAAATAGAAATGTTTGTGCCGTGCGAGGAATTGAACCCGCGACCATCGGAAGTAAGGCGGTGTGCTAAACCGCTAGACCATCGAGGCCGTAGAAAATTCTGTTTGTATATTTTGAGGACCTCGATAGTCCAGTGGTTGAGTATATCGTCTTATTTGCGGTGGTCGCGGCTTCGTTACAAACATTTGTAATGTAGTGTGTCCGTCGCAGAAATATTTAATAGTTTTTATTACGAAATCTCAATTTAAATCATTACATAGTATAAGATGATGTCGCTGTCTCTGTCTGTCCGTCCCGATGTATGCTTAAATCTTTAAAACTACGCAACCGATTCTGAAGCGGTTTTTTTTAATGGATAGAGTGATTCTACAGGAAGTTTTATATATATAATACATGAATATATATATATATATATAGGATAGCTAGTTACTACTCGTTATAATTGTAAAGTTTTAAACTTTTTATTATTTTGTAACAAAATAAATTATATCCAACTTTTCTGTAACGATATTTTAAATATCAATATTTGTTACCTGTATATGAAAGCGAAAGAGATTTTTCGCAGGAATGAAATTGTGAAAAAAATCCTTTCTACAGATACCATCAGTAACTTTGTTTGCATGTCCGAAGTTGATAAAAATATGATAGATCAGTACAAAGTTTTTGGGATGATTGAATATTTTGTTGATTGATCACTACGTATATAGAAAGTTCAAAAAATCATTCTGTTTTTGCATTAAATGTTTTTTTTTTATTTCAGATTTAATTATTACTAGCTGTGTACGCGACTTCGTCATTTTCTAAAATAAAAGTAGCTTAAGTTACTCCCTATTACATCAGCTACCTGCCAATGAAAGTCCCGTCAAAATCGGTACAGCCATTTCAGAGATTAGCCGGAACAAACAGATAGACAGACAGACAGACAAAAATTGTAAAAAATATTATTTTGGTGTATGTACCGTATTCATATGCATGTAGTAAAAAACGGTTATTTCAATATTACATTACAGACACTCCTATTTTATTTATATGTATAGAATAGTCTTTATTGCACCTTAAGAAAAAAAAACTACAAAAGAAAACAATATTTAGAGTATATACAAAAGGTACAAAGGGATCTTTTCTAGACAACATTTTGGGTAGAGGAGAACAGACAGAAGGTGGTGGATGGTCCATGATGGAATGAAAGTAACATAAATAATAATTTAGAGACTTATATCATAGTATTGGAATTACTCTAAATAAATTTAAAATATCCGTTAAATCTGACCTGACCTGAATCTGAGGTTGACCTCCACGCGGTTCCCCCTGGAAACCATCATGATAAATTCCTGGTGAACTTGTCATAATGGGCTAACTGACTTGACTTCATGTTGATTTTATCATCCTCCACTGGTGTCCAGCCAGCGTAAACCGTTAGCGCAGGCGGGTGCAGTATTCCAGCATCAACCATTAAAAAAAATTATAAATCGGAAGAATGGGGTTGTTAATAATGTGGATTAATAACCCCATTGCTAACGATGTCGCAGCTCCATCTATTCCCAAGCTAAGTAGTTCTTGTATAATGGGTATACAACTGATACATATACTTAGATATTTTGTGAATACATACATTTTTTTTATTATGATAATGAAATGGTGCACCCGCCTGCGCTAACAGTTTACGCTGGCGGAGAGCGTGAGGAGGTAAGACGAGCATGAGGTCAGGTCAGTTAGCCCATCGTAACAAATTTACCAAGAATTTATCACGATGGTTTCCAGATACATGTCATAAATCCATTATGTTTTTATTCTTCAATCGATTCCATTATCTTATTAGCACTGCTCAATCTATTATCTAGGATAAAAGGGGAATTAAGCTAATTACCCATTTCGTATATCTTGATGTTGCTAATTATCGTATTGTTCGAATTTTCCGTGTATTTCTCGTAACGACATGGCTCCGATCAATGGAGGCAATCAATTATTGTGTCGTACTTGCCGTTTCCGTTTTTATTGCTATTCATTTGCCCACTTCCCAGCCGACTTCGAAAGGGAAGAGGTTCTTGGTTTTGTTCTCTGTTTAGGTAACGTAACTTAATAATAATAATAATCTCAGGACAATTCACACAGCGCCATCTAGACCCAAGTTAAGTTAACTAAAGCTTGTGTTATGGGTACTAGATAGCTGATACATATACATAGATATTTTTTTTTGTAAGTACATACATATTATATATAGAAAACACCCAGACCGATACAAACAATCATACTCATGAATACAAATGTTTGTGCCGTGCGAGGAATCGAACCCGCGACCGAGATAGATAGACCGCTAGACCACCGAGATCGTCAGGTAACTTGACCTCTTCACTTAAATTTTGAGTGTTTAGTTTAGATTTTTATTGTATTTATCGTTCTGTTTATATTTTCTCCCAGTCAACCTTTGGAATGTGCAGAGATACTTAATTGTGGCAAAAGTAATAAATAGGTCATGCTTACCATTTTGTTGTTACCCTCCCCTGGTCTAGCGGTTTTTTTTATGGATGATAATGGAATGGTGCACCCGCCTGCGCTAGCGGTTTACGCTGGCGGGACACCAGTGGAGGATGACAGGATGAACATGAGGTAGGTCAGTCAGCCCATCGTGACAAATTGATCAAGAATTTATCACGATAGTTTCCAAGGAGAACCGCGTAGAGGTCGATCTGACATGGTTTATTGCTAGCAATGGTATTGTTAGTCCACATTACTTACAATCCCCTCTCCCCTGATCTAGCGGTTTTTTTATGGATGATAATGGAATGGTGCACCCGCCTGCGCTAACGGTTTATGCTGGCGGGGTACCAGTGGAGGATGACAGGATGAACATGAGGTCAGGTCAGTCAGCCCATCGTGACAAATCCACCAAGAATTTAACACCATAGTTTCCAGGGGGAACCGCATGTCGTCTTAACATAGTACATTGCTAGCAATGAGAACACACAATGGGGTCTCCATTACAAACAATCCCGTTCACCACAACCCGTAGTTACCACGCCTTTACGATCGCACCAGTATGACATATAATTTGCCAACAATCAACAATATGATAATGTGCTTCTTATCTCCGAGGATAAAGCGTTAATAAGCAATGATGTTAATTCCTCGAGGATTCCATACATATGTATAGAACTAATCCAATTCTGAGCGGAAATTACGGCCCGATATTATCTTGTGTTAAGGGACCCCATCCATTATCTGTTATTAGGGTTGGAATAGGCGATCGTTTTGATTATGAGATGACACGATTTGGTACGTTTATCGTGATTTCGTAAATCTCTTTTCAATGTCACTGGATCGTAGCGATGCTATTGTATATTTTTATTCGCAGCTGAGAAAGAAAATTGAAAAATAATGTATTAGATCGTATGTTTACTGATTTAAGAAATTGAAGAATAATATTTTGGATTGTATGTCTATATTTACAGTTGATAAACTATATTAATAACTAGTTGTACTCGCGACTACGTTTGCATGGAATTTAAAAAAAAAGTTCATTAGAGAATTTTTCTAAAATAAATGTAGACTATGTTACTCCTTATTACATCAGCTAACTGCCAATAAAAGTCCGGTCAAAATTGGTTCAGCCATTTCAGAGATTAGCCGGAACAAACAGATAGACAGACAGACAGACAAAAATTGTAAAAAATGTTATTTTGGTGTATGTACCCTATTTATATTCATATACATGTAGTAAAAAACTGTTATTTACATATAAATAAAATTGGAGTATCAGTTTATAATATGTATAGATAACGTAGAACAATTCACACAGCACCATCTAGTTCCAAGATAAGTAGAGCTTGTGTCTTGTGTATACTCTACCGTTCAAGTTAATTTAACTTAAACAATATTTTTTTATCCATATGTAATGTATAATACATAGTTAACACCCAGACTGGTACTAATGAGCAATAATATTTTGTATTATATGAATGTTTAGCATGACCTACACCAAAAGGTCATGAGGTCAAATCTTGCCGAAACAAAATTAAACTTTTTATGTCTCAATTTATATTTCTAACTCTCCAATGAAGGAAACACTAATTACAAATTAATCTGATAGATGGCGGAGGCGCTGCATGCCACGTTAAATACATACATACAATACATAACATTTGGTATAACATTTATTACGATCGATTAATTTGTCACCATATAACGGAAGATATATATAAGATATTGGAATCTCAATCACAAGTTTCTTGCTTGTTCTTCTTGTGATAAGACAGCATTCCGAATGAGCGGTAGATTAAAAAGAAAAAAATGTTATGACTATTCAAAAGTGCTTCAATGTAAGTTTATTTGAATAAGTGATTTCTATTGTATTCTATTCAATTTCTGGAAATTTCAACTTATTTCAAGGTCAGTATTATAAATACAAGGAACTGCGACCTTCCTATGTCTAGACGGTGTCACATTATGTTAAAGTGATTCTTGCTACGCCTTTGTGAATGTACTAACAATTAACCTCTCTTCCTCTAGTATAGGCAACAATGAATATTAATAGCGATCCTAAATATTTTAATGCCCAATGGGATTTTACATTAAAATTATATAATTGACAAATAATGATACTTATATCAATGTTTAAATTAAATGATTACAGAAGATAAATCTAACTATACTGCAATTGAGATTAGAATAGAATAGAATAGAAAATCATTAATACAAATAAACTTAATTTAAGCACTTTTGAATATTTATAGTTATCCTTCTTTTAATTTACCGCTTATTTGGAAACCTGCATCTTCATAAGAAGAAGGAGTAACTATACAAAGGTTATTTAAAAGGTTGCATGTTGCACTATTAAATAATCTTTGTAACTTTGTTCATAACATTTATAGTCTCATGCTATTTAGTATTTTCTATATTATAATAATTTTAGTAATATAAAAAAAAGTTATGAACACGAGTAATTGTGAGTGCTGTGTGTCCCGATCTTTCGTTGGATAATCAATAAAATAGACAAAAGTGACGGTAATTGAACAGACTGCTGGCACGACCTACCTGACCACCGACATTGACAACGTTTGTCAGTCGGCTCGTGACCACGGCTAGTGCAACTTAGTTGAAAAATCGAGAGATAAATTGAGTCCCCTCCGATCGATCCCCCGTCCAATTCAAACGGGGATCGAAATTACGATGGCCTGAGCCGAGGTTCGAATCCCTAGCGGTGACCTCAGACTGAAGCCGTATCTGTCAGGCGGGAGTTGGCCTTCAGCCGCTCCAAAAGTCCTTCCGCGGGTTTGGAGTGCATTCTGCATCGTCCGGTGAAGCTGTGCAGGCCCGCTGCGGCCAACAGCATTGGAGTAGTGCGAAAAAAAAAATCTTTTGTTTATTTACCATAAATTGTTATATTCAAACTTGTTACGACCCTATATTAGTTATGTGTAGTAAACACAAAATTTAAAAATAACTTCCCTGTATATTAATTCCACTACAATTGTGACAGTAAAATAAAAAGTAGAAGTAGAAATAATCTTTATTACAATACACTTAAATTACACTTTTGAATAGTATTTTTTCACTGTACCACTAATTCTGAAAGCAGATCATCATATGCAGAATGAGCAAGAATTTTTTTAAGGGTTATGGGCTATTGTCAGATGATAAGATCTAGCATTATACCTATATAGATTTAATGTGCTCGCCCGTATGTTCAATTTCACATTAAGTTTTCAGTAAATACAAACTACCGAATAACACCATATCAAAACAGTAAAGTAGTTAAATATAAGTTTATTAAAACTTTACTTCTATTTTTATCAAGTAACAATAGTCTTAGTGGGGGACCCGGGACTGTCATAATTTATAGTTATACGTAATTAGTAATTAATTACACCCTGTTGCTGAGACACAAGAGTTCGTGACGAAATTAGGGACGAGGTGTGGAGTGACAAAGGTTGTCCTAATATGGTACATATGTGGACAACTGACATATTATGCATTCCCAACATTTTAGGTCTCATTTTTATGAGAATGAGAATAGAAAAAAAAATTATAATTAAAGGATACTTTGACGATCTCGGTGTTCTAGCGATCTAGCACACCACTCTACGTCCGATGGTCGCGGGTTCGATTCCTCGCACGGCACAAACATATCAAACATTTATATTCATGAGTATGATTGTTTGTATCGGTCTGCGTGTTTTCTATGTATAATATGTATGTATTTACGAAAAAAAATATCTATATATATGTATCAGTTATCTAGTACACATAACTCAAGCTTTAGGTAGCTTAACTTGGTGCTAGATGGCGCTGTGTGAATTGTCCTGAGATTATTATTATTATTATTAGTACTTAATTAAAAGCGGCAAAAGGACCGGACCTGTGCGGCACTGGTTTTGAAACGGACTCTTTTCACTCAATTTTGAACATAATATAAAAAATAAATTAAAATAATTAATATCCTAGTGGTTTAAAAAATAATTAAACCACTAGGATAGCACGACGCAATTTATAGTATTTTATACGTATACTACAACACGTAATAAGTTTAAATCTAAGCAACTTATAATATTTTCAATTTTAATGTCATCATCTGCTTCTTCCCATCCCATTTATTTGTGGTCGGCATAATATGTTTTTCTATTCCATTCATCCCTATTCGCAGTTATCCCGTTATTTACTCCCATTTCTTATCATACCATCTTTCTCACAGTCCATCCATCTCTTTTCGGCCTTCCTCGGCCCTTATACCATCCACATTCATATGTAACACCTTTAAAATATTATCAATAACCATTTTCAAATTTAATGTATGATAATGGAATGGTGCACCTGCCTACGCTATCGGGCCACTAGTGGAGGATGATAAGATGAAGTTCGGTTAATCAACTCATTGTGGCGAATTCACTAGGGATCAATTACGTTGATTTCCAGGTGCGAATTTCACCTGCAAGTTAACCCGATGAAATTGCAAGCAATAGGATCGTTAGTCCGCTTTGTTAATATATTACACTAGATTTTTGCCCGCGGCTTCGCTCGCGTTAATTTATCCCCTTAGGGGTGGAATTAATTAAAATCCTTTCTTAGGGGATGCCTACGTCATAGTAGCTTTATGCATGCAAAATCTCAGCCCGATCAGTTTAAAATTGACAAAGTTTCATACAAACTTTCATCCCCTATTTTATCCCCTTGGGGGTAGAATTAATTAAAATTCTTTCTTAGCGGATGCCTACGTCATAACATCTACCTGCTTGCCAAATTTCAGCCCGATCCGTCCAGTGGTTTAGGCTTGCGTTGATAGATCACTACGTTACGTCAATCATCTTTGAGTTATATATATTTAGATTCTCCCTAAATGAATTTAAAAATTAAACTGTATTTTTGTATGTACAAACTTGAATTTCTTGTCAGTTCTTCTCAGTTTGAAAGCACTCCAAACTGACGCTAGATTTGATATAATAAGAGTTTGTAATAGATCTACACGAGTAAAGATATGTAGATTTAGATTTGATTCGAAATAGAATAAAATTCTGTCTGTAGCAAAATGTATAAAAAAGTTGGTAATATTGAAGAGAATTGTTACAATATTACTGAAGATAGACATAAAACAGCGTGCAGTTCAATTGGAAACCTCCATCCTTTCCAATTTGATTGAAAATGAGATTTGAATGCATGAAAATAATCCTGTAACACATGTATATTATGTGCGGAATTGGCGATAGAAAAGGAATAAATATAAAATATATTTATAATACAGCACCAAGGTACGTTATTTCAATTTGCTAAATGGACCATCAATCAATCAGCGGTGCTTTTATATTACTTAAAATGCTACTCGAACAACATTTCTTTTGCATTCTTTTTCTGTCAACGTCAAATCCATATTTGTTATTTCATTATTTTTATTATTACCACAACGAAATTATGAGTTATATATTTGTAGTAAATATATATTAATAACAATAATATTGCTGACAATTCACACAGCGCCATCTAGTGCTTGTGATATGGGTATTAAGACAACTGATATAAATACTTAATTATTTTTTATATACTTTCTTATTATACATAAAAATCTCTCAGACCGATACAAACAATCATACTCATGAATACAAATATTTACATCGGGCAAGGAATAGAACCCGCGACCATCGGAAAGTAAGTTGGATAAACCGCTAGACCACCGCGTAAGTCTAAATTTCTACGCTCTTTAAGCTTTTTGGTAATAGGTATCACTAATAATCTTTATATATTAATATTTCAGTAGAAATACAGGTGTATTTCTACTGAAATATTAAAAAAAGATGAATAAATTAACAATTAATGACACAAATAGATACGAATCATTATAATAAATCATAACATTGTAATTATCATGATAAAGAAACGAAAGTTAATTTTAAAACACATTTTCCTTGGCTCCACTCCAGAACATGAATCACGGACTTTGGTGGTGGACATTTTGTAACATTCAAAGTATTTTAGAGCTTATACGTTGAAATATGGAGTTTATCTGAAACGCCGCCATTTTTACAATTCAACATCGACATTTACGTAAGTAGTCTTTACATCCTTATCGATAACAAGCTGAATACCGAAGTACCCGTGTAGTTTAGTTGAAAT
This sequence comes from Achroia grisella, assembly GCF_030625045.1. Lineage (NCBI taxonomy): Eukaryota > Metazoa > Arthropoda > Insecta > Lepidoptera > Pyralidae > Achroia > Achroia grisella. Next base: position 1,534,751 of record NW_026713078.1, read on the forward strand.
ATGTAATTTACCAGAAACTCCGTCATTTTCACAATTCCACATGTATATTACGTAAGTAGTGTTTACATCCTTGTCGATATCTAGCTGACTACCGACACAATACCAATGTAGTTTAGTTGAAATATGGAAGTTATCTGAAACGCCGCCATTTTTACAATTCTACATCGGCATTTATGTAAGTACTGTTTACATCGTTATAAGTAACTAGCTGAATACAAAAGTAGTACACGTGCAGATTACTTGAAATATGAAATTTATCTGAAACTCCGCCATTTTTACAATTCAACATCGACATTTACATAAGTAGTCTTTACATTCTTATCGATAATAAGCTGAATACCGAAGTACCCGTGTAGTTTAGTTGAAATATGGAATTTATCTGAAACTCCGCCATTTTTACAAATCCACATTGACATTTACGTAACTAGAGTTCTATTGATAAGTAACTTAATATCGAGGCAGTACCCGTGTAGTGTAGTTGAAATATGGAGTTTATCTGAAACTCCGCCATTTTTACAAATCCACATCGACTTTTGCGGCATAACCCGTGTAGATTACTGGTTTAATACACAGTAATGCTACTGCCAAATCACCCAGCGTGCAATAACAATATCTCAGGACATTTCACACAGCACCATCTAGTCCCGAGCTAAGCAGAGCTTTTGTTATGGGTACTAGGCAACTAATATAAATAATATTAGATACATTTTGTAGTAAATATAGAAATCATTCAGACCAATACAAACTGATAAATACAAATATTCGTGAGTTTCGAATTTTAGGCGGTGTGCGAAAACCATACCAACCGGTAGACCATTGCTATACCACCGTATAGCCGCGGTGTCACCTGCTTGAAATTTGTAGTCTACACGTTATTCTGATGTATAAGCTATATTCTCACCAGACTACAGCATGGGGTTTTTCAAGAAGGGTATATTAAGATTTCTTAAGGCAACGCGCACGTGATACCCCTGGTGTTCCAGGCGTCCATAGGCTACGGTAACCATTTACCATCAGATGGGCCGTATGCCAATTTGCCACCTTCGTAGTTTAAAAAAAAATACTGTATCGTTTCAAACTGCGTTCAGTAGTTTTTGCGTGAAAGTCTAACAAACATCCATCCATCCATCTGTCGATCCATACAACTTTTGAGTTTGTAATATTAGTAGGATATACATAGAAAAGAATATAATATTAAAAAGTCACCTAGCCTAGTTGTGTTATCATAAACATTTTCGTTCGCTTATTAAAATAAAGCCGTTAATCCGCGAAACAAATGAGGGTCTCATAGTCTGTAACATTAAATGACACATAATTATTTTAATAGCACCCCAACACCGGGCTGTAACAAAATTCCTGATACCGTCACACCTTTATCCTTTACGGCCGTCCCCCCTTTTCTAATGGCCTTTACTTTTTTTAAAATGACCTTGACTTTATTTTTTATCTACACTAATATCAAACGAGACACAGCGCATTTTGTTACGAGGATTTGAAAAATTAAATTCTGCAAGCATAACGATGCTTTTTGTTTTTTATTAAGGGGTTTGGGCTATTACTCTGTGTTAAAGAGAATCTGTAGCACAGCAACTTGTATAGGTCTATTGTGCTCGCCCTTTTTTGGTGTTCGCTGACGCTAGACCCGTCAGGGACAAGAATTGAAGGATATTCTTAGGAGCGATTGTTTTTATTTCCTGGGGAAAGTGTAAACTTTCCAAAGGAAATATTTCGTTTATGCATAAGTGGGCTACAATCACATAGAATGTGTAGTGGCATTTCCTCTTAAGTTTGGCAACTTGGAACTATTATTGAAGGTATTAGGTGATATTTTTAGGAGAGATTGTTTATCTCCTCAGGATGATAATAATATCGCAAGGCAATTCACAGCGCCATCTAGTCCCTAGTTAAGCCAGAGCTTGTATTATGGGTACTAGAAGTATATACATACCTAATATACGTAGAAAAAACCCAGACCGATGAAAACAATCTTACTCATGAATGCAAATGTTTGTGCCGTACAAGGAATTGTACTCGCGACCATCGGTAGTAAGGCGATGTGCTATGCATGAGTGAGCTACAACCACATAGGATCTGTAGTGGCGTTTACTCTTCTGATAGTCAAAATCTGCAAATCTTTGTTAAGTACATGCCTTGCCAGGTTTGCATATGTCTTACTCTTAAAAATCGTGAACTAAGCGAGTATTTTATCAAAGAGATGTTGTACGCAACTCGACCAATGCAAACATTGTACAAAAGTATCGTCATATTCAAATCGATCCATGCGAACATTTTTGTAAAACATCCAGGCGGATATTTTACAAAAATGATATCTTGCGAACATAATACAAAAAATAACGTACAATAAAGTGCAATTATAATAAAGACGCCTCCTATAATTGGAATTATGGTCGCGTATGCCGCCTACATACATAAATGTCATTTAATTCAAGTGACAGTCCTAACGCTCATCCGTTGGCGATTAGCGTGAAATTAAATTTACACCAGCCATTGTGAGCGTCACCTATCATTTGTCATTAGGTGTGAGTAATAAAAGCTTTTAGTAATGTGCTGTTAAATTCTTTTACAGCTTGAGTGTACCTTTATCTTTTTTTACTTGTGTTTTATTGTTCAAATGTTTTTTTGTATTGAATTGTTTTTATTCTTACATATTGCAGATATTAAGTTATTATTTATAATAATAGTAAAGCCTTTATTTAGATGTTAGTTATTTTTTTACATTTCTTATCATCATCATCAGCTGCTTCTTCCTTATCCCATTTATTTGGGTGTCAGCGTAATATGTTTTTCTCTTCCATTCATCTCTGTTCGCAGTCATCCCGTTATTTACTTCCTTTCTCAACATATCATCTTTTACACAGTCCATTTTACATTTCTTATCATATATTACTAATATTATAAAATATAAAAACTGTTTCTGAGTATGGATTGATGTTTGTTACTCTTTCACCAAAAAACTATTGAACAGATTCTGATGAAACTTCACAGTAATATAGCTTATATAGCAGGCTATAATTTAAAAAGATGTTATTTAAATTGGCCAAAATATAACGAAAGTGTCAAGTAAGGTAATGCAGACGAAGTTGTACGGGTGAGCTAGTATACATATATATTTATATATCCTCTGTCTCCAGTGGTCTCTAATATTAGCAGTTCTTGTGCATACCACATGCCTCCACTTTGATATCATCCATCCATCTTCTGTACGGTCTGTCTCTTCTCCTTTTCATATCTTTTCTGCACCAAAAGCATTATTGCTTTACTCCATTTATCTTTCCCTCTTAGTGTTTTTCCCGCCCATTTCTATTTAAGTTTCTTTATTGTGAATGTGACATCTTTAATTTTTGTGTTTTTTTATTGTTATTTCTTCATTTAGAGATGAAAATGAAAAAAGTATTAAATATTATTTACTGATTTTCAAATTAGATGAAATGAAATCAAAAAATGCACTTGTAATATTGATATGTATTTTATTTTTTATGAGACCTCTCTAAGATTTTAATGTTATATATTCTTTATTAGATCTCTTTAATTAAGTTTATTGTTCAATCGAAAGAGTATAATATACACAAAATGACAACCAACATATTTAATATGTAGTTTGTCTGGGAAAGACTTAACTCTAAGAAACCCAACCATTTAGATCTCTTTGTCTCATAATAATGCAATTGAGATTACAGAAATCCAAAAGGACTTAACACATGTGGTAGATTCATCGCCATGACTTTCAAACAGTCATACTTTTTTTTATTCTACCGCTCATTCGGAAAGCAGACTCATCACAAGACGAACGAGCAAAAAACTTGCATGTTGCAATATTAAATAAATATTGTTCAACATTACATATTTAAGATTTAGTGTCAATATATATAGCTCAATAAGCAATATTGATAAAAGAAAATAAATGTAATACTAGTAAAACTATTGTATTCAAACAATACACACTAACAAGGTGGATGCATGCCATAATCAACATAGAAACCGCTACGCGCTCACGCTTTGTGTAATCAAGTAATATTGTCATGAATTTTAAATAACATTTTTTCTATATATTTCATAGAATTAGGCGTTATTTTTTATAAGTTCATTTCACTAATTAACTATAATAATAAAAATAATATCTCAGGACAATTCACACAGCGACATATAGTCCCAAGATATTCAGAGCTTGTGTTATGGGTGCTATACAACTGATATAAATACATGGATATATTTTTTTATTAAATAAGTATTTATTTACAAAAAGTATATGTATAGAAAACACCCAGACTGATACAAATAATCATACTCGTGATTACAAATGTTTGTACCGTGCGAGGAATCGGACCCGCGACCATCGGATATTAAAGCGGTATACTAAACTACTAGACTACCGCGCCTGTCAAATAATATCAATTGATTTCTATTATTTTGTGAGATCTCAAATATTACATACGTAATCTTGACTACCGTTACGTAATGACGACTAGCAGTATCAAATTCCCGACAGATATAGCTTGGTAGCCTAGAGTTAACTGTCTTGATTTGGTCACCAAACAGTCAACACTAGGCTTCTAAGCTATATTCGAACTCTATTCAGTACCTGATGATGCCATGTTCAGAGGCGAAACACGTGTCGCAATATGGGTGTAGACTCAGTTTTTTTTTTTATAACACAGGGGACAAACCGCCGATTGCCGCCGCCCATGAGCACCCGCAACACCAGGGGAATTGCAAGTACGTTGTCGGCCTTTTAAAAAGGAATAAGCTCTTTTCTTTAAGGTTTCAATATCGTATCGGTTTGGAAATACCATTACTAGAAGGTGATTCCACAATTTGGTTGTGCGAGGCAAAAAGTTTCTAGAAAACCGTACTGTGGAAGACCGCCATTCATCCAGATGATCAGGATGGTATTTCAGTTTCTGGCGGGTGGTACGGTGTTGAAACTCAGCAGCTGGTATTAATCCGAATAATTGCTCAGAACACTCCCCGTGATATATGCGGTAGAAAATGCACAGAGATGCAATATCTAGCCGCAAAGCCAATGGGTCGAGTCTGTCACATAGACGTTGATTACTAATGATTCTGAATGCGGTCAAATGGAAGTAGCTGGTATTATGCCCAGAGATGAGAACAGTATTCCATATGAGGATCTGCGCCTTATATAATTGCAAGCGATGGGCCGCCGTGAAATACCGTCTCACTCTACTGAGCACACCAAGCTTTTTTGAGGCTATTTTAGCCTTGTCCTCCAAATGACCGCAAAACAATTGTCAGAATTTGATCACCATTAGAGAAGGTCGTAACGGTAGTTATGTTTCCGCACTGAATATTTGTGGTCTCACACATGCTAATTGTAGCGGAATTAAACAAAACAATATAAATCATTTAGGTGCTGATTTTTTGTATTGAAACATTATTATCGATTATAAAATCTACAGTGTCTTAATAAACATTTTTACAAAACAAGCTTTCAACTTTCAAATCCTTTTCTGGCAGTTTTAGGACAGACTCTGGCAGTTTATTATAAAACCTAACGTAATTACTACAAAATAATTAACTAACATTAGAGAATGGAAGGTAGTATAATAGTATGAATAATCATAAGTGTTTAAATTTAAATTAATTTGTAATAAATAATTGTCTATTCTATTACATAGTATAAAAAAATCGCTGTCGCTGTCTGTCCCTACGTATGCTTAAATCTTTAAAACTACGGTAACGGTTTTTTTTAATAGATAGAGTGATTTAAGAGGAAGGTTTATATATATAATACATATACCCGTACAAAGCCGGGGCGAGTAGTTAGTGTATTTATAAAACATATGTACTAACGAAAGGAAGGTAGTATGATAGTATGTCTATTCAAAAACACTTTTGAATAGACTGCCCGAGAGACTACAGCATGGGGTTTTTCAAGAAGGGTATATTAAGGTTTCTTAAGGGTCGGCAACGCGTATGTAACACCCCTGGTGTTTCAGGCGTCCATAGGCCACGGTAACCGTTTACCATCAGATGGGCCGTATGCTGGTTTGCCACCTAAGTGGTATAAAAAAATCTCTCAATGAGTTTTTTAATGTGTAAAAAGAATTGATAGAAAATTCTAAAATTGGAAACATAAACCTCACTTATAATTATGGTAATACGGCCGAAAAACTCCAAATGGATTCCCGTTATCACCTGCCTATAATGGATCAAGCCAACAGATGTGGCAGCAGGGAAACTTTTCAAATTTGTCTCCGCAAGCAATTATAAGTTACATTTTGCGTTTCTACCTCAGTCCAGTTAATAACAGCGATGATTATATTGAACAAGAAATTATAAAAAGTGCTTGCGGCCGCCCGCGAAATGAATTTTCCGCTTGACTAATTATTAAAAAATAAGTTTTTAATTTTCCAACCCTCTGAGTTTGGTTCACGTGAATATTTATTTCTTAATATTCCGTGTGTCCTCGGAATAGAATTACGATGTAGATATTCTTTATTCGTTATATCCTATTCAGAGACAATGCGTCTCCTCTCACCTACGTGATACTTTCAATCGAAATTTTACTATAAATCTAAATATATATAACTCAAAGGTGACTGACATAGTGATCTATCAACGCACAGCCCAAACCACTGGACGGATCGGGCTGAAATTTGGCATGCAGGTAGATGTTATGACGTAGGCATCCGCCAAGAAAGGATTTTGATTAATTCTACCCCCAAGGAGATAAAATAGGGAATGAAAATTTGTATGAAACTTTGTAAATTTTAACCGATCGGGCTGAGACTTTGCATGAATAATGCTACTAGGATTTTCTACAAAAAATTTTGATAAATTCCACCCCTAAGGGGATAAATTAACGCGAGCGAAGCCGCGGGCAAAAGCTGGTATATAAATATATTACGCTCTACTTTTGAATCTCACGCAACTGATATATTGCTCTATTGTTACAGTAAATAAAAAAAGATACGGGTCACCCCGTATCTTGTTAAAGGATTGTTAGTAATATGGACTCTCGACCCCATTGCTAGCAATGTACCATGTCACGTTGACCTCCATGCGGTTGCCCCTGAAAACCATCGTGATAAATTCGAGAGAAATTTATCAGGATGGGCCAACTGATCTGATCTCATGTTCGTCTTATCATCCTCCACTGGTGCCGCCAGCGTTAACCGTTAGCGCAGGCAGGAGCACCATTTCGTTATCATATACAAAAAAAAAGATGCTATTTTTATTATTTTTATCTGATAATTCATTCATTATATGTAATTGCAATATCTTGCACAGTTTTTCAAATTTCTATACTGATATATGATGACTTGAACGAAAGAAAATAGAAGAGGGAATAAAGAAAGAGAAAAATAATAAAACGAAGTTCAAAATACATTCCCTAGAAAATTGTAGACATAAAGGTACTGACTTGAAGGTTGAAAGGTACAGACATGAAGGTACTGACAAACTCTTAGATCATTTATAATTCTTAGTCTAGGCATTCAGTGTGATCCAAAGAGACGATAATTTTCACTCAGTTCAAAGACAGTCCAAATCAATAATGTAGTTTACCTTCGTACGTAAAGCAAACGATTGATTCAGTGTTGCCAAATAATTTTGAATACGCCAACTAACATGATTTATTTAAAATTAAAGTACATTTACAATTAAGTATAATGCTGACCATCATAGAATGAATTGTTTGTATATCTTTTATAGAATATATCACTTTTATATCTCAGAAAATTTTCTTATGTCAACGTGTAAACATTATCATTTTAATATATTTCAATATTTAATTTACTGCTGAATTTTCTTATTTCCAAAACAAACTAGTGGTCGCCCAGTGTTTTTATTGACATAATGTATTTTTATGCATAATTAAAAAAATATTTGCTATCTGCACTTCTCTATACAAACTATTAGTGTGCGAAATTTTATACTTCTCAGTCCTCGCAAATTTCCTAAAGAGAGGTACAAAGTTTTTGGTTCATTAGGCTGCGTCGATTTTGACGGGACTTTCACTTTTTCTCACCAAAGCGGGATTAAATCCTAAAGGGAGGGTCCCTTTATTCACAAAATTTTTGGAAGTAATACATACTAAATCTGCCAGTTCTCGTGGTAAACTGCTAAGGTGGCAACACTGCATTCATTACTGGATCTACTAAGACGTTATTCAGCTGCTCGACTGGATGACTCAGCAACGCGTCGTTGGCTTCCCGAGTTTATCTCAACGAGCGGTGAATTTCGTTACACAGAGATCTCTTTGCAAGTCATTCGTAGACGAATAGTGCAACTTGTTGTAAATAAGTTCGCTTTGAAATGAATCCACTGCTAACGTTGCTTTCAAAATATTATAAGAGTGAATAAATAAGGTCTGCCAAGAACTACTAAACTAAGAAATTGAGTTAATCTCAAGAGTCAAGCATTTAATTATTGGAAAGAGCAGTAGGTGCAAAAAAAAAGTCATGACTATTCAGAAGTGCTTCAATGTAATTTTAATTGAATAAAGCATTTCCTATTGTAATCTAATTTAAAATTATATTATGATAGTTATATTAATCTACTGCTATTAGTTCATTTGGTCACGGACCAGTAAACACTAGGCGTCCAAGCCATATACCAACTCTATACAATGCCTGTGATGCATCATTCAGAGGCAAAACCAAGGCACCAATAAAGTAAGTTTTAAGGAATTAAATAAATACAAACCAAACATGGCCTATATTATGACGACCTCGGTGGTCTAGCAGTCAAGCACACCGCTTTACGACCGATGGTCGCGGGTTCGATGCCTCGCACGGCACAAAAATTTGTTTTAATGAGTATGATTATTTGTATCGGTCTGGGTGTTTTCTATGTATATTATGTATGTATTTACAAAAAAAATATCTATGTATATATATCAGTTATCTAGTACCCATAACACAAGCTCTAGCTAACTTAACTTGGGTCTAGATGGATATAATTGTCCTGAGATTATTATTATTATTATATTATGTACTTAACTAAGATTTGCAGATTTTGCTAAATAGAAAAGGAAACGCTTCTACACATCTTGTGTGGTAATAGCCCATCATCATCATACATAAAGGAAATATCTGCTTTAAAAGTATGCACTCTATCTTGAGGAGATAAAAAACCATCGCTCCTAAGAATATCCTTCAATTCTTCTCTCTAACCAGCATAGGTAGCGGACTCTAAAAAAGGACGAGCACAATAGATCTATGCAGGTCGCAGTGCTACAGCCCAAATAATACCCCATACTCCTTAATAAAAAAAAGATTTATCTTTCTTTTATTAATAACTATCTAATTTTTTTAAATAGCATATAAAAATTAGATAGTTATTAATAAAAGAAAAATAAATATTTTTTTTATTAAGAAGTATGGGAGCGTAGTAACGCTCCGAATAAGATATTATATGCTATTTAAAAAAATTAGATAGTTATTAATTGGGCGTAATTTTGAGTAGTAAATCATTAGTAAATGATTTACTACTCAAAATTACACCCAAGAGGTTGTGAGTACATATCTGGACGACGTCAAACAAACCTTTAAGTGTCTGTTTATATTACTCTCCGGTGAAGCGAGAATCATATCCAACCAAAGATTAATATGAGATGACGGTAAGCTCGCCACCTGCCACATTTGATTCAGAATATATCAAGCGAAATGTAGGCAAGTGTTGAGTTCATCACAATGTCGTCACTTAACAATGTCTCTGAATATCCCATTTAGGAGAACTGTCATGACGGTATATGTTTTATTTTTCTATTATTTATTACTAGCTGTGCCCGCGACTTTGTCCGCATGTTATAGTGGTCTTAACTAAATAAAGAAAACATATTAAATAATATAACCCAAACAGAAAAGTTTCATCGTTATAGCTTCAAAAATGATGAATTTCCATTCAAATTTTCATCCCCTATTTTATTTTACCCTGTTAAATAAAGGTAACATTTGTACAAACTTTGAATTTATTTTTATTTATATTTTATCAACAGCTTAAAAAATTAATTTCACGATTCTAGTTTTAAATATCACGATATTTCTATACAAACTTTCATCGCCCCTTTCAACCCCTTCAACAAAAAGGTTACTTTTTCGCATTAAAAAGTAGCCTATGTCCTTTCTCAAGGTCTAGACTATATGTGTAGTATATTTAAATCGGTTTGGTAGTTATGGCATGAAAGCGAGACAGACAGAATTACTTTCGCATTTATAATATTAGTATTATTATTACATACTACAAAATCTATGAAATTAAATAAATAACAAATGGTGGTAGAGGCTGTCAGTAATGAGGATAGTAGCTCAATAGTAGTCATAGTAGTAGTAGTAGTAGTCATAATATACCATGTTAGGTCGACCTCCACACAGTGCCCCCTGGAAACTATCGTGGTCAATTTCTGGTAATTTCGCAACGATGGGCAGACTCACCTAACTTCACGCTCATCCTATCATCCTTCACTAGTGCCTCGCCTATATATACCGTTAGTGCAGACGGGTGCACCATTCCATTATCATCTCCTAAAAATATAACAAATCTGATTTAGGCATAAGGCTGGGAGATAGGTAAAGATAAAAGAAAATTCTTCCAACTCTTAATTTTGCATACGCCAACAACACTTGTTCAGGAAATTAATACAAACAGAATTTCGTGACCGCCGTCCCTTTGTGAGTCGTTACTTTTTTGTGGCGTCATTTTTGAGGGTAAGCCAAAGTTTAGAGCTGGGCATTATAGATTATTTACGTAATTCGTATAACAAAAATTAATTTAGGTATTAGTAGAGTAAGATACTATCCATCTTGTTTCCGTCTGTGGGAATACTTCCGCCTCACCTTTTATTATAGCATAGGAGCCAACGAGGTTGCGGCTCGCCGATGTTAAACAATAAACCTAGACTACCGAGGACGTCAAAATTGTAATCAAAATCAAGTTTTCTATTTTGATTAGATAATTATTAGTGTATTTTAAAATGACTGCCATTAAACAAAAGAAAACGAAAATATAAAACAACGATCTCAAAAATGCCAGCATGCCGCCCATTCATACATGGATGCGATGCGTGGGCACATCTGTTTCACCTACATCAACCGCCTAGCGGATTGTGTTGTGAGGTATTTATCGTTTGAAGGGTGATAAATTGCAATGAAATCTATACTAATATTATAAAGCTGAATTTGTTTGTTTAAACGTGCTAATCTCAGGAACTACTGGTTCGAACTAAAAAATTCTGTCTTTTGTTGGATAGTCTATTTGTCGAGAAAGGCTATTTTGTTGCTTTGAACGTGCTAATCTCAGGAACTACTGGTTCGAATTGAAATATTCTTTTTGTGTTAGATAGTCCATTTGTCGATGAAGGCTTTAAGCTATTTAACATTACGCTACGACCAATAGAAGCGAAGCGTTAGTGAAAAAAGTAAACGGGGAAAATTGTTAATATTTGAGGGCTTCCAAAGTTTGCGATAGTGTTTTTGATAACCATGGGAATGAAGTCGCGGGCACAGCTAGTTACAGAACAAATGGCATGCCATCATACATGTAGAATGTTTACTTGACCTCGCGACTCGCGACAATGGCGCTCGTAGATGCACCATCATACATAATAATAATAATAATCATCATCATCTCAGGCCAATTCACACAGCGCCATCTAGATCCAAGTTAAGATAGCTAAAGCTTGTGTTATGGGTGCTAGACAACTGATACAAATACATAGATTTCTTTTTTCGTAAATACATACATATTATACATGGATAACACCCAGACCGATAAAAACAATCATACTCATGAATGCAAATGTTTGTGCCGTGCGAGGAATCGAATCCGCGACCATTGGTCGTAAAGCGGTGTGCTAGACCGCTAGACTACCGAGGCCGTCAAAATCATCTCAAAATAGTCAAAATAATCCCACACACAATCATACATCATCATATCATCACGAGAGGACGATCTTATTTAAGATTTTTTCTCATTAAAAATCCTCTGGAATGGTAACTCTTGAGGACTACTGCGGACTTCACATTATGATATTATGGTACTTACCAACACCTTGTTTGTCATTACTAGACAGCCTCGGTGGTGCAGCGGTTTGGCACACCGCTTTACTTGACGGTCGCGGGTTCGATTTCTCGCACGGTGCAAACATTTGTATTCATGAGTATGATTGTATTTTCTGAGTATTTTCTATGAATATTATGTATGTATTTACAAAAAAAAATATTTATATAAGGTGTACCAATAACACAAGCTCCTTTTACTGTGGAACTAGATGGCGCTGTGCTAATTGTTAAGGGTTATTTATTATTATTATTACTGTTACACAAAAAAATACCTCTAGATTAGAATCTCATAGGTTTTGTGAACAATTCTACAAACAATATTCCACAAATACTTCCTAAGGGGACCATGAGTTTGCATCTAAATGATGAAATTACTGAATACTAAATTAAGATTCGAAATATTATGAACAGTAGATATTATATAAGTCAAGCTCCGCGGATCAAAATGGCTGCTATCTATTGTTTAGAAAGTCTAGAATTCTCATCTAGAACAAATAGATATTCTGTATAATCAAGGAGCGTCTTAACTACCATTAATTAACGAACCTCTGTGCTGGAAAGTTGAAGCAAAAACTAAATTATTATGGATACCGATTACCCGTTAGTTCGTTAGCTTTTTAAATAATAAAATATAAATACACCGTATCTTCTTCTCAAAATTAATTAAGATCCTTTCACCTTTATAATATTATATTATATTTTTTATAATTAAAGATTACTATCTATCTTTAATAATAATAATAATTAACACGCACACACACATACACACACACACTGCACTTACTTGGTTTCGGCCCGTAAGTGTGGCGAAAACCAGCAAAAGCTGAGTAAAAAAAAAATAATAATATCTGTGGACAATTCACACGGCGCCAAGCTAAGCAGAGCTTGTGTTTATAGGTACTAGACAAACACAACTGATATATATCCTTAGGTACATTTTCTTTATAAACACATAAATATATATAGAAAATACCAAGGCAAATAGAAATAAAAACGATACTACTCACGAATACCGCGTGAGGAATCGAATCCTCGACCATCGGAAGGCAATCGTTGAGCAACACCACTGAGACCGACTAATATTAGGATAGAAGAAAAAAATCCTTTTACAATTAACTAAAAATCGACTTAGTGATTCGTTCCGTTAGTATTATTATTATTTATTTTAATTCGGATTACATCCATATTGTGTTAGTAAAAACTTATAAAACTATGTTAGTAATCTATAATATAGAGATATATTTAATTCATATATCTGTGTCCACGTCCAGAAGCACTGGGTCCACGATGCAACGATATCCAGTGCCTCTGGAGCGGACAATCAAGTATACTCGCAACAGTTGTTAGGATCCTGTTTGTGTTCCACCGAATTCTAGACATCAGTGATGCAGCTCTTTTGCGCATTATGGCTTGTAGCGGATGTATTACTTCTACCGGAGTAATTATTCTATTACTAGTAGTAGAGTAATATCCAAATTACTAACAATCCCCTTAGGATTGTTAGTAATTTGGACTAATAATCTCATTACTAGCAATGTATGTCAGGTTGATCTCCACGCAGTTCCCTCTGAAAACCATCGTGATAAATTCCTGGTGAATTCGTCATGATGGGCTAACTGACCTGATCTCATATTCATCTTATCATCTTCCGCTAGCGTAAACCGTTTACTCAGGCGGTTCCATTATCATCCTTAAGAAAAAAAGTATTAGTTCTAGATCGTCTTGATCGGTACTTGGTAATACTCATAGTATTAACATCATGCATACTGCCATGTCGCGCTCGTCATCCTCGTAATGTTTTGAGTCTGTGACGCATTGCGTTTGCGCGAGAAAACTACAACTACAAAATGGCTTCTTCTGCAGACATTCTTACAAACTGTTGTACTTCCGATGGCTAATTATTTTACACTCTTCTACATAACTATATATGTCTGCAACTTACTTTTACTTGAATATACTATTTCTATGCAAGAAAACCTGCATATAAATACAGCCCCTATAATCATACGCTAACACTGCTCTTTTTAAATCACGACCATCAAGTCATTAAAACTAACTGCTCCCTTTATACAACACGCTTCGCTACACAGCATCTCAATATCATTTTATATTCATAGAACTATGTCAAGACCCATTAAAATGTAAAAAATTGTCCGCTCATTGTACGCTAGGACCGTATCGATTGGGTTTGATTTATGGCGTGCTTGTGACCCGTGGAGGATATTGCAACATGCGTTTCTACCTAATTACTACCATTAAGTACTGCAGTGTTCAGTATTTTACTGTTACTAAAATGCTATATAACTTTTGTATGTACAGTAACACGCAGTTTTATGTTTCGCTTTAAAATAGGCGGATACTGACAAACGAGTTTATGGTACATCTGATGTTTTTTATTGGGTTTTTTGGGTTATTGTCAGGCGCTTGGACCAGTAGCACTGCGACTTACATAGATCTATTGTGCTCGCCCTTTTTCAAAGTTCGCTACCTAGACCCGTCTGGCACAAGAATTGAAGGATATTCTTAGGACAGATTGTTTTTATCTCCTCAGGAAAGAGTGTAAACTTTCTAAAGGAGATATTTCGTTTATGTATAACACCTTCCAGCAATGGTATTTCCGAACCGATACGATATTGAAACCTTCAAGAAAAGAGCTTATTCTTTTTTAAAAGGCCGACAACGTACTTGCTGTTGCGGGTGCTCATGGGCAGCGGTAATCACTTACCATCAGGTGAGCCGCATGCTCGTTTGTCCCCTCTGTTATACAAAAAAATATGTAGAAGTGGGCTACAACCACATAGGATGTATAGTGGCATTTCCTCTTTAGTTTGGCAAAATCTGCAGATATTTGTTGTGCATACATCTGATGTTAAACGGTTACCGTAGTCTATGGACGCCTGAAACACGTTATCGACCCCTTAAAAAAACCTTGATATTCAAGGTTCTTAAAGAACCATGTATTCTCTCGAGAAAACCTTGTCACGCTAAAAATGTATTCATGAGTATGATTGTTGGTATTTGTCTGGGTATTTTCTATATATATATATATACTGTATGTATTTTCGGAAAAATGTATTAAGGTATGTCTATCAGTTGTCAAGTTCTAACCATGACACAAGATCTGCTTTACTTGGAACAAGAGGGCGCTGTGTGAATTCTCCAGTATAATTGTTTAATTTAATAGAAATAGTAGCTATTTGTATTACTTCTCAACAAAGATATCTAAATGAAAAATGAAAATTATTAGCCATCCCAAACCTACAGTCTGTTTGTCTACTATCTTATGTCTCTACTGTTTTTAGTATAGCATTCTTTCTATTTTCTATTTGCTTCACTCCTAGAGAACGTAGCTTTATGTTTAATAGGCTATCCTTTTTTAAGAATTCATTTAGCATTACCAGTTAGTAATAGTTGTCTTTTTAAATATAAATGAGCAGGCTATGATCACAGTCTTATCATTAGACTTTTTTCATTCAATACCTTGAAAATCTTTACTTGCCTGTGGTCGAAATCTTACACTACTATTAGACATTTTTCTTTCAGAACCCTAAGAATCTTTTGTATGTTTATTATGTTTTGGACTACTTGTGGCAGCGTGATGGGCCGAGTCAATGTGCTTCCTCTAATATGGTTGAGTGCAAAGTTGGCTGACTCATCCGTCATACTTGTGAACGGGTGCTGTTTATGGCAACTGATTCTTCGGGTTACTAACACTGATTAGACTATTTGCTTTTGAAATAGCATATGCTGGTGGTCCTTCAAATGTCCCAAATTTGAATTTAAAAAAGAATTAGTATCATTGTAATCATGTACAAAATTTTTTTTAAAAGAATAAGAGCTGAGTTTCTAGTCAGTTCTTCTCATCTCGAAATCCTTTCGAACTAACAGTAGATTTGACATAACATAAGAGTGTATAATATATATACATGAATAAAGATATTTTAATTTTGAATTTGAATTTATGTATGATGTGATCAATATATGTACTTAAAAAATTACAATGCGCAAGATCCATTACTATGCAGATCAAATTGGTTCAATTTAATAAATTGACATCAACCTCATGACCCTAAATGGATATTGCAGTATGCAATTCGTTCTCAATTGGTTTAATTAAGAATGATTGTAATGAAAGTTTATCATTTGGGAGAGATCTTGAAGTATAGTAATTGAACTGTACACTCTTTCTTAATGTTTCACATTCTTTTTTTATTTTACAAGCTTACGACTTGCCGGAAAATTCTAACTCAAAAAATTGTTGGTCTAGCAATCTTCATTTAAAATGAATCTCCAACTATGAAGTTATGCAACATTTTTAATTTAGTTTTCAAAGTTTTTAAATTAAGAATCCCTATGATTTATTATTGTAGAAATTTATAAAAATTTTTATCCATTGTTAATTTAATAGAACATTTGCTTGCTAACTGTTAAGAATTCTTATTAATTCGTAACAAATCTCAGAATAACTATAATAATAACTTTTAACGACTGGGTTTCTTAAAGACTGTACTTTCAGTATTTTATATTAAGAGATTGACAATAATAATAGAACAAAGGAAAAAGGTATTTAAAATATATAAAAAAACATAATAAAAGTCTAAAAAGATGCGTCGTGCTATTGTGCATATTAATTCATGACATTTCACATAGAGCCATCTAGTTCCAAGCTAAGCAGAGCTTGTGTGATGGGTACTAGACAACTAATGTAACCACTTAGATATGTTCTGTAGAAAACACCCAGACTGATACAAACAGTCATACTCATAAATACAAATGATAAAAAAACAAAATTGACATTTTGTAATGAAGTTCTAAAGTATTGTTGTCTCTTTTCAGATACCGACTTCACTCAACTAGTAGTGCTCAAGTGACAGTGACAGTGTAATTGTGACAAGTGACGTGTAAGTGAGTTCACGGTGACAGTTGACAAATATGTCGTCAAGATGAAGCTGTGGAAGAGTTTGAAGATATCGATAGGTACCAGAACTGATCCTAAGTCATACCCACATGATTTACCGCAGTGGGCCGGCCAGGGTTATGAACTGGATGGTATGTACCGTTTATGATTACTCACACTTGCTATGTCACTTTACAGGGAAACTTTGTACTATGACCTCTTTCTTAGGTATTTCTGCCATTAATATTTTAGTTTACGTTAACTAGATCCAACTGACTGTGCAATAATGGCTGGCTAATCTATCTATACTATATACTCGTGAACGGGTGCTGCTTTTGGTGACTGCTCTGTTCGCATGAAGCCTAATTAGACTATTTAATTTTGACTAAATTACAATAGTATATGCTGGTGGTCACTCTATTCTCTGAAATTTGAATATAAAAGTGAATCTGTGTTGTTGTAAAGAACACAGATTTATTTTTAAGAACCATATTTGAAAAGAACACTTCTACTACCAGTTTCGTTCCTACCATACTATCAAGCAAACACTCGACGTCGTCCTCGCTGACGAAGACGATGATCTCAATCACTCCATAGAGCGCAAACGGATGCTCCACACCGGCGCCCCTAAGGTCGATCCCCCATCCAGTTCAAATGGGGATCGAAATTACGACGGTCTGAGCCCAGGCTCGAACCTCTGGCGGTCGTATCCGTCAGGCAGGAGTTGGCCTTCAGCCGCTCCATAAATCCTTCCGTGGATTTGGAGAGCCATCTGCACTGGCCCCCTATCGTCCAGTGAAAATGTAAAACCAGCGGCGGCTAACAGTATTAGAGTAGTCCAAAAAACCTTTTTTATATTATAATATCAAAATGAAGCCCCGTATAAGCCTTGTATCTAATTTAAACTAAATCTGTTCCGTACGTTTATAGTTTTGCACGCTCTAACGCAGAAGAACAGTGTCTACTTAATACTATAAGATTGAAAATTATCCTTCCGCAAATGAAAATCCGTTTTATGTTCATATTTCCATTTTACGTGATAACCTAACTGGCGTGACCTAGAACGCAAAAGTCTAAAAAGCAAAATAAGAATTCGCGTGAAATTTTCCACGAGTGTTAATCTTAATTAAGTTTTGTTATTTTTGTTACCTACGCCACGAATGAAAGGTGCTTTTTTTCTGTTGAATATGTTGTTTGAATGTTTTTCTTTTTCTTTAGCTCTTTTATTTATAAAATGGGATTAAGCAAAGCATATTGTGAAAGTATGCAATCACAGAGTGAATGTACTATTTAAATGCATTCAACGTCTTTGGTTTGTTTTCATACTAAGATTAGTACTTACTAGTATTGTAAACGCTAAAGTTTGTTTGGATGGATGTTTCTTACTCTTTACTGTACTGTACAGTACTGAACAGATTTTGATGAAACTTTGCGTTAATATAGCTTATACATAGACTATAAATTTCATCTGGTTGAAACCACGGGCACGGCTAGCATTATATAAATATATTTAACTCAAAGGTGACTGACATAGTAATTTGTCCGAATAGTTACTCTGGTCCGCAGTGAAGTACCGCCTCGCTCTATTGAGCACACCGAGCTTCTTGGACGCCAGCTGTACCTTTTCTTCCAGGTGACTGCGGAACTCAACAGTACTAGAGATGTCGACACCGAGAATCCCAATACTCTTAGAGATGGTAACGGACGTGTTCTGGAATTGAGGAGCCACA
This sequence comes from Achroia grisella, assembly GCF_030625045.1. Taxonomy (NCBI): domain Eukaryota; kingdom Metazoa; phylum Arthropoda; class Insecta; order Lepidoptera; family Pyralidae; genus Achroia; species Achroia grisella. The sequence continues at coordinate 1,553,422 of NW_026713078.1, forward strand.
GCAAAAGGGGTTTTCTTAGCGGTGAACGCGCAGGCTTGTGTCTTAGTAGTATTGAATTGAACTAAGTTTAGTCGCCCTCAATCGGAGACTCTGGTAAGAGTACTCTCGATTTCAGACATAAGCTGTTCGCGTTTCTCCAAGGAACATCAAATAAGTGTCTTCGACGTGCTTGTACATAGTTATTGGGCGCTCGTATTAATATTGACGCTAATACCGTATATGTCTATGAAACTATTAAAGGAGAATTGAAAACTTTGCGTTAGGATTAGGAATTTATCAAGTTGGTTTGCAGGGGGAACTGCGTGGATGACAATTCCATACTAGCAGTAGATTCCATACTAGAATAGATACTAGCAGTAATTACTCTGTATTATTAACCCCCGGACAACGTTGTAATTTTTTTTTTCATACTGCTTTCTTGATATATGATAGCGTAGCGGCTATTGTATTGATTACCGCATGCATTCTCATGTAAAGTGCGAGTACTGTAACTACCATATGGTAATTTTAAGTAGCTATGACGTAGTCCAGTGGAAAGAGTAGTGATGCTCACTAAAATGTTCAGACATGTGGCGGCGTGGTGGGCCGGGTCATTGGGCTCCCTAAAATATGGTCGAGCGCTGTGATGGCCGGCTCATCCGTTATACTCGTGAACGAGTGCTGCTGAGTGACCAGTCCCTACGCTGCTCTTATCACTATGACTGATTTAATCATATTATATATTTGACTCTAATAAATTAGTGCTGGTAGGCAGCTTGTATAACACGTTTCGACTTGTAAATGTGAAATTACAAGGATTATTTAACAGAGTTTCTTGCTCGTTTTTCTTGTGATGAGAAAGCTTTCCGAATGAGCGGTAAAAATTGTTATGACTATTCAAAAGTGCTTAAATTAAGTTTATTTGAATAAATGATTTTCTATTCTATTCTATCCCCCTCCCCCTCCCCCCACTCACATTCAAGATATTGGAATTTGTTTTTATATGGTATATTACTATCAGTAGAGTAATTACTCTGAATTACTAAAACCCTAAAACTTTCGAGATAATGGAGTTTTTTGTCTCTAAAAATTAGGGAGAATCGAAAACTTTGCGTTTTCGTAAAATTACCATGAAATCCAATATCCCCTTATTGGGTTACTTCCCGCGCCTCACATTGCAATGATTCGCCAATTTTGTTCAAGTTGGCTTCGAATATTCTCATTTCTATTGTGAAATCAAACGCAATACAATTTAGTTTCTTATCGTAATGGAACCGTATGAATATGTAGATTTCTTTTAAATTGTTTTGAAGTTGAATCCTAACTAATATCTTGTATAACAAATATTGTTCATCATTTTATGAGGTAGTAGGTACTTTGGTTTGGGCTTAAGCAAAATTAGGCTTCAGTTCTTTTGTATATACTTGTTTTTGTAAATTCTTAATGTATGAAATGTTATTTGTGAAAAATATTATATGTTTTACAATTTGGTAGCAGAACTCAGTCAAATTATCACTCATAGTCTCGTAAACGAAATTGTTTCTTTAATTTATAGCACAGATAACATAATATTTGTTTTTAGTATATAAAGCAAAAAAAACATATACAATAATACAATGTTGGGATTACCTTGTCCTTAGCTTATAATTGTTTGTTTGTTTGGAACACTTTATTGCACAATAAATACATTTAAATTAACTAAAGATACATTTATGAAAATAATATTTAAGATGTAAAATAGATAGTTTATCCAAACTTAAAGACTGTACAAGTAGAAACTTTGAATAAAAATAAGGAATTTTACCTAAATGCCGTCTACACAAAGTTATATATATATTAAATAAATTTTAAGTATAATATATAAATACATATACCTACATATACAGAAAGTAATAATAATAAATTAACAAATGTATGTAAAAAATATTATAAGATAGAGAAATATATAATATATACAAGAATAACTATATACAAAAAAATTTCATACTGCTTTCTTGATATAATAGCGTAGCATCTGCAGTGTGATTGCCGCAAATTTTTTAAAGTGCGAATACTGTAACTAATATAGTAATTTTTGTATTATTCTGAAAGTAGGTTTTGTAAAATGTCATCTGCTTCTAACGTACTTTTGAGCGCACTATCTTGCTCATAGTCATACTCGTGAACAAAGTGCTGCTTGTTGCTGGTCTGTCTTATCACTAACTGATTTAATCTTAAATCTTTAAATTTAACGCAACAGATTTTGAAGTGCTTTTGGTAGTTTGTATTCACACGTGATTCGACTTGTAAATGTAAACATATAATATTATTTAAACCCGAGCAACACACAAGTTCTAGTAATAAATCTTCTTGTGATGAGACTAGTTACTGCGGTTTAAACAATTTCTCGATATGCAGTGGTAGATAAAAAACAAATTGTTATGACTATTCAAAAGTGCTTAAATTAAGTTTATTTGAATAAATGATTTTCTATTCTATTCTATAATTGTTTCTTTGTAACACTTTATTGCACAATAAATCCATTTAAATTAACTAAAGATACAACAAACTAAACAAGAAATATTTAAGATGTACAATGACTTACAAAAATGAAATCTCGTAAACCTTTGAATGACTGAAAAAATGTTGAACTATATACATATATATACGACAATAACAACAAAAAAAATATCATTCGATATTATATAACTATAATATATAACAACTAGAATATTAAATAAATATATAAATACATATACCTAAATATATATAAATATAATAATTAATCAAATGTATAAAATAATAGCAGAAATATATAAAAAACAAGACTACTATATAAAAAAAAATATGAAGAATACTAAAACAGCGCATCTGCAGTGTGACTCCAAAGTTTTTTAAGGCGAGCCTTAAATGAGTAAATTGTATTATTATTCTGAAAGGGTTTTGTAAAATGTCATCTCCTAACGTACTTTTGCCGCACTATCATTGCATAGTATAAAACAAAGTCGCTGTTGCTGTCCGTCCATCCCTTATCTCATTATGTATCCTTAAATCTTTAAAACTACGCAACGGATTTTGAAGCGTTTTTTTTTTTAATAGATAGAGTGATTCAAGAGGAAGGTTTATATGTATAATACATATAATGTAATAAATAAATAACCCTCGAGTATTAAATAAAATCCAGATGCAATATAAATCCTGGATACTTTTGTTTAAACAATTTCTCGATATGCACCAAAATATAACAGCAACATACCAATTAAAACAGTCACGGATTTCTGTTGTGCCGAGTTATAAATTTTTCCATTCGTTCCACTGGAAATGTTTTTTACTTATTTTGACGTACAATCAATTGTTTTAGACTAAAACTCGTTGCGTTGACTTACAAAAATGCGTCGTAATATTGAATTGAACGAAAATGTTGTTAACAAAGTTTCGTTATCAAAAAAAAATATCATTCGATGTACCTATAACGATTAATGTTAATTAATTATTTGGTATTATGGTTTCATATCTCAATATTAATTAATCGGTAATAATTTTAATTGAATGTCATTATTATTAATTTTACAGACCATTATAGCTCCGTAACGACCAGATACTGAAAATGTATGCAAAATATTACATATTATACCTACTAGCTGTGCTCGTGGTTTCCCGGGTCAAATTTATAGCCTATGTGTTATTCTGATATCTAAGCTTATTACTGTAAAGTTTCATCAAAATCCGTACTTTTTGCGTGATATAGTAACATACATCCATTCATCCATATATAATAAATACATATTAATGTAATAAATAAATAACCCTCGACAATTAATTAACGCCCGCCATCAATATAAATACATGGATACTTTTTTTTGTAAATACATAGAAAACATTCATACCGATACAAACAATCATACTCATGGATATACATGTTTGTATCGTGCCAGGAATCGAACCCGCGACCATCGGAAGTAAGACAGTGTGTTACACTACTAGACCGCCAAGATTGTATTACGATAATGTATAAGAATACCCAAAAGTATACCAAGGACAATACAATGTTAACTGTAATTGAATTTCACAAAACGTCTACAGTAATTAGTTAAGAGTTTAAATGTTTTCATGAATCTTAACTTGTTCCAGTCCACGGAGACAGTTATAATTAGTGTAATTACAGAACAACTGTACCGACGAATATTTTATTTGTCTTCAGGACGAGGCGTCGCGTCGGCTTATATTATAAAGGCGTTAGTCCTTAGTGTAGGCGCTGCCTACACATAATTCTCTTGTACTCGTAGACGTAAAGAATAAAGAATAAAATTAAGTCAGTAATTTTCATTGAGATAATTACACTGGTATAATTATTGTTACTACTATTTTGTTACTGCCTATATTGCCATGTCATTTCTTGAACCAGTAGATAAAGTAAAATAAAAGTCTGTAATTTAAATTAAGGTAATCACAGTAGGAACACCTAGTTTGTGACTTTTTAATTTGTATATAGTTCTGTATTTTGATATACAATTAGCAATAAATAAAATAATTTTAGTTTTAATGTACAACATTCCACGTAGATAGTTATAATTAGTGTAATTACAGAACAACTGTACCGACGAATATTTTATTTGTCTTCAGGACGAGGCGTCGTGTTGGCTTATATTATAAAGGCGTTATTCCTTAGTGTAGGCGCTGCCTACACATAATTCTCTTGTACTTGTAGACGTAAATAATAAAGAATAAAATAAAGTCTGTAATTTTCATTGAGGTAATAACAGTGGTATAATTATTGTTACAACTATTTTGTGACTTTTTAATTGGTATATAATATAGTATTTTGATATACATATAACAATAATAAAATAATAATTTAGTGTAATTACAGAACAAATGTACCGACGAATATTTTATTTGTCTTCAGGACGAGGCGTCGTGTCGGCTTATATTATAAAGGCGTTATTCCTTAGTGTAGGCGCTGCCCTTCACATAAATATCTTGTACTTGTAGACGTAAAGAATAAAGAATAAAATAAAGTCTGTAATTTTCATTGCGATTACAAAGACATGAAATAGTTTCATGAACAACAATTTTGTGTCTTTAATTTATACATAATATGGTATGTTGATATACATATAACAACTAATACGAGTGTAATGATTTTAGATTTAATATACATAAAATATTACATAATCGAATCGATAAATCTTTTGTACTATGTTTAGTATAAAGTGTAATTTTCATTGCTGTAATTACCTACCTAACTGGAAATGTATTTTTAGTCTAAATTTGTATTTAAATTTATAGTTCTTTTAATAGTACATTTTTATATTTTGCACACGTCATTACGTCCGTTAGTCGTAGATTTAATTACTCGTATGTTGCAAACATTTGTATTCATCAGTATTATTGTTTGTATTGGTCAGGGAGTCTTCATGTATTTAATTATTTGTATTAGTTATCTAGTATCCACTGCCAAAACATTTATTTCTGTTACTTGTAGTTGTAGTAAGTATAGAATAAAATAGAAGTTAAATAAAATTATTTCATTGCTAACAGGATTATATTTATTATGCATATTATATTATTATGCATATTATTGAAATAATAATTTCTTTATCTAGATTGGAAGTAAAATTTCTCACATTTAATTTTATTACATTTTGTTAATAGTCGTTTATATATAATAAACGACTCGAACAACGAACTCAAACTCGAAACTCGAATCGAACGACGAACGAAAATAATAAAAATTTAATTTAAAAAAAATATATAAAATATTTTTTTATATATAGTATATATACAGTTACTATATTAAAATTTTCCATATTTTGTAAAGTGTCTCTCCTCTCGTCTTTGTTAATGACCAAACGTTTGAATGGATTTTAATTAAGTTTGTTATAAATAATATAGTATTACAAAGATGGATATAAGTGAGCTTTGTAAAATATAGGAAAATGAGATCGCTGGAAACAGTTATAAATAATCTTATCTATTAATGATTAAGCACATATTATGTACGTACATATTTACACAGAAAGTGTGTCTCAATAAGTTGTATGCCTGTATGGTAATCATACTACCTAAGTTCTGCTCGTTCTTCTTGTGATGAGATGAGTTTCCGAATGAGCGGTAGATAAAAAAAAAGTTATGACTTTTTAAAAGTGCTTCAATTAAGTTTATTTAAATACATGATTTTTTATTCTATCCCCCCTTCCCCCCACCCACTTAAAAGATAATGGAGTTTTTATATGGTATATTACTAGCAGTAGAGTAATTAGTTAGTTTAGGACTAGATAGCACAGTTGATATTTACAGAGTTGCATGCTGGTTAGCACCTTACTGAAAGGTTTACGATAAAATCTTGCACTTTGTATGAATTTCGTACGCTTTAATTAAGATAAAATTCAAGAAAAACCGCACTTGCAGCCTGGATTTTCTTACAATAGTTAAGGAACTTAAGAGAAGCGTTTGCTACATAAGTGTACTTTGTATAGGTCTTTACGATAAACTTAAACAAAAAATAGTTACTGCGTTTTCCGTTGTAGGTAACCATGTTGTGTTAAAATGGAAAACATTGCATGAATTTCCTGCTCCCTAATTACGATAAAATTAAAGAAAAACTAGGTAAGCGGCTTAAGCGGAACATTTGCTACAAAACGGTGCACTTTGCTTGAATTTCCCGCCTTAATTACGATTCTTTGACGGGACAATTTCAAAGGGCAGACGACAAAAGCACGGCACAAAGGAATGATTTGTTTTCGTTGCTGTCCTTCTTTGTGGGTAACACGTAAAAAACTGGAAACCCCCGGATGGAAATGTCGGCGGCCGTCACTGAGTGAATTTAATTGTCCGCAAGACTCTTCCTTTTTTATTATTATTATTTTTGTTTACACAGTTCGCGCGTTTCGCGTATCGTTTTAAATGATAAATTGAATGTGGTTGGGTGGACGTGGGTTTTTTTGTTGCGGCGAAAAATGTTTGTGCAACTTCATGTTGGGTATCATTTTTCATTTGGGAAATGGGAAATGTACATTAGTAATTATATTAAAAATAACGGCCGAATCGAGCTGCTGTCATGTACAAAGAGACTCAATGATTGTCTTTTTGGAGGACCGGAATATTTTTTATTTTTCCACAAATTTTACCTTTCCCTATGATAGTACTCGAGCCAGAGGCTTTTCTCCTTAATTATTTCATCCCTGGTCAAAACTTCTAAGATGTTTAAAATAAATTACCTAATAAAGAACTGAAATGGACTTTAAACTTATATCAGCTGATGATACAGCAGCTAGCACTGACAACTATCATAGACTTTTTTTACATGTTCCTGCTATCGGATGACATACTAACCCACGCTACAATCAGCTGAGTATTCTTATCTTTCTTTGCGTTTAACTATGATTTGATAGCAATTTCATCCTGGAGGAAATTACTGAATTTTTTTAGATGTTAGCGAGGGTGCTACTCCTCAACTCACCCTCGGAACTGGAGCTAATTTTCACTAAACTTCATAACAACTTTCTTAACCATCTTAGAAGTTTGGACCGGGAGGAAATTGTTTACCTTGACGTGTTACTAGCTTGCAGTCTATAACATTATAATAACAACGATATATATATAATTGTGATGAATTTAGGCGTAATTAATCATGTTGGTTTTCAAAGAAAACCGTGTGGAGTTCGGTGTAATTGCTCGCGATATCGCATATCGTACGTACCTCTTTCTTACCTATATTTGCAGCTAAGCAGCGTTATTTTGCTTTTTTGAGTATCAAGAGTCAATCATCATTTAAATGTCCAAACAGGCGGTGACTTGGTGAACTGGTCATTGAGTTTCCTAAAATATAGTTGAGCGCAATGATGGCTGACTCACCCGTTAGAGTCGTGTATGGTTGCTGCTTGTAGGGACTGGTCTACTCTGATGAATATGATTACTTTATTATGTTACTCAAGTAATTATTTATTTACTTATGTAAATTTTGCTAGTAGTTTATATTCGAACAAAATTATAATGCTTAAAAATATATGTTTAAAAGTGAAACACGCAGAAAGTTACATGTTGCTGTTAGCTGTTAAACATATTCTAGTTCTTTATATGATGAGCCTGGGTTCCGAATGAGTGGGTGAATAAAAAAATATGACTATTCAATAGAGCTCATATTGAATCTTATTGAATAACAATTATTTCTATTCTATTTAAGTTATTACGGTTTGTAGTGTGATATATGATATTGACTTTACCGAGCATGGAGGTATGACATCTTAGTCCAGGAATGGTAAAATATTAAGGGTAACCATACGTCCCATCAAAACTTATTTATGCACAATGAATAAGCTTTGACGGAACGTATGGTGCATTACAAATCTTTTAATTTCTCGGTTTGTTCTATACTATAACACGCATGTACAATGTACATATAAACCTTCCTTTAGAATCACTCTATATATTGCTGAAAATTGCATTAAAATCTGTTGCATAATCTAAAATGAAGAGACTGGCAGCTGTTTTTTTATGCTATGTTAATATATACTATTATTTAGATTCCCTTACCAAGTGTACCATTTACTATAGTAGGTATATAATTTAAATAGTAATTTCATGTTAAGCAATATTATGAAGACAAATATTCAGAAGCGATTAAACCAACATCTCCGGAGTGCTTATTCAATAAATTTGGTTTATATCTACCATTTAATTTTGCAATGTTATCAATTGCCGATAGAATTAATTGATTTAGGGTAAACCAACGTTATTTGCGCAGCTTACATTCGATTTCGTGTTTCACATTTTGCACTAATTGTTATTTATGTGTTTAGCATCTTACATATATACATACTAGCTGCACTCAACTTCGTACGTGTGGAATTTAACTTTATTTTTCTAAAACAAAAGTAGCTTAAGTTACTCCTTATTACATCAGCTACCTGCCAAAAAAGACCTGATAAAATCGGGCCAGTCATTTCAGAGATTATCCGGAACAAACAAACAGACAGATAAAAATTGAAAAAACTGTTAATTTGGTGTAGTGCCCCATTTATATTCATATGAATATAGTAAAAAATGATTATTTCAATATTACAAACAGACACTCCAATTTTATTTATATGTATAGATGTGCGACTGTTATCGAATCAAGAATAAACTGTATTTACTGAACATCCACTGAATATCTCCATTAAAACAGTAATATCCACTCAATGACTCACATAAACCACTAGTTTCGTCTTCAAATGTTGATTTTGGCCTGCCCTCCGTCATCAGGGCCGTGACTCAACTAATTTGCATTGCTATTTGTAGAATAGACAAGCGGTTGCCCCCGCGTTGTCTGGCAAAACAAAGATCCCATTCAATATACGGTGTGACTAACGTGACCATTTATTCTTTGAGTCAGAACAGGACATTGGTTTTTTGTCTGCACTTGTAATATTTCTGTCAACACTCGGCACCCTTCCTTTAAATATTTTCTTTGTGCGCCAAAGAACAGCAACACTGATGTGTAGAATTCGGGGGAGTGCAAACAGGCTTCTAACAGCTATTGCAAATATATCAGATTGTCCGCTCCAGAGGTACTTCTGGACGTGGACACAGATATATGAACTAAGAGTATGTCTCTATATAATATAATTTACTAACATAGTTTATAAGTTGTTTACTAATACAATATGGATATAATTAGAAATAAATAAATAAATAAAATAAATTAGTTTACGTCTTAATATAACATTAAGTTCAGTGTAAAGTCAGTCAAAGTTACGACTCCGCGTCGATTGTACGCGTTACTAATAAACCCATGTAGCACACGATCAAATAAACTTACTATGTAATGTACATTATTACACCTGTATATTTACTACCTAGATACTACAGGAAACAAATTAAGTAGCTACACCACATCACATCATATATAACGCTACAGTGGTGAGGTGATAAACATCACTCTACGGCTTTAGGCCAATTGACAGAGTCAAAGAAAAAAAAAACTATTTATAGATATTTATGATGATATATTTATTTATTTGACTTTAATGCACAAAAATAATGTGTACATATGGCGGACTTAAAACATTTCGGCGTTATCTACCAGGCAACCATGAATGGCACAGAGAAAGATTATTGGCGGTGCACTAATATAAATGAGAAATGTAAGAAAAAGATATGTAAATATAAAGCAAAATATATGTGTTATATATTAAATAATAATATATATATATATTGCTCCGGTAAATATATATGTATATATAAATTTGCTTTTATATAGTTAGTGAAGATTTATATAAAAATAAAATTTTTTACGTTTTTTTTATATTCACTTTAATTATCACAACCAGCCGGCTCGACTACTCAAATTTTCGCGCATTTTCTAAAATGAGAATCAACATTATATTACAACTGGCCGACTCTAACTGTCCCGAATTTTCGAATACTTATAATAAGGCATAATCTTGCATCTTAGAGTTGATTTTGGGGACACCGGGACTCGTAATTATAAAAAGGGACAGTCCCGTTAAAAACGGTATGTCTGGTCATGTTAGATATGACGCAATTCTGATTTCGCATCAGCCTCAAATATTCATAGATAACTGTAATAGACTGCGGACATCACGCTATCATGGGACACCCGTGATACCACACATATGTTACCATTCATTCATTAGAATTTTGAATTTTAACTCTAGCACCTCAAAATTCAAAATTCCAAAATCATTTATTCAGATAGGACATTTTAGCCGCTTATGAACGTCAAATTTTTTACATTATAATTTTAATTTTTTCCCTACCGTCCAATTCACTATATAGATCCAATTGAGAAGAACTGGCATGAAACTCAATGGAATTACTTTTTTTTTTAAAGCCAGATAGATGCCTCTTCTTTGCCATATATAAAATAAAAGCAGTTGTTGTACTCGATGATAATGTAGCTATTTATAGGTGACATAATGATTAAAATCGAACGAGTTTTTTTTTAGTTTATTTATTTAAGAGTTAAAAGTTATCGGACTCGATGGGTTAATGGTTAGCACACCGCTTTCATTTCGATGGTTCCAAGTTCAATTCAATCATACTCATGAATACAAACATTTGTATTCATGAGTGTAATTGTTTGTATTGGTCTGGGTACTTTCTGTCTGTATATATTTACAATAAAAGTATTCTTGTATTTTATCAGTGGTGTAGTACCCATAACATAAGCTATGCTTACCTTGGGATTAGAAATGTGTAAATTATCCTGAGGTATTATTATTGTACTACTACTCGCCCCGGCTTCGCACGGGTGTACATGTATTATATATATATATATATATACCTTCCTTTTAAATCACTCTGTCTATTAAAAAAACTGCTTCAATACCCGTTGCGTAGTTTTAAAATTTAATACATACATAGGGACAGACAGCGACAGCGACTTTATTTTATACTATGTAATGATTATTACCAAATCTTTTCTCTTCACAATAATAAGTTTCTGTTACTACTACAGATACTGTTATTATAGTACCTTTCGCATATGTTGAACAATTAAAGTGTTAAAACCCTTTGCTATATTTATATATGTTTTAATAAAGTTAATACAAATCTGAGTATTTTTTTCTTGTTTAAGTATTTTGCACCGAAATTGAACGTTTATTTTTATTTTGAGATTGAGAGTTTCGATGTAGCGTGTAAAAGGAAAGCTGCTCCCAATTGTACTGTAATGATGTTTGAGTGAAAGATTACATCTGTTTATTAGACATTGTTGTGTTTAATTATTAACCAATTTTAATGATTTTTTTACAATCCATCCTGCTTGTTTACTTTCATGTTGATTACATATATATATGTTTTGCGATACTAGAAGTTTTTTGAGGGTAGGATAATTATCAGGGTAGGAATAAAATTTTAACACAAAAATTTTAACGTCCAATTTAGTATATTAAAGTTTGAGATAGATTTTTATATGTTCAAAGTCTAATAAGTAATACAGAGTAATAAGTTTTAATATGCTTGGCTATGTTCGGGTGAAATCTAGTTTCTGAGACGTGAAATACTTAAGTAACTTGGACTCCAGCCAAGTTTAAAGTAATCTTACTAATACGTAACTTTGTTAGTTGCAGTCAGCGTATATTGATTTACGCGGGGCTAAAAGTTTTATCTATCTACTAACTACTCGCCCCGGCTTCGCACGGGTATACATGTATTATATATATAAACCTTCCTCTTGAATCACTCTATCTATTTAAAAAACCGCTTCAAAATCCGTTGTGGAGAGACGGACAGACAGCAACAGTGACCAGTATAAATGATGAGTGGGAGTCACATTAGGCGTTATGTTTTAACTATTAAGTTATATAACAAACATTTTTGTAAATATGAATACTGATGTAATGCTGAATAAATATCTTTTTTTTATGGATGATAATGGAATGGTGCCTATGCTGATAGTTTACGATGGAAGGGCACCAGTGGTAGTTGATAATCTTATCAACTACCTCATGCTCATCTGAGCATGAGGTCAGGTCAGTTAGCACATCGTTAGACAAATTCACCATGGATTAATCGCGATCGTTTCCAGGGGGCCGGGTGGAGGTTAACTTGATTACTATCGCCAGTCCATCCTCTTTTTGTTTGTTATAATTTATAATATTCTTCTATGGCAACCCAAATACATTTGGTTATAAACCTACTTATATTTTTTTAATCTCGAATGGTAGGTAAAGCCTACCGTGTAAATATATTGCATTTTCATGACATACCCTTGCGGCGAGGAAGAAATCTCCAAAGTGGGACATTAAAAGTTTGTTCTCGACCGCGACTAAATTATCTGTGTCCAGGACGTGAAACTTCACAACTCGACCAACTTTTTTCGAATATTAACCAAGTAAATTAAAACTGTTCGTGTAATGTTGAAAATTCGTGGAATTTAATCAAAATTATTTCATATTTAGACTAGAAGTTTTTTGAGACCTAAGTTCTATTTATACTTTATTGTACACAAAATTTTAAATATTCAATACAATATACATTTTTTTCATCATTTGGAAAATTGAGAAATTCACAGATTTATTCATATTATTTATTTTTTTAAACGTGATTTAAGAAAATTCATTGAGTTATACTGCATTTTATAAATGATTAAAAGTCGTATATTGCGTTATTGGATAATTCTTCTCTGCTTCACCTCTTGTTGACTTGTAAATAAGTCAGCAAAGTGTCAAGCACGCCATATATATTTTTCTTTTTGGGAGACGAACTTCTTAGCATTCCATGGAATTGGGAGCCATCGTATAGCAGAGAGTGAAACTCCTAGAAGAGAGTGAAACTCCTACTCCTCTCTGGATTTGTGACATGCAGGGTGCAGGTTTAAGAGGCTCTTTGGCCGTTATACGTCAGAACTTACCTTCACCACGTCGTGTTTCTTTCCCTTTCCAGTATATGCTACTTTATTTTTATGATACACGTTCTAGTATAGGTCTTTAAGAAGATTGTAAAGATGTTTCGCTGGTATACCCCTCTCTCCCACTCCGCCCGCATATAAATAAACCATACAGAGTCAAAATTTCTTTATTTAGGACATATTCTGTCACTTATGAATGTTATAATTTTTATCACTGTACTTAACATCCTATTCAGCTAGCTAGTTCAGTTGAGAAGAACTAGCGAGAATACATTTTTTTAATCAGTTTTAAATATGTTCTGGATCATACCATTATTATACCTAGTGGTTAATGTAGATAGTAAAACTGAAGTAAGATAAAGCGTGAGATAAATTTCACGGGGATACGATAAATTTGAGATGACCTGTTGGTTACATAAAAATGAATTATTTTGCTACATTATCCTCCATGGTACAAGCTCCAAATGTAGGCACCCAATTTATTAAACACGCCGTACTCCTGTACCCATAAAAAAGGCAATAAAATTATTATAACACCATTTTAAGAACGTATACTTTAATATATTATAAGGAGAAGATAGACGCGCATTTTTTCTGTATTTCTTCATCATTTCAGTGGTAACCAGGTAATTTTACCGGGAAAGACTTTCTACAAAGTTGCCTGCAAAGCAGCTCCGGATATAGTGGAAAGTAGCACGGGGCCCGCGCCCCGGGTGGCAAGTTCTCCGGGAGGCAAGTTCTTTCTTGGCAGATGAACACATCTCATCAATAACGCACCTTTGACATCTCGACCAGACGTCAAGTAAATTGTGTTTAATGTATTTGAAAATAAAGATATATATATGTATGTTAAAAAAGTCAATAATTAACAGTAATAGTAATTGAACGAATTGTATGTTAATATGTATATTGTAAAAATGTTAGACATAGGGGAAAAGGGGGGTAGTCTTAGGGGGGTATCATTTTTAATTTTGTCCCCCGCCTCGAAAAATGAAGATCCGGGACTGCTGCATTGTAGCTTTGTGTCTCTCATTTTAGCTGCCATTTAACTTGCTTTGCTGGTTATGTTGTGAAAGAATGGTGAGATATGCCAGTGAAATTACACGATACAGAGCCATGACCTCAGTGTTTCTGAATACAAACAGATCTAAGTTTAGCCAACGTTCGAATATTTTTATAATCAATTAGAGAAAGTACATGTTTAAGATCAAATAAACAACATATCACAGTTACGAGTAAATGTATTTTAATTTATAAACAAGACGTATATAAAAATAAGTTACGATAACAAACTGCTGTTACGATACGTATCTTGTAATAATGTAATTCAAATTAAAAATCAGTTATTCATGTAGGCCATTTGAGCCACTTATGAACGTAAAATTTTTACATTATAATTTTAATTTTTTCCCTCCGTCCAGTAATAATCTTATCTTATCTTATCTTAAAAAGTAATCTGACTTGAAATCCGCTTGTTTTCAATTAAAATTACATATACTTAAAATTACAATTGCAGTAAAGAGTAATACATAATTAAAAAATATATATATGTCAGTCCCTAACTACTATACCACAGAGTTCAAATACACAGAATATAAAATACTTTTGCGTAAAATAATTGAGTTTAATACAATATTAAAGAATATACAGCTCTGCCCGTTCCCTTCCCGTCCGTTCCATATAAATCAGGCTTAGCTCGGATTAGTTCATAATGAATCAAATGAGAATTGAATTTACAATGACAAATCGAATAAGTTATGATTGGTGTTGGAGAATTAATTGAATTCCACTGTGTTTAGATCAAGCTTTTTGTAACTTTCTCGCTTCTGTTTCATGATTATATATAACAGGATCTCGCTGTTTTGCTCTCAAATTCAAATTCAAAATCTTTATTCATTACAGACTCTTATGATATGTCAGGTCTACCGTTAGTTCAGAAAGATTATTTTCCGGAATCCTCTAATGCTGTTGGCCGTAGCTGGCCTTTACAGCTTCACCGGACGATAGGGGGCGAGTGCAGATGGCACTCCAAACCCGCGGAAGGACTTATGGAGCGGCTGAAGGCCAACTCCCGCCTGACGGATACGACATTAGTCTGAGGGCACCGCTAGGGGTTCGAACCTCGGCTCAGGCCGTATATCGATCCCCGTTTAAATTTGACGGGGGATCGATCGGAGGGGTGACCGGGGGCGCCGGTGTGGAGCGCCTGGGCGCGCGCAGGTGCCCGGTTGAATGCGCGATATGGTGCGTTTGGGGTCGTCGTCTTCGCCGGCGAGGACGGTGTCGTGTATGTGTGTAAAAGTGTGATCGGGATGTGACGGGTCAACGAACGAACGTCGGGATCAATGAGAACGTGCCTCGGGCGACGTTGTCGCGAATGTCGGATATGTCACTAAGGAGCAGGACATTGTCGATTATATACTAACCAAGAGTAACCTGACATTGAGGGTGACGCAGCTGGAGTCGACTGTTTATACTTTTTAATAGTATAAAAAATATACGTGTATATGAGTACAATAGGGCGGCCTTGTTGCTGAAAGCAATTTTTTCAAGACAACTTTAGAGTAATGTCTTAATTATATAACAGTAATATCCCTTAAAATATTTTATACATATCTGTAGTTTATTCATTCATTCATAATTTAAGAACTGTGCTCTTGTCGGTGGAGCTCCCGCCACCTTCCACGATCTTCTATCAGTCCTTTTAGCTGTTGATACGACACGATTCCAACTTTTTCTTAACTTGCTTGATATAGCTGTGTCTTGGTCTTCCCCTTCCTCTCTTTCCATCTATTTTTCCTTCTATAATGTTGTTAATATTATCTGTAGTCTATATTATCTTAAAATTAAACAATGTTTTCAATCAATCAGTAGAACGTTCTAGTTATCGAAAATATTTCTCAAGAGAACGTAATGAAATAATAAATGATTAAAACATAATGTGTACATTTTGAGAAATTAATTTCATAGCACAATAATCTCTAATATCTAAACTCTACGAAGGAAAGATGGGAAGGCTGAAATTCATTACTAAACTAATTCATTTGCTGGGTCTCTTGGGATCTGGGTGTGCAAGAATTGCGAAATATATTAAACAATACAAAATACATCAGTATAAACCTTTCTAGAATATTAATTATATTTTGTTAAATTAACATTCATTAATATCCATAAAAATTTCGTTGCCATGCTGACAACAATATTTGAAATTAAATTTTTGATCATCAAATGGAGTTGTATGTTGAAATATGTTAAATTTTAATAATTTATGATTGTGTATTTTATTTCACCATGTATAGAGTGTTAGTGTACAGGACTCCTTACATTTGGGCCGCTGGCTGGTACGACTATTCCTTATTTTTAAATATTTATATTTTATATCGGTTGCTATGGTTTTGTTATTTATTCCTTTTTACGATTCCTTGTATTGCTCTTGCTTTCATATAGTTTGTTACGACATATATTTTTATAATATACTATTCTTTTACATATTGCATCTTTAATTACCACCATCGTTGGCTGCACCGACCCCAGCGCCATATACACAGTCCCACACAGTATGTAATAAATTTTTATCTAAACGTTATAAATTACTTTTGATATATTTGAAATTATAAAACATTCTATTAAATATGATAAACACATATTACTGAAGCCCCTTATCGGTATTAAAATTGTATTTATGTTTTATTTAAAATTTTCCTAAAATAAACTTTATTCGATATTTTAAAAATATCTAATAATCATGTACATTTATTATGTTGATTATGTTCTTAATTTGTTTTCTTTCTTGGAATTCTGTAATGATTTGATTTTAAATCGTTTAATCTTATGAAAGACGTACGAGTATAATGTAATTTATGCTATATGGCAGTTTGAATTCACACAAAATAAATACTTAATGCTGGACTATATTTATTTAAAAATGCAACGCACAATCACACAGTTATTGATACTATTTCCTAGTTAGTATTCACACAAAATCTTAATTTAATCCCGAACATTTATTTAAAAGAGCAACACACAATTTCTTGCTCGTTCTTCTTGTGATGACACATGCGTTCTTAATAAGTGATATACGAATATAAATAAATGAATCAAATATGATTATTCAAAAAGTTGATTTTAATAAAGATTATTTATATTTATACTAGCAACGCCCACGCTTTCACTCGCGTGAAATTTATAGCTTAAGTTATTTTAATGTACGAGCTTTATTACTGTAAAGTTTCATCAACCGTTTAGTAGTTTTTCGTGAAAGAGTAACAAACATCCATACATACTCACAAACTATCACGTTTATAATATTAATAAGACGTTAAATTTCAATATATATGGCCTATGTGCTATTCTAATGCATAGCTATATTACTGTAAAGTTTCATTAAAATCCGTTCAGTAGTTTCTGCATGAAAGAGTATGTATTAATAAGATTGAAAGCATATAGTTAACTATTTTGGTTAACTAATAAGATATTATAATATGCTACGATCAGAAAATGTTACAAAAATATAACGGGAGGCAATATTAACTAGCTGAAAACATAAAGTTTGAAGCAATAAAAAATTATATCCTTTTCAATACTTTGCATTTAAAAGCCAGTGATCAAACATCGCTAATTAGAAACACATTACAACACTCGGTTAAAACAAACTGCTGGCGTCAACGACAGTAACTTGCACCCTACTCGGATATCCTATATTCAGACATGCCATGGTGACACAAACGCAACAGTAGTCCGATTCGTATCGAAACTATTGCACTGCCGTAAATATGAACTTAGTATTTTTTATTATAATATTAAACTTAATAATAAAACTAGATTTACAATAAACAAACATAGTGCTTGATAATAGGATGACGGTCTCGGTAGACTAGCGGTTTAGCACACCGCTTTACTTCCGATGGTCGCGGGTTCGATTCCTCGCACGGTACCAACATTTGTATTCATAAGTATGCTTGTTTGTGTCGTTCTGGGTGTTTTCTATGTATAATATGTATGTATATATAATATGTATGTATTTACAAAAAAAAAAGTATCTATGTATTCGTATCGGTTGTCTAGTACCCATAACAGAAGCTCTGCTTAGCTTGGGCCTAGATGGCGCTGTGTGAATTGTCCACGGATATAATAATAATGTTACGCTTAATAATAAGACTATGAAATTTACAATAAACAAAGAAATTTGGTATTTTTATTTAAGCTACTGTTGTATTAGAATATGGTTAGGTTTAGATATGAGCAAGCAGCAGGTTTGCAACTTATCTTTTAAGTGTATACTGTATCATATAAAAATCGATAGTATCTCTGATGTATTGCTATTGCAGATATGTAATATATGTTTTATGCCAAATTGGTCAAGTAGTCGAAATTTGTGCTATATAAACATACATCACAATAAATACAGGCTAAATGATCCTACGATTTTATTGCAAAAAATTGAGATTTAAATAAATCGTACTTGTGATAAATAAATATTGGTACTTGGACTACTGCTTTTAATTTTTTTATGGGTTTCAGAGTGAATGATTCACGAGCATTGAAGACTAATTATAGAAGGAAGGGCCTGAACTCAGTATTATAGATATCTATTAATAATTTGTCATTTCCTTAGATAAATAAAAATTAGGAGGATATCATTTCAGTACTTCAAATTGTCGAAACATTCCTAAAATGCAAACACTCGCTTTTGTGTTTATATTTATCTGTTCCCGCGACTTCGGCCGCGTTGAATTTTATTTTATTTTTCTTAAATAAAAGTAGCCTAAGTTACTTCTTATTACATCAGCTACCTGCCAAAAGAAGTCCCGTTAAAATCGTTGCAGTCATTTCAGAGATTAGCCGGAATAAATAGACCGACAGACAGACATACAAAAATTATAAAAAAATGTTATTTTAGTATATGTACCGTATTTATTTTCATATGCATGTAGTAAAAAACTGTTTTTTCTATATTACAAACGGACACTCCAATTTTATTTATACGTATAGATAATACTATATAATATTATCTGTGATAATACTACCTACTCGCTCCTGCTCCGCACGGGTAAAAATGCAAAAACTCTCTTTAGCATTTAGAATAATACCCGTTACGCGCTTCGGCTGCGCATGAGTGTATTATATATATTTAAAACTTCCTCTTGAATCACTCTATCTGTTCAATTTCAACTACTGAAAAAGCGTACCTATATAAAAATAATAAAACAGTAAAAAATATATAATAGAAATATTTACTGTCTTACATATAATACTTTATGTATGTACGAGTGGGTGTATATGTTATCTATACATATAAATAAAATTGGAGTGTCTGTTTGTAATATTGAAAAAACCATTTTTACCAGTTTTGTCTGTCTGTTTGTTCCGGTTAATCTCCGAAGTGGCTGGGCCGATTTTGACGAGACTTTTTTTGGCAAGTAGCTGATGTAAGAAGGAGCAACTTAGGCTACTTTTATTTTAGAAAAATATAGTTAAATTCCACGCAGACGAAGTCGCGTATACAGCTAGCTATATAGAAATATGTACTCTATGTCTTATAAACTACACAAATACTCCAAAAGTATATTTATAGATTGGTTGTAGTGAAGGAACAAAATTCGAGCAACTCACATCGCCATCTTAAAATAGATATAATAGAACTAAATATAGAGACACCACTAAAGTTAATATGGCGTTCATACAATTCACTGAAGCAGAATCATCTCATACTAATAATATTGAAAGGTTTGAGCTATTTACTAATTGCGAAAGTAAGTTATTAATTGTATAGACGAAAAATAAATACAAATAAAAATATAACAGCCTCGGGGGTATAGTGGTTTACCAGGCTGATTTACTTTCAATGGTCGCTGATTCGATTTATCGCACTATGCAAATATCTGTATTGATGAGTATTATTGTCCGTAGTAGTTTTCATATATATATGTCATCATATATTATGTATGTATATACTTATTTCTTTGACGACCTCGGTAGTCTAGCGGTCTAGCACACCGCTTTACGACCGATGGTCGCAGGTTCGATTTCTCGCACGGCACAAACATTTGTATTCATGAATATGATTGTTTGTATCGGTCTGGGTGTTTTCTATATATAATATGTATGTATTTACAAAAAAAAAATCTATGTCTATATATGAGTTATCTAGTACCCATAACACAAGCTTTAGCTAGCTTAACTTGGGACTAGATGGCGCCGTGTGAATTGTCCTGAGATTACTATTAGTATTAAATTAAGTTACTTGCCAGTTCTTCATAATTCGATCTATATACTGAACTGGATGGTATCATTCTAATATAGAAAGAATTATATTCATAAGCGGCTAAATGAATAAATGATTTTTGAATTTGAATTTGAATATTACTAGCCATGTTAGATTGACCATCACTTGGTTTCCCCTGAAAAACATTATGATAAACTCCTTCGGCCTTATTACAAAAAGATAAACCTGGTTTAGCACTAGTAATAAACCATTCACCAATGTATTTCTTATTACAAAAAGAAGTTTATCTCTAAATCGTGATTCGTCTATGGTCTAAAGTTAGACCTGCGATGCCCCTAGTTTAACAGTGGTCTAAATGCAAAAATACAAACTCCATTTTAAAAATTCTATTGTAAGTTGTAGTTTTTGGAAAAATATTTTAACTAAATTAAAAATATATTAACTAAAACTATTTAAAGCAAATTTTACGACAATAAAAATATATAAAAGACGTTATTTGTTATTTTTTCACTCATTTGACTTTGAAATAGTCACCATTCGAACGATCCAATAAAAATATCTCGCCGTTCCTTTTCTCCGTATAGGACTCCTACTTGTAATTTAAAATTGTTTATCGGCCTAATAGTACATTAATAAATATTATATATTAATGAAATAGTTATAATGAAGACATAGATAAATAGAAATAAATTTATTTTTAGTTTATACATTTTTCTTTGAACTAATATTATTTTTTATCTTTTCAGTTTTCTGGTAAAATGGAACGTAATTGTACGGTGACAGACATGAGTGACTGATTTCTGTATGGAATACATAATGAACGATTTAACTGTAGTACTAAGTAGTCCTCTGTTAGATCTGGATTCGTAATAATGTTAGGTTTATTCCAAGTATTAACTTTAGGAATGGTTTAAACCACGACTATTTAGACCACGTTTCGTCCGAGTTTTAACAGATTTTTTGTAATAAGACCGCTTGTGAATTTGCCAATATGGGTAACTGACCTGACTGAGATATTACCGAACTGAAGGGAGGGAAAAAAAATAGAATGTAAAAATTTGACGTTCATAAGCGGCTAAAATGTCCTATATGAATAAATGATTTTTGAATTTGAATTTGATATTATTATTATTATGAAATATTATTTCTGCTTAGATTTTATATAAATATTCACGAGTATGATTGTTTATGTCAGTCTGGGAGTTTGCTACATATATATTTGATGTATTTACAAATAAAATGTATCTAAGTAATTAAATTAGTTGTCTATTACCCAAGCTCTGCTTAGCTTGACTAGATGACGGTCACACAGCATTGTTTGGAATTTGTTATTATGTGAAAATAAAAAAAAAATTACACAGACTACCATGTATCATATATACGCACACGCGCAAATAAATATATAGTTTAGTATATTACTAAAATCTGTGGCCAAGTTGAGAATAGATAAATATTGTTTATTTTTAATATAGACGACCTCGGTGGTCTAGAGGTCTAGCACATCGCTTTACGACCGATGGTCGCGGGTTCGATTTTTCGCACGGCACAAACATTTGTATTCATGAATATGATTGTTTATATCGGTCTGGATGTTTTCTATTTATAATATGTATTTATTTACAACAAAAAAAAAATCTGTGTATATGTATCAGCTATCTAGTACCCATAACACAAGCTTTAGCTAGCTTAACTAGGGTCTAGATTGAGCTGTGTGAATTGTCCTGAGATTATTATTAATATTATTTGTCTGTAGTCTTACTGTACGTTAAATTATTATAAAGATCAGTGTGACTACAGCGGAATCAAAGAAAAGAAAGAAAGAAAAATATATTTATTTGGCGCATACAAAACAAGCATACAACTTATTACAAAAATGATAACTAATTATTTTAAAAATACAGCTGCGACCCAATTGGTTTCCACTCAGCTTTGTGTCTGGGCTGTAATGCCCAAACGCTGATTGTCAGTGGAACCTTGTAGTAATTAATTTAAAATATATAAACTGTGTACCTACTGCTGCCTGCGTGAACGTGCGCTGTTGGTGCTTCTGATAAGATATACTATGATAATGTATAGAAATGAAAATACATAGATAAAACAATACAGTACGGACAGTTATACAGTGGAAATTTGATTTTCTAATAGAAATTTCTTAAGTTTTTGTTTCAATAGAACAGTAATAATTGGATATGCATTTCTAGGTATTTCCCAAGAGGGCTAACAGACATGTCAAAAGTGACATATAAAAAAAAAGTTATCAAAATAATACAAATATTTATAAAAGTAATGGTGGACAAGTTAGCAGTCACATTCCACGAATCTCGACCGACGGTCGAATTTCGACCACCAGGAACTACTAGTTCCAATAAACAGATAACAATTCCTAATAGCAGATGAGGCAGCCATTCTGTTAATTGGTGTCGCTGTGAGTATTGTGATGAACATAAGTCTCGACTTGCTGGAATGTCGTTCGGCATATTCGAATCAGAAATAGCTTGAGACATCCGCCATCTTTGGATTAATCTTATATATAAAATTCTCGTGTCACAGTTTTCGTTCCCATACTCCTCCGAAACGGCTTGACCGATTCTCATGAAATTTTGTGAGCGTATTGAGTAGGCCTGAGAATCGGCCAACATCTATTTTTCATCCCCCTAAATGTTAGGGGTAGTCCACCCCTAATTTTTAGTTTTATTTTAAGGCAAAACAACGTTTGCCGGGACAGCTAGTCTTATATATAAAATTCTCGTGTCACAGTTTTCGTTCCCATACTCCTCCGAAACGACTTGACCGATTCTCATGAAATTTTGTGAGCGTATTGAGTAGGTCTGAGAATCGGCCAATATCTATTTTTCATCCCCCTAAATGTTAGGGGTAGTCCACCCCTAAATTATTTTTTTATTTTAAGGCAAAACGTTTGCCGGGACAGCTAGTGTAAATATATATATGTATTGACTGCAGTGGTGTAGCGGTTTAACAAACCGCTTGGAATCTTCCGACGGTTGTGGGTTTGATACTCGGATATCAGATGGGTGCATAATTCCATAATAATCCATAAAAATACCTCGTAATATTCTTTTTTGTACCACGTAAAGTAATGTGGCAAACAAGTATACGGTCCATCTGACGGTAAACGGTTACCGCAGCCAATGGAGGCCAGGGGTGTCCCATACCCTTCTTTAAAAACCCCATGCTGTAGTCTCGTGAGAAAATCTCGGCAGGTAGTTCATTCCACTATCTAAGTGTACGCGTGAGGAAGCTCCTCTGAAAGCGCACTGTCCGAGACCACTTAGGTTCCAGCGTGTGGAGATGAATTCACTGTCGATGGCGCTCTGCGCAATGGTAAAAGGTTTCCGTGCTAACTATTATTAAATTCCATCAACGAGGTAGACTTAACTTTAAAAAGTAAAAGAAAAAAACTTGCGTATGTATATCATTCTCATCTATTTGGACTATTAACTTTATTAAACACGGAAAATACAATATATACCCATTTATATTAACGGACTCCAACTAGACCTATGAAACAAAAAAATTGCAAAATCAGTCCCAAACATTGTGTCGTAGAAGTAGTTAATAGCGTCATCATTCAAGTTGATGGCCCCAAAAAACATTGACGAAATGCGGGTAGCCACTACAAAAGGATTTATATTATTACTGATTGGTCCCTTAGATTTCTCTTTTTGTTCCTGATGGCTTCATATTTGTCATTGACGCTTTTTGTCAACGCAGTTTAATATATTTTTATTTATTTATTTAACTTCGATGCACAAAAATAAAGTGGGACTTAACACCTTGAGGCGTTATCTACCAGGCAACCATGAGTGGTACAGAGATTGTTGGCGGTGCACTAATATAAATGTAATATATATATACATATCTGTCGCAGAACCCATGCTCGCTGGAGTAGACGTGTTCTAAAGTGGAGACCGCGAATTGGCAAACGTAGTGTAGTACGCCCCGCAGCTAGGTGGAGCGATAATATACGTAGGGTTGCGGGTAGTAACTGGATGAGAAGGGCTGAAGATTGTGCTCAGTGGCATGCCTTGGGAGAGGCCTATGTCCAGCAGTGGACTGCAGTGGGTTGATGATGATGATGATGATGATGATATATACATTTCTATAAAATATATATAAATATACAGATACATACTATATATGAATAGGTACCTTACCATTTCGTACTATTTGCATTTTTTTCGGTCCATATCTAAATATATACAACTCAAAGGTGACTGACACAGTGATCTATTAACACATAGCCCAAACCACTGGACGGATTGGGCTGAAATTTGGCATGCAGGTAGATGTTATGACGTAGACATCCGCTAAGAAAGGATTTTGATTAATTCTACCTCCAAGGGCATAAAATAGGGGCTGAAAGTTTTTATGAAACTTTGTCAATTTTAAATCGATCGGGCTGAGACTTTGCATGCATAAAGCTACTATGAGGGGGGACGGGATTGTTAGTAATGTGGACTCATGACCCCATTACTAGCAATGTACCATGTCAGGTTGACCTCCACGCGGTTCCCCCTGGAAACCATCGTGATAACTTCCGGGTGAATTTGTCACGATGGGCTAACTGATCTGACCTCATGTTCATCTTATCATCCTCCAATGGTGCCCCGCCAGCGTAAACCGTTAGCGCAGGCGGGTGCACCATTCCATTATCATCTACAATAAAAAAAAAGCTACTACGACGTAGCCCGATCTGTTATATATAATTAGATATACTTGACAGTATTTTCTGGTCCCAAATAACACGCGTTATTTAACTTAGGATTACTTAGGACTTACTCGACTTCAAATAGTCACGATTTTAAATCAACCTGACAAATAATATCCTCAACAATACAATATCACAGAATCTTATTGCAAACCTGATCTGAATAATAAACATTTCTTCAACGTAACTTTTAAAACCAACGCGGACTATTTCTCTGAAAGTAAATTGGTTTTTAAAAAAATATATTTATTTTATACTAACTGGCCTAAACTGGCCTAAATAAAGAAAATAACCTAACCCAAAAACGGCAAAACAAAAGAAGTTTCATCGTTTTAGCTTCAAAAATGACAACAATGACAATTTTTCATAAAAATTTACATCCCCTACTTTATTTTATCACCATAAGGGTAA
This sequence comes from Achroia grisella, assembly GCF_030625045.1. Classification (NCBI taxonomy): domain Eukaryota; kingdom Metazoa; phylum Arthropoda; class Insecta; order Lepidoptera; family Pyralidae; genus Achroia; species Achroia grisella. The sequence continues at coordinate 1,579,102 of NW_026713078.1, forward strand.
TATTTTTACAAACTTTCAATGTCATGTTTATATATATTTAATAAACAGCCTAAAAATGGATTTTCAAGTTTCTAACCTTAAAAATGACGATATCTCCATACAAGTGTTTCGGATGAAGAGGCGAGGGATGTAAGTAATAATAATATTATATTTATTTTTATAGGCTTTTTTGACCATTTTGTTAGTATTACAATTTTCTTAGAGTTTTGGTAGTAAATACACATACAACATGTTTTTTTATGTGATAATATTTCTTAGTAACTATGACACTATACAATTAACACAGCTTCATATAGATCCAAGTTAAGCAGAGCTTGTGTTACACTAAACAACTGATAGAATACTTAAATACATACAAAATATACAACAAAAACACCTAGACTAATACAAACAATCATACTCATGAATACAAATATTTGTATTCAAGTATGATACTAGCTGTACACGCGACATAGTCCGCGTGGAATTTATCTTTATTTTTCTAAAATAAAGGTAGCTTATGTTACTCCTTATTACATCAGTTACCTGCCAATAAAAGTCACATCGAAATCGGTCCAGCCATTTGATAGATTAGCCGGAACAAACAGACAGACAGACAGACAGAAAAAAATTGGAAAAAATGTTATTTTGGTGTATGTACCGTATTTATATTCATGTAGTAAAAAACGTTTAAGTCAATACAAACAGACACTCCAAATTTATTTATATGTATAGATATAGGCGACTGTAACTACTTTAATATCTGAAAGTAATATATAATTACTAGCTGTCCCAGCAAACGTTGTTTTGCCATATAAAATAATAAGACTACAAAAAAATAGGGGTTGATGATAGAAGGGTGAAAATTAAGGATTGTATGTATTTTTGTATGTTGTATCATAAAAAAAAAGAAACTAAAAATTTTGTCTAAAAAATAAAATAAAAAAATTAGGGGGACTATCCCTAACATTTAGGGGGATGAAAAATAGATATTGGCCGATTCTCAGACCTACTCAATACGCTCACAATTCATGAGAATCGGTCAAGTCGTTTCGGAGGAGTATGGGAACGAAAACTGTGACACGAGAATTTTATATATAAGATATAATTTTTATTAATTACGAGATTTTCCGTATCAAAAACTTGCTTCTTCGATTAACTTGAACATTTATTAGGGTATCCGCTAATGGAATGCTACGGATTTTAATTAAATCAGAAAAAGCCGGCGTCCCTCACGTAAACCCATAAACACGGTAATGGGACAAGATGGAGGTGGGTCTTTATGTGTTGTACCTGCATTTACATTTTATTCCATGTCCCAAAATCATACAGCTGTGAGTGAAATGAAAATAAATTGCCATGTACGAGTCGATTCACACGCCAACAGTACGTTTTATGGAATGCAAATGTAATTTAAACCTTCGTTCCATACATTTATCGTCTACTTTTGATTACTATTGTATAAATAATCATTGTTATATGTTTATTAATACAGATGGAACATTGTTTGTATCGGTCTGGGTGTTTTATATGTGTATTATTAACTTGGGACTAGATGGCGCTGTGTGAATTGTCCTGAGATATTAAAAATATATATATATATAATATTCAAATTTTATATAGCACTGTTACTACTGTATTTTTTACAGTAGATGATAAGGCCGTGTATCTATAATCTATACATCTATACATATAAATAAAATTGGAGTGTCTGTTTGTAATATTGAAATAAAACATTTTTACTATATGACTATAAATACGGTACATATACCAAAATATTTTTTTTTACAATTTTTGTCTGTCTGTCGGTTTCTTTGTTCCGGCTAATCTATGAAATGGCTGGACCGATTTTGACGGGATTTTTTTGGCAAGTAGCTAATATAATTAGGCTACTTTTATTTTAGAAAATAAAGTTAAATTCTATGCGGACGAAATCGCGGGAACAGCTAGTATATACATATTGTAAAGGAAACCGAGGAATTCAAAGGTTTGTACGGGTCGCTAGGCTAGTTATTTGTATAAAAAAAAAACTAACATCGCAAATATTCGTAAGGCCCATAAAATCAGCAGTGAAAAATCTTGTGGATATAATAAATCAAACACAAACATTGTTTGTGTAACTTTCCGAGCTACATTCATCATTTACAAAAAAAAACTTGCTCCTCTGGAAGCGTGTTGTTAATATTGTACTATATGAAAATTTGCAACAGACAGTTTCACTACATATATATAATGTATGATAATATATAGCAGTTATACTAGTAAGTGATATGATCTTATTTGTTTGACGACCTCGGTTGTCTAGCGGTTTAGCACACCGCTTTACGACCGATGGCCGCGGGTTCGATTCCTCGCACGGCACAAACATTTGTATTCATGAGTATGATTGTTTATATCAGTCTGGGTATTTTCTATTTATAATATGTATGTATTTACAAAACAAAATATCTATGTATTTGTACCAGTTATCTAGTACCCATAACTCAAGCTTTAGCTAGCTTAACTTGGGTCTAGATGGCGCTGTGTGAATTGTCCTGAGATATTATTATTATTATTATTTACGACTAGATGAATAATAAAACATTACTAATATTATAAATGTGACAGTCGGGATGTATATTACGCTTTCACCTAAAAACTACTAAACCGATCATCATGCAATTTTGTACACATGTTCTTAGAGGTATTGGAATGAACATGGGATACATTTTATTTAAAAAAAAAACTAATATTTTTTTATTTAATGGATTCAATGCGAGCGAAGCCGCGGATAAAAGTTAGTAATAAATAAATAACCCTAAGCAATTAACACAGTGCCATTTAGTTCCACGATAAGTAGAGCCTGTGTTATGGGTACTAGATAAATTATATAAATACTTAGATAATTTTTTTTTGTAAATATATACATAATATACATAGAAAACACCCAGACCGATACAAACAATCATAGTCATGAATACAAATGTTTGTACCCTGCGAGGAAACGAAACCGCGATCAATTCAAATAGTAAGATATTTAATTCCATATCGCCGTAACACATCATCTTATCATAATAATATTATAAACGCGAAAGTGTGTATGGATAGAATGGGTGAAAATTTAGGATTGTATGTATTTTAAAATGCTAACTCATAATAGGTAAAAAAAACTCGAAAATTCAAAAGTTTAATTTTAGTGGTCGTATATATCGTATAAGTACAGATTGTCTAGACTCTAAACTATGTGTGTACCATATTTCATTGAAATTGATTCAGTAAGGCGTGAAATCGAGACAGACAGACAGAGTTACTTTTGCATTTATGATATTAGTAAGGAAGTAAGAATGGGCTGTGAACTTATATAGCAATCCATATAAAGTGTGTTATATGATTGAATACAATATAATGTGTAAGTAAGTAAAGATTGGCCGTCCGCTTATATACCAATCTATAAAAAAACAGTTTTATAACATTGTGATTGAATATAATTTAGCAACACATACATTATACACAGAATGACGATTACTAATTATTGTATTGTGCTAGAAGAATGCACTGAGTACAGTCTTTTTTAATCACTTCACACTTAACAATAAAGAAGAAATATAATCTACAGTTTATAACTTACGCCTCACTCATAAATATGTTTTGCATATAGTCGACTATATCTCCTAAGACATCATGCGGTATCTTTTCCTTTTCGGATTACATGACTTTTGCATTATGGTTTATAATATTCATGACAGTATTCCTCTATATATAGAATAATATAGAACTAGCAGTGTAAGATATTTCTGAGCATCTCTGAAACGAAATCCGGGCGGGTTGTAATAAAAGAAATTTAAATATCACTTTAAATCCAATAAGTAGCTAACTCCAGCCGCATAAAAATAATCATATTCACGAATAAGTGCGTGGAATCGTACCCACCAACATCAAGTAAGGCAGTGTGCTAAACCGCTAGACCAGGGGGAAAGGAATTGTTAGCAATTTGAACTAAATACTCTATCGTTAGCAATGTACGATATTAGATTGACTTCCACGCGGTTCCCTCTGTAAACCATCGTAATTCCTAGTGAATTTGTTATGATGAGCCAACTGACCTGACCTGTTGTCATCCTCCACTGGTGTCCCGTCAGTGTAACCCGTTAGCGTTGGCTAACCGTTGTATCATTACATTCTCATCCATAAAAAAAACCGCTAGATCACCGAGGTGGTTAAAGGACAGCTTCTTAGGAAACTAGCTGAACCGCGCAATTTTGTCTGCATCACACTTATTTGACATTTCGCCCAGTTTACATTATATCTTTTTAAATTATAGGATATGTGTTATTCTGATGTATAGTACAGTAAGGTTTCGCCAAAATCTGTACAGTTTTTGCGCTCCGATCGATCCCTCGTCTAATTCAAATGGGGATCGAAATTACGACGACTTGAGCCGAGGTTTTTTTTTATGGATGATAATGGAATGATGCACCCGCCTGCGCTAACAGTTTACGCTGGCGGGGCACCAGTAAAGGATGATAAGATGAGCATGAGGTCAGGTCAGTTAGCCCATCGTGACAAGCTCACCAGGAATTTGTCACGATGGTTTCCAGGGGGAACCGCATGGAGGTCAACCTGACATTGTACATTGCAAGTAATGGGGTTATCAATCCACATTACTAACAATCCCCTTTCTTTCCCCCCTTGAGCCGAGGTTCGAACCCCTGCGGTGCCTTCAGAGTAAAATCGTATCCGTCAGGGAGTTGGCTTTCAGACGCTCCATATATCCTTCCGCGGGTTTGGAGTACCATCTACACTCGGCCCCTATCGTTCGGTGAAGCTGTAAAGGCCAGATTTAGGTCAGTATTAGAGTAGTCCGAAAAAAAGCCTTTTATGCTAGATAAGAGATAAGATCATCTTATCTTATATATAAAATTCTCGTGTCACAGTTTTCCTTCCCATACTCCTCCGAAACGGCTTGACCGATTCTTATGAAATTTTGTGAGCGTATTGAGTAGGTCTGAGAATCGGCCAACATCTATTTTTCATCCCCCTAAATGTTAGGGGTAGTCCATCCCTAATTTTTTATTATTTTATATTATTATATATATATATAATATTATAAACGCGAAAGTTTGTGAGTATGAATGTTTGTTAACGCAAACACTACTGAGCGGATTTTGATGAAACTTTACAGTAATACAGCGTATACATTAGAATAATATAGGGTATAAATTTCACGCGGGGGAAACCGCGAGCAATAGTCTATATATATAACTCAAAGGTGACTGACATAGTGATCTATGTCACGTATCGTATGTACGCACAGCCCAAACCACTGGTCGGATCAGGCTGAAATTTGGTATGCAGGTAGATATTATGACGTAGGGATCCGCTAAGATAGGATTTTGATTAATTCTACCCTCAAGGGGATAAAATAAGGGATGAAAGTTTGTCAATTTTAAACTGATCGGACTGAGACTTTGCATGCATAAAGCTACTATGACGTAGGCATCCCCTAAGAAAGGATTTTGATAAATTATACCCTCAAGGGGATAAAATAAGGGATGAAAGTTTGTCAATTTTAAACCGATCGGACTGATACTTTGCATGCATAAAGTTACTATAACGTAGGCAACCCCTAAGAATTGATAAATTCCACCCCTAAGGGGATAAATTAACGCGAGCGAAGCCGCGACAAAAGCTAATGTAATATAAATCGCACAGAGGCATTAACGCATTTAGATTTCTGTTCGTGTAGAGCTGAGACAGTTATCATTTTCCAAGCTTCTCTCTGAAGCGTAAAAGCCATCTTTGGTATCTTATTAGGTTACTCCGCTATAACTTATGAATTGATCTATAAAAAGAGCGGGAAGGTAAATAAAATACGGCCGAGTTCACACCTTAGGAGAGAGTCACGCGCGCTGACGTAATGGATTACGTGACTTGTGCACCATGCACTAGTTCGGATAACGCCTCAAACTGGAATAATGAGCACGGAAACACCATAAATACTTGCCGGCTATTGTGAAGGCAATTTCTTTTTCCATTGTGTAGTAAGATAGAACTGCATCGTATATATTTTGGATACTTTTGCACGATTGCTAAAAAAAGTGGGTAGTTTTCTAGTAGGGTTAATCTTAAAAGATTTTTTAATGGTTGATAATGTTATGCCGCATCCTATATGGCTATACTGGTTTACAATTAGTCGAAAGAAAAATGAATACATTATATTAATACCTGAAGCAAAAACATTGTACCTACCTCTTTTTAAGAAAATTGCGCGGCCGGATAAATATATAGAGAAGGAGTACAGATTGATAACATTTTAATTAGTAATGTTCAAACTTATAATTTTAATTCATTATAGTCGAATTTCAACCATAGTGCGACCACTAGCACCTGTAGTTTCATAACACAGGGTATTTTTTTTTTTATTCTAATGACTCGTTTTGTCGCCTGCGTTTAGGTTTAGCGTCGACTTTTGAGACATCCTGTATAATCGAACATTTCATAATGAAACAGCACAAAATAAACAAAGGAAAATTCTTTAGGTATTAATAACAATATACAATGTTAGACATCTTAATCAAATTTGGATTTAATAATCTCATATCTTAAATGTATAACAAAACAGGATATTGCAAAGTAATTTTAATTAAACGCTGAAAAAACATTAAAAGAGTAATGTTTAGATTCCTGAAGTAGACTGAAAATACCTTCATACCAAATAACTGGCTGCACACACGCCGTGCCAGACGGAACGTCCCACTTTTTTTTAGTGTATGGTGCTACTGTTAGCGAGAGATGTAGCGGAAGCGTGTAGGATATAACAAATTCAACAGCACTTCATACAACAAAACGTGTATTGAGTTATTTCCTAGATTCGTATTCAATCTAATAATTTATATACATGTCGCTAATATAATGAAATTCTTACTTGAAAAGAGAAAATACTTTGCATTGTACACTGCTTCAATTCCGGAGAAAGTTGAATTTCCACCGTATTAAAATAAAGTGCTGTAAAATTATATTTAATATTATACCTATTTTTTACTATTAATTTCTGGTAACAAAATCTACCTATTAATAGTATTACATACTTTTTGACACTTTCTTTATTTACTGTACTACCCCTAGCTAGCATACGCATATTAGCTTCTAGGCATACATATTGTTGAATTACAATCCAGTTTGTACCAATTACACGCTTCTAAACAAATTCTTGTACTAGTGGTATTCTATTTTGTGTTCTAATGAATAAATAAATATGATCCATAATCAGATATTTTATTAAGTACAGTGAATGTTGTAAGTTCTTTACGTTCTATTCATTTATATGCCTGCCACCTGTACCATGGTATATTACGCAGTTACCAGTATACTAAAGTTATACTTTAGTATCACTAGTAAAGGGAATAAAGCAAATTAGTTTCGACGCGAAACTGCTATAAATTGTGACTTTGACACAATATGAAGGTTGTATATTAGCGACAAATATTCCCCGAACTGTCGTTAAATGTTTTATGGCGACTATTCATGTTGCTTTTTGTTATTTGGTAAATTAAGGAATAGTTTAAGAGCGTGCTGAATATTTCTTTTATGGCAGTTACATTTTTTTTCTATATATTTATATTATAGAATATTTCTAACAATTTGATACAGTATATATTTATTATACTAACTAATAAAAAAATAATTTTTGAATATATTAAAATTTATGAATGAAATAAAAAAAAACATTTTTAATGTTTGATAAATATGCATGATTAGGTAATAATTGTAATTGTAGCAAATCATAAACTAATAATTCTGAATTCAAATGTTTTTGACAACTATTTCAGCACGGCTCATCAAAGTTACTTGTGACCTGAGAGCTGGTAGCTACTTTGGCCAGAATCTTAAGTATGGCCATTAAAAGAGGCAACGCTGTCAGTATCTTGGGTAAGCTGCCTCGATGTGCCGCGTTGGATTACAATGATTGTTTATGTATATAATCAGATTCATAAAAAGAGATAGATATAACTAATGTCCATATAAATATAAATACTAATAAATAACGAATATTGTAAAATAATACAATTATAGCACAAGTATTTTAATTATTATTTTCCAAACAAATTTTAAATTTTATGCTTTCTCAAGAAACTAATATCACAAATTTGTATAATTTGTAAGAATTGAATCTGTTTATAAAATCTTTGATTTTATACTTTATTTATATATATAGATATTTATATTTTAAGCTGTTTGGAATTAAAAAATAATGCGATTACCTCTAGTAATTAACTAGTACAAAGTAGTTCGTACAAATATAATTTTTAGTTCATTATTTAGTAAATCAGTTACTGATTTAGTTAGGTCATTATTTGTAATTATTAATTAGAAAAGTTTACATAATTGTATTAATAAATGTGTAATCAAGTCTCCGCTTTCATTGGGAACTTACCCAAATTGCAGATTTAACGAGAACTCGCAATTTACTCATGTTTATACTTCTTATTTCGCTCTCTTGATAAATGATGCCTCGTGGAATGTTGGCTAATTTCTGACTTCACGGGGCAAGATTGTTTTTCTTTTAGATTTATCGTTATTAATGACTACGAATATCCGTCAACGATAAAGAAATTTTAATTAGCTACGATACGGAACATACAAATCAAATTAAAAATCATTTCATTTCATTTCATTCATGTAGGACATTTTTAGGATTACGTAAGCGTCCGTAGATACACCGTGTGGTTTTTAGGTATGTTGGTTGGAAGACTTTTACACACGTTAAAAAAGTTAATAATAATAAAAACTCTTTATTACGTGCACATAAACAAAGAACAATAAGTACAATACAATGAAAAAAAAAACATTTTTTTTTTAAAGTTATATTACAAGATTATTTATACATACGCAAATGTTTTACATAATAAAATGCATTATGTACAAATATTTATAAATGAGTTTGTATATTTTATATTAATTACGGAAACTGCACGAGAATATTTTATCGACACACTATTCTCGGACCTGGTAACCGAAGTGTAATTAATGTGGAGTGTCAAATTTAATTTAGACTATTACTTAAATTTCCTTTAATATAAAATGCATTATGTATAAATATTTATAAATTCGTTTCTATATTTTATATTAATTACGGAAACTGCACGAGAATATTTTATCGACACACTATTCTCGGACCTGATAACCGAAGTGTAATTAATGTGGGGTGTCAAATTTAATTTCGACCGTTACTTAAATTTCCTATAATATAAAATGCATTATGTATAAATATTTATAAATGCGTTTATATATTTTATATTAATTACGGAAACTGCACGAGAATATTTTATCGACACACTATTCTCGGACCTGGTAACCGAAGTGTAATTAATGTGGAGTGTCAAATTTAATTTCGACCGTTACTGAATTTTGTTTTGATATAAAATGCATTATGTACACATATTTATAAATGAGTTTGTATATTTTATATTGATTACGGAAACTGCACGAGAATATTTTATCGACACACTATTCTCGGACCTGGTAACCGAATTTTGTTTTGATATAAAATGCATGTATAAATATTTATAAAATTAATGTGGAGTGTAACCGAAGTGTAATTAATGTGGAGTGTCAAATTTAATTTCGAGCGTTACTGAAGTTTCTCCGCAGCCGTACTAGGAAGGTAGGTACAAACTACCGAACTTTGGGCAAATGGAATCGAGTTGAAACCGCCAACTATCAGTTATATCGAGTTTGCAAAAATTTTCTGTCGCCAACTGTATATTTACGTATCCGGTTCGTTAGGGGGTAGACAGAGAGACCTAAAAGTTATTTTTGTATTAAACTGCAGCATTATTTGAAACAATCATGATGATAATACAATAATCGACAATCTGATGCTAATATTTTAATGTTTTAATTTATTTATTTATGTCATACTAAGTGAGCTTTACAGTCTCCCAATATACCCACTTAGGAGGACAATATACAAATATACAAACAACACACAATTATAAACACTAATTATATACATATACACTAATTACACAAGAAAACAAAAGCGAAAAAAAAAAACCTAATCTATCTTATTTAACATACTACCTACATAATCGACTGTCATCCTACGAAACTCCAGCAAATTACAAGTAAATATGTCTAGATCTGGAAAGCGACTAACTACACCGTTGAGTAGACTCAATGCCAGAGAAATAGGAGCCTGTTTGGCCAGCTCTGATCTTCTCCATGGAACATCAACAATGTACATTATCCTAACCATGGAAAATACATGGTTTTACGAATTTGACATATTTAATTTGATAAAGATATTCTTTGTTAATTAATTAAAAAAGATTAGCATATGAATCGCACTTCCGGTTTTCTATTTTTATAATTAAGCCTTAAATATTCTTAAAAAGATCTTGAAGTCCATAGCCAATGACATTGTTACGCCCATAACCTCACGCATCGCTATTTTTTAAATATAGTACCACACCTGTTTTTACTTTGAGAACATCCCTCAAGGAGACACGCACGCCCCTGGGGAGGCAAACAGAAACTGTGAGATATCTACTTAAAGAGTAAAATTCAAGAGTTAGAATCTTTATTAATAATTAACCAATGAAATTAATAACTATAGTAAATCACTGGATAAATTAATAGAGTGAAACGCCTATTACAGAGAAATGTTGTTGTGAGACATGAATCTCCTAAATCTTGGAATGCAATGACATGGGAATGCAATGACAGTCCACTACAAATCCGGCATGACCTTATAATTTCACTTCTATGCCTCACCTTTTGAATTGTGATACAGCTTGCAAAGTAAGCTATTAAACCAATAAAAGTGTAGACAAATGGACAGAGTCTCGCATAACAATATTCTAAAATTATTTTTAACATCATCAATAATGTAATTAAACTAATTAATCTTTCCTTTATTGTATTGGCTGTAACAAGATAAAGCAATTCCGCGGCGACAAAAAGTTTTGCCCCTCAAAATTAGAGCCGGATAAAAAGCAATCCTTCTTTTTCAAAATGAAATGTCAAGTTTCACTAACGACCTGGGGCCTACAACGAAATACAAACAACAATATAATGCTATATAGTGCAAGTTATAAGATGCCACCGATGGAAGTAAAGGATTGCAAAAAACTACTAATAAGAAAGTGAAGTGCTTTTGTGGTTTACCCGACTTCGTCCTCCATAGGTTGTGTGTTAAAATTTGATCGACACTAAAAAAGAAATCAGTTTATATTTTGGCCTATCAAAAGGCCGATGACAATACGAATGACTAACAGACGTTGAAAGTTTCGGCTTCATGACATAGTATAAAATAAAGTCACTATCGCTGTCTGTCCGTCCTATATGCTTAAATCTCTAAAACTATCCAACGGATTTTGAAGCAATTTTTTAAATAGATAGAGTGATTCTAGAGGAAGGTTTATATATACAATACATGTACGCCTGTGCGAAGCCAGAGTGAGTTAATCTGTTATATTAGATTCCATGTATCACATAAAATGAATATTAATCCTTGGAAATTGAACAAATACCTCTGACTATTCTGTTTAGGATAACAGTCTTGGTGGTATAGTAATAAATCATTGAAATTTATACAGGTTTCAAAATATAATATTAATATGGAAATGTTATATGGAGTAGAAATAGAATTGGATATATGTGAGAACACAATTGTGGACATTTTGCTTTAGTAATTCACATACGTAAGTGTTGTTTAGTTTTAATTTTATCTAAAGTAAATATATTTGCATGTTTAGTATGCCTACTAGATCAAATTTTGTGTTCTAAATATTATGTTATGAGAACTAATTTGTACCCATGTTTTTTAAAATAAGTAATTGAATTAAATTGAAAAAAAAACGTTTTATTAAATAACTTCAGAACTTTTTCTCATTTTTTTTATTTATCTAATAATCCGCGGATAGTTTATCACTTGCAACCGCGTCTCGTGCAATACCGCGCGAGCTTTCATTTCCACTTTGAAAAAATGCTGACCCAAGTGTTGTTTAAACCCGAGATGTTAATGTTGTGGTATTCAAGTCAATAAATCTTATCGATATTTAAAAAAAAGTCGATATTTTTTTTTGTAATTACATCCTCTATATTCTTATATTCAATATATGGAGAATGTATTGAATAATATCATATTTAATACTAGCTACTCACCCCTGCTTTGCCTGGGTGAGTGTGCACCTCTTTGTATATTATTTATGTATTTTGTCTATTATTTTATATAGAAAAATATATATGACATTGTCAATTCTTGTTCTGCTAATGATTATACTTTTGTACATAATATTATATTATTGCTTCCTAAAACCCGTGTTTGCATAATTATATCTACCAGCCCCATATATACATACAGTCCTTCGTTCACAGTGTGTATACATATATGTTTTATACATATACACCTTCCTCTTGAAGCTATCTATAAATTTTATCTATCTCTATCTATTAAAAAAAAACCGATTCAACATCCGTTGCGTAGTTTCAAGATTTAAGCATACATAGGGATGGACAGACAGCGACAGCGACTTTATTTTATACTAATGATATTTGATATCCTTATCTTACTAATATTATAAACTCGAAAGTTTGTGAGTGTGGATGGATGTTTGTTACTCTTTCACGCAAAAACTACTGAACTGTTACAGTAATAGAAATAGAAATAGAAATAATCTTTATTCAAATAAACTCATTACAAGCACTTTTAATAGTCATATTTTGATTCTACCACTCATTCGGAATGCAGATTCATCACAAGAAGAATGAGCAAGAAACTTGTGTGTTGCTCTTTTTAATAGATGTTTTTTTATATAAATAATTACAGTATAACAAGTAAGAGGCATGCGATAATCAACATAGAAATCGCTACGCACTCATTATTAATGTAATCAGATAATATTGTCAGTGCTATAGATTTAAAGTTTTTCTATAAAAACATTATTATCGTTAACGAATTCTTCAATTTTATAGTAAGCTTTTTTGCAAAGGAACTGTTTTATTTGACATTTAAATCTTTTTTCTGGCAGATTTATAACAGACTCTGGTATTGGTAATAATCATTATACACTAAAATAATGCATAAGCCTTTAACTTAAAAAGATAGTATGTAAATTGAACGGAATATAATTATAATTGTAAGTGTGATGCAGACGAAGTAGCGCGGGTCAGCTAGTCATATAAAGCGAATTAGTAAAATTTTTTTGGAAACTTCTGTTTCATAATGTTATTTTAATATACTGATTTACATTTACTAGCTGTGTAATATGTTTTATGCACGTGGATTATATAATGGTACATATGTGGTAAATTTTATTCAAAGGCTTATTAAATATTAAAATAGCCATTACAACAAAATTAATTACGAACCATCTTCTTAATCTTACACGTGTACAGCACCTATGAATATGAATAAATTAAACATTAAATTAATTTATTAATGCTAAAAATAACATCGCAATCTAAGTTAAATTGTTAATTAAACTTGGCTTTCAAGTTTAGGGATTTAAACTAAAACATGCGAAGTTATCAACATTAAATAGAACATCACTCGTATTTCTGTATACAAACATGATATAAAATTTATAAGTATTCTGAATTAAAAGACGTTGTATTGGAAATTTTGACATTTGAATTATAGTATTGTGAGGTCCTGTGCCTATATTGCAATGGCCATTTTGGGCGTCAGAAAAAAAAATTAAAATCTTAACCAAGCTCTGTATGTATGTGCTTTATATTTTTGTGATACTGCAATAAATAAATAAAATAAAAGACAATGTGAGTAATTATACTTAATTTGGAAATTAAAACTAAAATTAACTAAATAAACAAACATGGCGAGTTATGATTTATGATTTTAAATAATAAATCATAACTAAATTATGATTTATTATTTAAAACTGTAACGCTTCTAAATTAAAATCCCAAACCTAAAATTACGTTATTCGAATTTGGAATATATTATTTATAATTGTCAAAAATAAATAATCCAGAGCTGCCAATTATACATTCAAATTTCGAATTTGAAACGGTAGTATGTTAATAATAGCTGACTTAACTAGATATACATTGCTTGTAATTTATACCTCTAATATAGAATAGATATTAATGCTAAATATAACGACCCAAATAAACAATCCAGAATTGCCAACTAAACATTTAAGTTTGGAAATCATAACCTAAAAGCAGGAACTTAACACTGTTTTACAAATATAACGTTCAAAATGACAATAATCGAATGGCATAACTTTAACGGTAGTCGTAATAAATGGTTCCAATTTTAAATGTTTCAACGAACAATAGTTATCGACATAGTAACAACACTGCTATTATTCTAGTAAATGCTTAGCAGTTTACAACTGCAGTAACAGTAAAAGTCGACGCTAACGGGCCAACACCACAGTTTCGGATGTAATGCCTATTTGTTCTCTTCAGTATATACGCATACATACATAAAGTGGAATGTAATGCAAATAAATGCTTTCTGCTTTTTAGTCAATGTAAATAAATTTTTATTTCTAATACGACGTTGGAAAACAAGTATACGGCCCATCACCAATCTAAACGGTTACTGTAGCCTATGGACGCCTGAAACATCAGGGGTGTCAAAAAAGGGGGTATACTGAAATGCCAGGGGTATCACGTGCGCGTTATCGACCCTTAAGAAATCCTTATAGAAAAATATTTTTATTAATTAAAATTAATGACGGTTCAGTTAATTGTAAATGATAATCGATGTCTATATACATATATACATAAACAACACTGTATCATGTGACCCTTGCGACGTCATAGTCATGCCTCTAATCCTTATATTCACTATCTTATCTCACCCTTTAACCGAAATACAGCTTATAGTAAGAAGCTGGATGCTGAAATAGGTCAGACGAGGTACTTACGCGGATGATTTTAAACAAAGTTTACCTCAATAAAGGCTATTAATCTTATAAATGGAAAGTTTGTGAGAATGCACGAATGGATGTTCAGATGTTTGTAACTCTTTCATGCAAAAACTATTAGGGTTAAATGTACTTGAATGAGTTTTGATTCACACATAGATATTTTTTTTTATATTTGTCTCACTGCTCTGCGTTTTTTCGTCAACCACTTTTTTATACAAATACGCTAGTATTTAATGGATTTGTATTATTTTTTTTAATTCCGCTACCATTAGTACTTATGAGACCACTAATATATCTCTACTCTATTCAATGCCTGATGATGCCTCGTTCAGAGGCGAAACAACTGTCGCAATGGCTGTAGACTCAATAACGGTCGAAATCTGATCGCCAATAGAGAAGTTCGTAACTGTGGTCAGGTTTCCGCACTGAATATTCGAAGTCTCACACATGCTAATAATAGTGGAATTAAACAAAACAACATAAACACATTCAGTAATGAAATGGACTTCCGCAAAATAACATCCAATTCGATAAAATATATACAATTACGATACGATAAAGAGAGCAACAAAACGAGGTGAATAATCTCATTGTCTTAAATGTTTTGAAATAACAAAAGAGTCACATACAGTAGCATTTCAGCAAACAAAACTGTAAGAAGGCTTTATAAAGATTGCGACAGTGTAAATCTTTTTGCTCTTCTAATTTGCGAGTTGTTGGCAGTAAAGTTTAATTGTGTGACGTGAGGCGAGTTCGTAATTGTCTTTTTGAAATGTTAATGTGAATTTGGGAGATATTGGCCATGTTATATTTCGTTATGGATGAAATAGATCATTATTTGTATGTAATATATGAAATAGGTTGAAAAGCTACGAAAAATACTAATTATCTATATACAATTTTATGCTGTTTACCGGGTTTTAATGTATCAAGGTTTAAATTAATAAGGTCAATTTCAAACTTTCGTGTTTAATATACATTATTTAAATTAATAACCGGGTCTTAACACGAATAATTTTATGGCAAATAAAGGTATTTACCTACCGAGCTGACAGCTCGTGACCACGGCTAGTGCAACCTAGTCGAAACGTCGAGAGAGGTTAAAATTATTCGTGTTAAGACCCGGTTAATAATTTAAATAAGGTCAATTTCATTGGCAATAATAATATTAATAAATTTATATGCAGAACGAATAAAGTAATTTTTACTTTATGCATAACAAATAATTGAAAAAAAAACAAATAATCTCCTTTTACATATAGATATATACATATATAGAATCTTATTATATTATTTATTATCAATATCAGTGACGTAGATGATTTGTAGCTTTATGCTGGTAGTTGCGCATTCAATATTGCAGCACATAAAGCTACAGCTTATTACTCATATGACTTGTATATCTGTTATGAATAAGTAATGATAATAATAAACTACGACAATTTACACAGCGCCATATAATCCCAAATTAAGTAGAGCTGAGTTATGGGTACTAGACAACTATACAGTTGACTCAGCCAAATAGATTTTTAGTAAATGCATACATAATGTACATAAATAACACCCAGTTCAAAAACAATCATGCTCATGAATACAAATGTTTGTATCATGCAAGGAATCGAACTCGCGATTATTGGAAGACTGTGTGATAAACCGTTGAACCACCGAGTCTGTAAATATACATGTACATAAATTGTCTATCTATATAACTAATAATGAATTATTGTTGCAGTGTTCAAATCGCAGACATCTTTGTCCACGGATTCTGGTCTGTGCACTGAGAGAGGACTGCGCCGAACTCACATTGAGCTTGCTAAGCCACATGGGAAACGAATAGGCCTTAAACTGGCAGGTATGTTCATCTGAATGTATATCTATATAATATTCATATTTATATGTATATAATACTAGCGAACGATTATAGCTAATATAATATAGCGATAGTCCTTACAATATATTTATAATAAATGTTACTTTGTCAGATATCAACTGCCGAGAGTTGAAATTTATTAAAGTACTAATAGTTATTAGAGAATAGGGGTTAATGGTCGAAGGGTGAAAGTTTAGGGTTTCCCATAGAAATTATAAAAAAAAATATTCTAAAAAAAATTAGGTTGACCAACCCTGATTGACTACCTCGAATTGAAAAAGACGGAAAGACGTTGAGGTTGTTCAAGAAAGTATACTTTGTGTTAATTAAATGACGAATAAAGCACATTGTTGTTCTGAAAATCCCAGCAACTCCATATATATATGTATGCATAATTACACAATTTCCGACACACACTATTCCAGTATGAAGCAATTCTGATTGCTAGTTATCATATAAATTGACATACTCGCGTCGTACAGATAGACATCTCTACGTCTGGCCAAGCTATTCAACAAACAGCACAAACGAAGAAATCCTTTAAGAGTCTTGACATAGAAATATCAGAGGTAATATTTCCGGTTCACCGACGTATGTTCGGATACGCTGACAAATCCCACAGCTGACGTAAATCTTAAGAGATTCTCCCGAAGGATCATAACGTTAGCATTATCTGATAATTTTTAAAACTAATTAAACAATATGCCCAAAAAACATACCATCGCGACTGTTATCCCAGATAGGGATAGCCAGAGGCATCATGTTGATGTTGGAGCGAACGCAACAGATGCCCACTTTTCACTTGGTATACTTTATGAAAATTATTTTCATCTTGGATAGCCCTTTTATAAAGAAAGGCATCAGAATATACAATAGCACGCAACCAGCTATAGAACCGCAACATCATTAATTTCAAAAATGTTATGTGACGCAAAGTTGCGTCGTTCGGCTAGTTTTATTTCAATATATTTACTATCTTGAATGATTAGTGGATTTTGAAAAAAAATTTATATATTTGATAACGCCATTACTATGACTGGAGCGGGAACATAACGATATTTTATTAAAAATCAGAATAATAGTAATAGACGTGTATATTCCCCAAAAGGGATCACAGCGAAGAAGTAACAAGTAAAAAATGACGTATAAAAAAACAGACATCAAAAATACAAAGTTTATAAAAAAATGGTAGATAATCTGCACGTAATATAAGCTTTATATATTAAATATCATGATTCTTAGGTGCAGTGGAAAAGAGAAATGCCAGAATGAACGCTAAATGAAAAAGAAGTGATAGCGCAGCTAAAGTGATGCAATGTCGGTTTGAAGAAGGTTTGCTCTTTTTAAACTATACAGAGAATGAAAGAATAGTTTGTAAACTAATAAAGCACTGCAGACAATTAATTTTTATCATTTATTTAATGGAAAAGTACATTTGTAATATTATTGGGTGTTGAGCCAGTGTGGTGGTCCCATAAATCCCGTTGCGGCCATAAATTGAAAGACCGCGGAATTCTTTCGGCGCTGCGAAATTAAAAGCATAATTTTCGAGGTGCGAAATCACGGTGCTTCTGAAAATATATTAGATTTGATGTGTGGAAAAAAAAATATCTATGTGTACAATATTTTAAACCGACGTGGAAAATACGATTGCGAGAGACAGATTTTTTAGCTCTACTTCTACTGTACTGTACGGGATAATATAGGTAGATTTTAAACAGTCTTTTTGAGTATCCTTGTTCATTTTCACCTATTTCAATTGCTGGCTGTGATCCGGTTTAAGTAGGGTATAAGATATAGCAGTGATAATCATTGACTTGTATTTAACAAGTAACTTGTGTCCTCCCCTAGGACGCAAGTTACTTTGAGCAGTATATGATGACTATCATATGCTTTGCAATATTTTTTTTATATCCGTGGTATTCTTCGCCTATACACGATTGTCTCTCTGTTAGGTCTACTGTCTGGTTGTTTGTGAAGGAAAAAATAATATCTTAACAAAATTACAAACCGATTTTAATGAGTTATTTGATAATAACAAGATATTTAGTACCAAAACTTTGAAGAGCAACCAACTCGCACTAATTAACATTTTTAATAGCCAGAAAATTTGCGAAAATGATCGATGGATGAAAATTTCGCATCTGTCCCCGGAATACCAATAAATATGTAAATTTGGATTAACCCCTATAAAAGAATTCCAACGCCTGCAAATTCCCTTTGTGTTGACGGTCTCCACGTAATCAAGTTTGAACTGTTTTGTTTGCTTTTAATAACGTCTTCGATCAGCAAAATATCGTTTATCGTAACTTTGTTTATTCTGTTGTCGAAATTAAGAAAATATTGTATGTTTTTGTATTGATTTTTTTTCATTGCAATTTTATTACGTACGTATTAGACTTCGTTTTAATACATATATTAAATGACCAAGATTTTTATTTTTAACTTAATTTCAAATAATCTATTATTATATTTATTTTAAGAAAATCATTAGACATACTTAGAGCTTATTAAGCAATGTTGAAATAAACGGCGTGTTGATATAATTTAGTTTATCTAGTACAAATAAAATGGAAATAATAGTGACAGCCTAGCTGATGTTAAGTGGTACTTAGACGATGGTTACCATCGGCATCACGTCATTATATCTGTGGTATCTACAACTCTTGTTGTCATTCTGGAGGACTAAGATTTGTCTTCGTATCCAATTATACGATCGCCTTACCTCACCCTTAGATGGAAATATATCTTACAAAGCACGCTGTTTAGGGACTGAAATGACTAAATCTATATGCCTAAATATTGAAAATGTTCCCTAGGACCTACATATAAATAAAAAAAAATAAAAAACTAATAATAATAAATTCTTTAATGTGTTGGTACACAAGTAAATAGAAGAGTAATAACAAGAGGTGGTCTTATCGCTATAAGCTCGTCTATGTCCCAATCGTAAACAGCGTCAGTATAGCAATAAATGTACATATAAATACATACGTACGATTTTAAAACCTGTTTATTGCGATTTTGGCAATTTGGTAAGCAATTTCAAACAATATCATCCAATTGTGACCACAATTGCCTATGATTACGGTATCTCGGATTAATGGCCGTCATATTTGTATTTGCACGTGCCATGTGTATTTTGCCCGTGATTGTTTTGTTTTGTTTTGGTTCAGTTATTGACGCATTTCTGTTTTAAGAAAACATTTTGAATACCCTTTTAGAGGTGATATTAATTTTGGTATTCAATTTGTATTGGGGTTGAAAATTTTGGAAACTATTCTGAACATTCGTTTTAGGTTTTAGAATTTCGTATTTGGCATACATTTTTAATCAGTAATATGAGCACAAGTTCATTAATATTGAGGTTGAAAATGCTGTAAACCATACAGAATTTTTGTTTTAAGAATAGGTTCCGTATCTGTTATAGATAATATCTGTACAGGTGCACCAGCACCAGTTATGTTCATCAGCAACGACTGAATCAGCTCATGTTGCCAATTTTGAATGTTTTTTTCTTAATTGGTGTATTTTTTTGTAGTTTGTTAATGTTGGAAGTAAAGGTTTTATCTATTTATCTAGACTAGTGATTGCCTTATCAAACTTGTGTAATAAATGTAAATAAATATATGACAATAATCTTGTATGTATATTTTTATGAGTAAATTCATATAACATTTTTTTTAATTGAATTTTAATATTAATGCTCCTTTTGAAGAAGATAGTTACGAATTTTAACTACACTATTATTTACAATCCTCCACAAATCATATTGTTTAGTATGATATCGTATAGTATATCATATCGTATAGTTTAGTATCATATTGTTTGTTAATAGGTCTTTGGTATCATGAATACTACATATTCGTACTGTGCGAAGAATCGAATCCCACGACCATCGGAAGTAATACGACATGCTAAACTATGAGAAATGGCAGTGAACTTACAGGGTAAGGATTCATAACTTCAGAATGGCATGAGAGGAACTACGGACTGTAAAGATGACAGTTATATTTAAAAACATTATACACGTATTGTTATAAGAATATCTCATAAGCGAGTCATAAGCGATTGTTATGATAGATAGGTATATGAAGAATACGATAATAAATCATTGAAGATAGTGCTGAATAAATCAAAAACATATTACGTTTTCTCTCTCTCTCTAAATCACATCAGATAAGGACAGAAAGATAATGTATACACTGCCGTGCATTTTCCCAGCAGAGTGCAGAGTTAATTCAGTCCGAGTGAGATTTACGATGTAATTGTCGCGTCAAAGGAAACCGCTGCTAAATCTGTACATAGGATGCTCGCGAGTGTACCGCCCGCGATGCACTGGCGGCCAACAAAAGTGTGATATATGACATTATGTGTAAATGCCTATTGGAATTATGGTTGTGACATTTTATTGGTCACTGGATATTAGACAGCGTGACAGGATGCAACGATGTACACTTATATTTGTCATGCTAATTCTAAGCTGTATTAACTAAATAATTAAATTAATTGCAAAATCGACTCTAGGGTATCATCATCAAAGGTGATTTCGCAAATGTTGTAAGTTTTATGTTAATGCATTTTGTCAATGAGTATGTTATTTGAATTGTTTATGTTTCAGATAAATATTATTTTAATATATGAATAATTAGAACAAAATTGTCGTTGTAAATTATATTTGAAGGGTGGGCATTTGCACATTTGTGTTAATTAGGAAAATGAGACTTTTAAATTAGACTAAGTGTTTCCTTTACAATACGATCTTAATATTTTTTTATGCTACGATGATGGCAATCAAGGATACAGCCAGTCAAATGGTAAACGGTAATTAATTAAGATAATATTTTTAATACTTTTTATATATAGGTATTGCAACACAGATTTTCCATTTTTAATAAAAATTATTTCCTGATAATCTATACATATAAATAAAATTGGAGTGTCTGTTTGTAACATTGAAATAACCGTTTTTTACTACATGAATATAAATATGGTACGTACTCCAAAATAACATTTTTTGTAATTTTCACTCCAAAATAACATTTTTTGTCTGTTTGTTCCGGCTAATCCCTGAAATGGCTGGGCCGATTTTGACGGAACTTTTTTTGGCAGGTAGCTGATGTAATAAGAAGTAAGTTAGGCTTTGATTTTAAAAAAGTTAAATTTAAAGTTTAATTCCACGGGGACCAAGACGCGGGAACAGCTAGTTACAAATACAATAATACAAAAATGCATGCAAATTTAGCAAGTGCAGCCATTCTGAAATATTTTTTTAATTGCTTCGACACTTGCTCTTATTTATATTAATATAATTCTTTATAAACATTTAGGGATAAGGGCAGTATAAAATATAATAAAGGCATCAGAAATTATATTGATATTTTTGATTGCAGTCTACTGGAAATCACAGAAGGGCATTCAAAAATATCTTGAATTTTTATAATGCTTAAATTGTGTTATTAATTATAACTTTATATAGTGTACTGAGATAAAACACCATTTTGGATTGTCTGTTATGACTTATGATATTGGAATATTGAAATAAATAATTTTATTGACATGTGTCTCACTGAAAAATTTAAATTTAAGAATTAAATAAATATATCAACATTTAACATGAATCACAATTTTTATTACTAAATTATCTTACATTTCTATTAACAATAATAATTATATTAAACTGATTTATCACAAGAAATATAATATATATACGTAATTCATAACGAGAGATGCGTAAGTACGTAAAGCGAGGACAGATTTAAACCGTCAATTAGTACCACACGACCACTATGAGTGACTAAATTTGTACCAGAGGGGAGCAGAAATAGTTTCATGGCTTAGAGTGAGGATATATATCAACTGGATGCACGTGTTGGAGCGAAGCTGCTGTAATAAACATACTGGTTCCGTATAAATGGAAAGAAATGTCTTGTTTTTTTAAGTAAAAAATACACCGATTGAGTAGTCAGTGATTGTCGATTGTCATGTTATTCCAAACGTAACACTTGCATTGCTGTAGGTATATTTGAATCCAATATGGCAATCTACCGGCGTTTCTGCAACTGCAAGATTTGCAACTCCTTCATTGTACCACTGACCTCTACAAACTACTACTGACGGCCTCAGTAGTTCAGCGGTTTCGCACACCGCTTTAGTTACCTTGGTGCGGCTTCGATTCCTCGCACGATACAAACATTTGTATTCACGAGTATGATTGTTTGTATCGGTCTGCGTGTTTTCTATGTATACTGCCGATTTACTTCCGTTGGTCGCGAGTTCGATTTCTCGTACGGTACAAACATTTTTATTCACGAGTATGATTAGTCTGTCTGGGTTTTCTATATATTGTGTATGTATTTATAAAAAAAATCGAAATACTTATATTAGTTATATAGTACCCATAACATAACCTCTGCACAATTTGGGACTGGATGACGCAACACAGGTCGTCTTAACTCGGGACTGGATGGCACAGTGTGAGTTGTTCAGGGATATTATTATTATTTTTATATTTCTTTTCTTTTTTCTTCTTTTATCTGTTTTAAAAGAGGTTAAATGTGAGGGTACTCACTCACAAGGGGCTTAGTCAAGTGTGGGTGAGTACCCACTTCACACACTCACACTCACACTTACCCTCTGCGCTATGTGAAGATGTTATTATTAAGGACGTCAGTATTTCGAAGCGATATTAAAACCTTCAAGAAAAGAGCCTTCTTAAAAGCCCGGCAACGTACTTACAATTCCTCTGGTGTTGCGTGTGCTCATTAACGACAGTAATCAGTTACCACCAGCTGAGCCATAACCTCGTTTGACCCCTATACTATAAAAAGTAAAAAATATATACAGGTAGAAATATCTAGTGTCAATTATATATGTTCAGAAATAGAAACACGTAAAGCATTGTCCTCTATCCGGGAGTTAATTCTCCTCATATCATCATATCACAATGCTCTGATAGGTCCAACGCAATCCCTTTGATTGACGGATACTGTCCGGACTCTCCGCGAATAGAGTATTCCGGAACAAATACAGGAAAACCGAAACAATTTTTGTATATTATAGTAACGTGAACATTGAATGAAGAAACCGTAAATTGATATTTGTAACGTAAGGTGATAGTATATTTTTTTATTAATAAGCGCAAACAATATATAAATGCTAATATAAGTAAAAAAAGTGTTGTTATCGCATAGTTTGTTACATGGCTAAGATTTGATAACCTAATTATTTTATTCGTAATATTTATCCATAGTTACCCACTTTTTTTTATAAATATCTTATTTTGATTTTTAATATTATAAACTCGAACTTAGTGAGTATGGATGCATGAATGGGTGTTGTTACTATTTTACGCAAAAACTACTAAACAGATTTTGATAAAACTTTACAGTAATATAGTTTATACATCATAAGTATAATATTACATAACCTACAATTTCATGCGTGTGAAACCACGTGTTCAGTAGTTGTCTAATAAACTCATGTTCCCAGTTGTAATTTTGTAAATAGAATTAAGATCATGTATCATAAAAATACGATACAATTTTGTTTCTGTAGGCAAAGCAATCTCTAATACGTGGAACTACATTTAAGTCGTTAGTCATGCAATAAAATTACAAATTTACTCCATATACAATCTGCCTACATCTCTCATAAAATTTGGGAATTCGTATATTACAACGCTTTGAATATATCTGAAAT
Organism: Achroia grisella; assembly: GCF_030625045.1. NCBI lineage: Eukaryota > Metazoa > Arthropoda > Insecta > Lepidoptera > Pyralidae > Achroia > Achroia grisella. The sequence continues at coordinate 1,603,537 of NW_026713078.1, forward strand.
ATCCCCATGTTTAATTATAAAAGACAATATATTTAATTCTAAATAATCTGAGAAATAAAACTGAAGCATTCCTTATTACAGTTCTAAGTATTAACTTTATTTTACTAAGTGAAATGCTTTCAATAAAATTACAAGCATACTCCATTTTCAATTAGTTAAATAGAAAGTTTGCTTGCTTATTTTATAAACATGTTATATATCTTAAATTGCCATTATTAATACAACACCGCTATTGTGATGATTTACTTTAGTTTTAAAATGTAATTTTATTAGACAAAAATACATAAACAAAACTATAAATAGATTAGTAGTATTCTATATCACGGTTCTGTCCTGTTTAATATTTCTAAACTGAGTGAAATGCTTTTAACTAAATGACAAGTGTACTCCATTTTTAACTATTCAATTAGAAACTTTTCTGGCCTATTTTACAAACATGTTGTGGCCCTTAAAATTACAATAATTAGTGTTGTATGTCTTATAAGGACAAGTTCTTAATTAATTATAAATATTTATATATGTGATATACTTGAACTGTGTAAATTCAAGTTTTTGAAAGTGGTAAAATAATATTACAAGCATACTCCATTTCTAAATAGTAAATTAGAGCCATCGCTTGCCTATTTTACTAGCATGTTGTATATCTTAAAATAGCAAGTTTTTGTTTATATATAAATATACATATATATCTTGAAAGTGGTAAAATTAAATTACAAGCGTAGTCCAATTTCAATTAGTCATCTAGCGCTTTATGTCCTTATCTCACAGTTAACACTACACAGCTGTCGTGATGTTTTACTTGTGTTTTAAGGTTTTCTTTTACCGGACAAAAATACTAAAACAAAACAAGAAATAGAAAAAGTATAGTACTCTACGTTAATCCTCCTTAATACTAGAGAAATTAAATAACTTAATGCTAGAGAAACTAGTTGAGTGAAATGCTTTCAGTAAAATTACAGGGCTACTCCATTTTCAATTAGCAATTACAGACTTTCGTAATTATTTATAAATATTTATATATGTAATATACGTGAGGTTCTTGAAAGTACTAAAATAAAATTACAGGCGTACTCCTACTCCAATTAGTCATCTAGCGACTTTATGTCCCTGTCTCACAGTTAACACCACACAGCTGTCGTGATGTTTCTACTTGGGTTTTAAAATTTAGTTTCACCGGACGAAAAATACGACGCGGGCAGCGCTCGTAAACCAGACCGTTCCACGTTACAGTCCTGTTTAAGACTTTCTGTTGCTGAGTGAAATGCTTTTTGTGCGGACCGTACTCTGCTGAGTACTAAGCTATCGCGATGCATGAATGACGAATTTACATAACGCCGAAGACACGTACTACGTATGTATATATTGTTAACATTTGTTACATTCGCGGTTTTGCATGCACGATAAATGGATTCTACAATTTTATTACTATCACAAGATGGTCTAGGAGTTTAACACACCGCTTTACTTCCGACGGTCATGGATTCGAATTCTCGTACTATGCAAACATTTGTATTGATGAGTATGATTGTTTATGTATCACTTTGGTTGTTTTCTATGTATATTATGTATGTACTAGCTTTTGCCCGCGGTTTCGTTCGCGTTAATTCATCCCCTTAGGGGTGCAATTAATCAAAATTCTATGGTAGCGGATGCCTACGTCATAACATCTACCTGCATGCCAAATTTCAGCACGATCCGTCCAGTGTCCAGACAAAAATCTAGTCCATCCATCAGTCATCTAACCAATCCAACTAGGGACGAAATATAAAACTAATTTTATAACAGAAGATTAAACAATTTAATTAAATTGGCAAGTGAGCTGTTCTAGATCTTGCGGTACTTAATTATTTTTTTTCACAAAACAGTCAACAAATGCGTACTCAAGCTAAAGCTCGCATACGCCAGCAGTTATTATTGCATCTGCATTGCGTTTTTAGCTTAAAAATACAGACAACAGCAGCTGTACTTAATGATATGAATGCTCTTAAAATTCCGTTCGCCAACTTGAAAAATGTTGTATAAATCTTGGATTTTTTATTCCAATTTACAGCTAGAATATCATTTACATTATATTATCTATACTAACATTTCAAAAAGAGGGTGCTTTTGTTATTTTTAGTTATTTTCCTGCCACTGCTTTTATTTAAAACATTATTCCATCTGAATCCTGATATTATTCTATTATTCATTTAGAATAATATAAGGATTCAAGGCTATAATTATGTATTGTACTTAACATATGTGAAACTCGTACAGTCCACTAATTTGTAATAGAACAATTTAAAAAGCCAAAATTGAAACAAAAAAATATTAAAGTAATTATAAAAGGAAAAAAGTTTATACTATACTACTTACTTATAGAAATATGAAAAAAAATGATTCCGAGAAGAAACATGGATTCAAACCGTTTCAAAAAGTATATGATTAAATAATTTTTAATATCAACTTTAATTACTATCAGATTTTATAAGAATAGTTTTATATATACACAATAATGGAAATAAACACACTCAAACATTTCCCTTATCTTCACCATTGCCTGCTTAACGAGGAACAAGACGTGAATATGAACAGATATACAGGAAGTAAATCTATTTTTGTTAGAAAATAATAATGTATAAATTGCGTACGTGCATGTAGGTATGTATGATATTGATATTCCAGAAAAGTAAAATATTTCTTCCTGATCACGCTCTGTATAAAAACAAGACCACAATAAGCCGAGGAATTTCGTCGCGCCAACTCTTATAATACCCTTATCCTTCACAGTCAACAACTCTCCCGGAAAGTTGTTGATGCGAATCGATTCAGCACTCGAATGATAGTGGTTGATCGCAATTGATTATAATGATTACATTGAATACCTGATGGTCGTCGATAATGAATTCGAATACACTGAGTATGTATATTAAACATTAAAATCGAAATTCTAATGCGTAGGTTAATAATTAAATTTCGAATAATGTAGCTATAACAACATATAAAAATATAATCAAATTTCGAATAGGTACTAGTAAGTAACGTTCGAAATTCGAATTCTTAACATACTTATTATGTTAAGAATTCAAATTTCGAACAACACAGCCGTTATGAATACATACTCCAAAAATTTAAATCAAGTTTAGAATTGCATAGTGTTCTAAAAAATTTAAATTACTAATTTATACTTCTACAATCATATGAATTTTAAATTCAAATTTCGAATGTCATTGGTATACGAAACTGGAAGCATATTTCATATTATTTAATAATCTTTCGAATGCAGCATTGAATATTTAATAAATTGAAAATCAAGTTTCGAATGAATCAAATAAATTACTTTTAAATTTTTCATAATTTAATGCGATCGGGCAGTACTAACAGTAGTATTATAATTGTTATCAGCAATTCATACTTGAGTAAACATGCATCCTGTTTTGACCTAGTTCCGTCTTTCTTCTTGAGGACGGGGAGTAATAAAGACTTTATTTTTTGATAATTTAAATCTAAAATGAATTGCTCGTTGACTCGTTGCTCTCCTACCAAACGCATCTCGTTGAAATGTGCATATCTAAAATTCGTACCGTATCTGTCAGAACTGCCAGTGACACGGGCTGTAACAAAATTAACATATGCCAGCACATTTCACTGCAAACATAACGGTTAATGTTTCAATTTGCTCAGCCGCGGCTCACTGTAAAGCCGCTAAAGGTCGAATTTTATGTGCCATATAAAATTAATATGATGTACAATAACCACAAAAATTAGGCATTATGTAGAACATCCCTGCCACTACGCTTACTATATTATAAATGTAAGTTTGTTTGTTTATAAGCCATACTTTTGGTATTAATTTTACAATCACAGGCTTTGTAAACTTGTATATTTTATAGTACTTACTAGGCGTCCCTGCAAACGTTGTTTTGCCATATAAATGAATATCACTATTAAAAAGTAGGGGTTGATGTTAGAAGGGTGAAAATTTAGGGTTGTATGATTTTTTTTGCCACATTATAAAAAAATACCAAAAAAATAAAAAATAAATTATGGGTGGACAATCCTTATCACTTAGGAGTATGAAAAATAGATAGTAGCGATTCTCAGAACTACTGAATATGCATATATAATTTCATAAAAATCGGTCAGCCGTTTCGGAGGAGTATGCAAAATTTGAATATCTGTTCTTTTACATTATCTTATATATAAAATTGTCGTGTGACAATGTAACTAACATTTTTTTTTATATATAAGATAGTGTAAAAGAACAGATACTCAAATTTTGTAATTGTTTTTTTTTTTATTTACCGTTATTTTATTTTAAACTATGTAGATCTTGATCTAAAGATACTAGATAATTAGCAGATTGAGTATAATCGGAGTATAAAATATTACTTATATATAACATCTATACTAAAAATATTTAAGTCAATACACACCGAAGTATTTGGGATTACAAAAATGAGTATTATGCAGAACTCAGGTATTTTGGAACCTTGATGAGAAGGGCTGATGATCATGCTCAATGGCGTGCCTTGGGAGAGGCCTATGTCCAGCAGTGGACTGCAGTGGGCAGATGATAGATAAATAACCACGGTAAGCAGAGCTTGTGTTATTGTGTTATGAATACTAGACAACTGATATAAACACTTAGATATATATTTTTTGTAAATACACACATAATATATCAAGAAAACACCCAGACCGATACAAACAATCATACTTATGAATGTTTATACTGTGCGCGGAATCGAACCCTCGACCATCCGAAGCAAAGCAGTGTGCTAAAGTGCTAGACCACCGAGGCTGTTGATGTTGGGCAATCAGCTTGTTCATATTTCAGGTTCTTAAGAAATAATTGAAGTCGTTAACGTGTTTCTTTTATATTAGATATTGAGAGGGATCTATGTATAAGTATGTCTTGTGATTTAGGAAGGTCGAACAAAATTGGATTTATAAAGTTAACTGCAAAAGTTTTCCAGATCGAGTTTAGGTTCCTGTTATTAAATTAAAGCTGTTTTTGAGGGATGAGAAAACTTGGTTACCCTACTAAGGTCAATTATAACGGTTAATATAATATTATTATTATTAACGAGCTGAGCCTGAAATAGACTTTGTTCAAAGTCCTGTATCTGTCTGTCCCACAAATTTTAACCATCAACCAGTTTACTCTGGGTGAGAAAGGGATGGTTAGTAATGTGGATTACTAACCCCATTGCTGGCAATGTATGGTCAGATTGACCTCCTGTTTCTATTAAACAACCAATTTGCTGGCATGTTGCAAATTACCACTTACATTAGAATGGGCCGTCATCTTGAAAGGCATAACTTCTTTAATCGTACACTCATAACAGAGACTTTCATGATGGCATCATTCGATCCTCTTCATTGTCCTCCTTGGTGATAGAACTCCTCGCAACTTCTTTTCATCTGGTACAGTTTTTGGCTGTACGAGAAGTGTAAAATTACCTGCTGTGTAGCCTTTTTGATAGGGTCAGTCCATCGCGTTGGTGATTGACCTCGAGAATGTTTGCCCTAAAACGAAACTTAAAGGCATAACATATAAAAAAAGGAGTTGATTGGTACAGTGCGCAAATTTGTTTTAACATTAGAAGGAAGTAAAGTGGTGTACTAGTTTAGTACACCACTTTACTTACGATAGTCGCGGGTTCGATTCCGCACACAGTACAAATATTTGTATTCATGAGTATGATTGTTTGTATCAGTCTGGGTATTTTCTATATGTATGTATTTACAATAAATATATCTAAGCATTTATATCAATTGTCTAGTACCACAACACAAGCTCTGTCTGCTTATATAGGGACTACATAACGTTGTGTGAATTATTAAAAAAGAAAAAATATGAACACGCTCTTATCAGTGAGGCTCTTGCAATTTTATTTTTCTTATTATTTTATTTATACAATATTCTATAATGTCTTTTGAAATGTGGATATTTCCCTATTTGAGGCCTACTGGTACATATACGCCACTCTTGGACGTTTTGCGCCATCGAAGGCGTTAAGCCCATCGTCAAAAGATCCCGCTGGATGATTCGAGCGCAGGTGGTGGGTGGACGTCCTCTTGCCTTCGACAAAACCACTTACGTGTTTAGTTTTATTTCCAAACCAATTAATCCTCGTTAAAATTTCCACATCCATTAAACCAACCTAAATGGGAACGTTTATTTAATTAGTAAATTGCGGCAAGGACTTCTACGATAAATAATTTGGGACATAGTCCCTTCGGTACCTTGCTCGGCGCCGTCTTATTTGTTTGGGTTTGGTCCTTTTTTAGAGGTTAATGGTTGGTGAATGAATGTAGAAATCTGTTTGAATACTTACTCTTGGCTTTACATTTGCGACTTTATTCAATGCTACTTATGTTATTGTTTCACGAATGGTTTTCAGTTAATAACTATATATATTAATAGGAAAGGCATGAAAAGGCTTCGGTCTGTATTTAGTAATTTGTTGGACCGTCATGCTATTTTTATACAGGTATATACCACGTTCAATAGTAAAGTTAAAAATTAAAAAAAAATTAAATTACAAAAAATTTATATACCACCCATGGTTGACTGGTAGATAATGCCGCATGGTGTTAAGTCCGCCATATGTACTTTCAATTATGTGCATTAAAGTTTTAATAAATAAATAAATAAATAAATAAAAAATCAACTATATTATTGAGCGTGCGATATGTAATATAAATTTATTTTTAAATATTCAGTCAATCAGTCATCAAGTTACGACACGTTCTTTCAAGCGCTATTAGGATCGCGCGCGATTTAGCGCAGGAAAACTGGTGCGCACATCATGAGTCTATTTTATGTATCATGATATGGAACCCTTCCTTTAATAATTTTGTATGGAATATTGACTGGAAGCGTTTTGCAGTTTTTGTATTCACTCAATCGCGCGTGATTTCGCGTATGTTTAGTATCATTGCACATTCTTTCAAAATTTTATTTTTTATTCCAAAGATTTCATTTTCCAAGGACACGTTCAAAAACTCTATAATTATGTCTTTACACCATAGTCTGATGTCCGCCATTGTGCGATGATAATTTCATTTTAAAAATTGCGCCTGTTGAAGAACGCACGTTTGAATAATGCGGTAATGCATGCACATTCTTTCCAGCGTGAAAGTACACGAAAGGCATTAAAAGGCAGCTTTTTTATTTCGACGACACTAAACCGTTTCTTAGATATCGCTGATCCGCGTTTCATTCGTATATAGTCGATTTTCTTTTATGTAATTGGATTAGTGAATTAGCTGACTGTCTATGTAACAGTAAGTGGTAATCGTTTCCTACGGCCACCATGTAACTTTAGTGATACCACTCATGCGTTCCCATTCTGGAAAACTAACATATCATGCCTTTTATCCTAATTTAACTGCCATATCTTAACCTTCTATCAAAACAGAGTTTATAAAGCAAGCTAGTAGTTCAAATAAGTAACACTAAGATAGCTGATTAGCCGTTGAATTACGTAAAACTGAGAAATTTAGACAGAAACCTTACCCAAAGTCTATGTATTATATGTTCTTACATATAAATATTAACGCGATAACGTGCAAGCGATACCATATCTATCTAATACATAGTTTGTACATAATACATGATACTCTAGATATTCAGTATCAAATAGATACATAGATATTGTAATACGATATCTCATTATAATTCCATATCCTAATACATAATTGGTAGTAACAGGAGTATAATGTATTACCGACCACGCTTCCAGTCAATATTCCATACAAAATTATTAAAGGAAGGGTTACATATCATGATACATAAAATAGACCAATAGAGCAACGTTCATATCCAATTATATTACAAAGTTTCTCCTTGAATTTGCTCTCTCTTAGTAAATATTGAAGTAGTTACGTATATCGGCTACCGACGCTCGACTGTATTTGAATAGGACTTCAGAATTATTGTCTACTTATGTGAGATCTGAGATCTTAGAAATTTATATACCTAATCGTCGGAAACCATTTTGACACAAATATACTATAATTGAAGTACATACTCTATTACTTGAAGGAGTCTTCAAGTAATAGAGTATGCATAAATTAAAATTCAAAAACATTTATTCTTATATTTTACTAGCTTTTACCCGCGGCTTCGTTCGCATTGAATCCATTAAATAAAAAATATTTGTTTTTTTTAAATTAAAAGTATCCTATGTTCATTGTAATACCTCCAAGAATATGTGTAAAATTTCATGATGATCGGTTCAGTAGTTTTTAGGTGAAAGTGTAACAAACATCCCTACTGTCACATTTATAATATTAGTAAAGGTTTATTATTCATCTAGTCATAAATAATAATAATAATATCTCAGGACAATTCACACAGCGCCATCTAGACCCAAGTTAAGCTAGCTAAAGCTTGTGTTATGGGTACTAGATAACTGATACATATACATAGGTATTTTTTTTAAATACATACATATTATTCATAGAAAATACCCAGACCGATACAAACAATCATGCTCATGAATACAAATGTTTGTGCCGTGCGAGGAATCGAACCCGCAACCATCGGTCGTAAAGCGTGAACATGTGTACAAAGTTTTATGACTATCGGTTCATTAGTTTTTATGTGAAAGCGTAACAAATATCTCTACTTTCACATTTATATTGAATAAATATAAATAAACAAAAATAAGAAGTTATGAGTTAGTACTAATAGCCACTTTATAATTTAGTTACGTCGGATACAACTGGCTAGGTAGCTTATTACTGTATAGAAGGCACTTTTATAAATCTCGAAAATTCTCAACACAAGATTCCGCGGTCCCCCGGAGAGGACGTCCGAGTATTTTATTTATTGGTGAAATATTTCTTGAAATACTGTGCAATTTCGATGGGGAAACTCGGGTTTTATTTTATTTATTTAGGGCGGTGTCAAAAACATCAATTCAACGGCCCACGTACATTATCAGTTGAACTTGGATTGACAGTTATTTATTCAAAATACATTTCAATTTTGTAAATCGAATGCGATAATTCTAAAGACTTTAATTTTGTATTTGAATTTGTACGAGTTATTCCAGTTCGTTCTCGTATACATAAAACGTCATACTTTAGCGGCTGTTATTTATGTATTTGTGTGTTCCCTGTAGCAGCAGGAAGAGAAAGGAGGAAGGAGGAGAAGAGAAATCAGTTGTGGCTATTTACATTATTTATTTATTTATTTATATAACTTCAATGCACAAAATACCAAGGTAAAAGTACATATGGCGGACTTAACGCCTTAAGGCATTTTCTACCAGTCAACCATAGGCTGTGCAGAGAACTGTAGGCGGTGTAAATATAATTAATAAAAACAATAGGTCAAAAAAAAAAAAAAAAAAAATTATACGTATACATGCATAAAGTAAGTACATTATGTATATTACGTAAAAATATTTACAGATGGAAATTACAAATTACTTAAAGAAAAATGAGAAGTATCTACAATAGGATTCAGTCATGAAATGGTTTGTTATTCTTCTCTTTCCATCGTAACTATACAACTGTATTCCCGCACGATAATAGTAAATTCGCCACTATACTCTATCTAATAGAGATTCGGTATAAATAAATTTAACTTTGAGATATTTGGAGGGAGGGGTTTGATAGTAATGTTAACCATTGCTAAGTATGTACCATGTAAAGTTGACCTCCACGCGGTTCCCTGTAAACCATCCTCATAAATTCCTAGTGATCTTGTCACGATGAGCTAACTGACCTGACCGATGTTCATCTTATCCTTCACTATTGCTCCGCCAGCAAAAACCTTTCCATCACCATACCTATACATATAAATAAAATTGGAGTGTCCGTTTGTAATATTGAAATGAACGTTTTTTACTACATGCATATGAATATAAATACGGTACATAAACCAAAAAAACACTTTTTAACAATTTTTGTCTGTCTGGCTGACTCTGTTTGTTCCGGCTAATCTCTGAAATGGCTGGACGGATTTTGACGGGACTTTTTTGGCAGGTAGCTGATGAAATAAGGAGTAACTTAGGCTACTTTTATTTTAGAAAAATTCTTTTATTTAAGAAAAATAAAGTCAAATTCCACGCGACGAAGTCACGTCTTCAGCTAGTAATAAATAAAGTCCTTAACATATCAATCTTTTTATTTTTAAATTTTCAATTTCCTTCACAATAAGTTCAGCTGTTTTTAGTTGATAGAAATAAATAACTCCTTGAGACGAATCGAAAAGTGTGGCGACATATTGTTTGTCGTCTTATTTTGACGCATACTAGCTACCCTAGTAGCTAGCTTGAATCACTCTATCTATTGCTAAAAACTGCATTAAAATCCGTTGAGTAGTTTAAAAGATCTGAGCGAACAGACAGCGGAAACGACTTCATTTTATATTATGTAAAGATAATAAATAACATCGGCTAATACTTTTACAGTTGGTAAATATGGTTTTATTAAAAAAAAAAGTGTTATGTAATTATTACTCATATTATTTTGAAGGTTTTCAAGATTAATAGTATATGCAGTAATATTGTGAAATTTATTTATTTCCTGTTAATGAAAATGACAATGAAGACAGATTAACTGATAATAATAATAATAAAATAGGACAATTCACACAGCGCCATCTAGAACCAAGATAACCTAGCTAAAGCTTGTTATGAGTACTAGATAACAGATACAAATACATAGATTGTTTTTGTAAATACATACACATTATACATAGAAAACACCCAAACCTATACAAATAATTACACTCATGAATACAAATGTTTGTGGCATGCGAGAAATCGAACCCGCGACTATTGGAATTAAGGCGATGTGTTAAACCGAGCCCGGAGCCCGAAGCCGTAAGACTGTATTAAAGTACATACCTATATCTAAGATATACCACAACGAAAAAAACATATCTATAAATTCATTCCAGTTCGAACTAACAATATAGCTCAGGTACTATCTGTATACACAATGGGCGGCTATTACTAACATTTCTGCAGGAAAAACAATAAAATTCCTCGGCCATTTGTCGATATAGTGGAGAATACCCGGCGATCCCCTACATACGCAATGGGAAGATTAATCGACCGAGCGAAAAATGAAAGAGCGACGCTACCTTACGAACGTGTCGTCATTTATTATGCGAGCTTTCTATTATTATATGGGACATACAGTCATCGGAAATGTCCAGCAAGTTCATACTTCATAGCACGTAAAAAAGAAAATTATTATGTACCAGCTGTGCCAGCGATTTCACTCGCGTGAAATTGATATACATGTGATTTTGATATAAGCTCTATTACTGTAAAGTTCATCATCAAGATCCGTTTAGTAGTTTTTGCGTGAAATAGTAACAAACATCCATCCATATGTACAAACACAAACTTTTGCGTTTATAATATTACTCAAAGGTGACTGACATAGTGATCTATCAACGCACAGCCCAAACCACTGGACGGATCGGGCTGAAATTTTGCATGCAGGTAGATGTTATGACATAGGCATCCGCTAAGAAAGGATTTTGAATAATTTTATCCCCAAGGGGATAAAATACGGGATGATGAAAGTTTGTATGAAACTTTGTCGATTTTAACCCGATCGGGCTGAGACTTTGCATGCATAAATCTACTATGACGTAAGCATCCCCTACGAAAGGATTTTTATAAATTCCACCGAGGGATATATTAACGCGATAACGCGGGGATAATTTAACGCGAGCGCAGCCGTGGGCAAAAGCTAGTAAGATATAAACCTTATTAATATTATAAATGCGAAAGTAACTGTCTGTCACGCTTTCACGCCAAAACTACTGATTTTGGTGTGTACCATAGTCTAGACCCTGAGAAAGGACATAGGCTACTTTTTAATGCCAAAAAAGGGTTGTAAGAGGTTGAAAAGGGACATGAAAGGTGGTATAGAAGAATCGTCCTTTTTTAGTATTAATTTTTAAATCTAGACGCTTGTAACTATATCATTATTACATTCAAAGTTTGACAAATCGTTTATTTATTTATTTACTAAGTATAGGCGGTCCTCGCATGGTGCAAACATTTGTATTCATCATTATGATTGTTTGTATTAATATGAGTGTTTTCTATGTATATTTTGTATGTATTTAAAAAAAGAAATATGTATTATTTATACCAGCTGTTCAGTAACCATTATGTATGTATTTACCATAGAAAAAGATGCCTACCAAACTAGGCCAATGTTATTGATAATTAATCAATATCGGAATACGAGAATGCTTTGCCGTTACAACTTTTGAATGCAATGTCCAAAAGCTACTAAATTTATTATACCCTGCACATTTATAAAAATGAAATATACAGATAAGTCACTAATTAATCACTTTCATTTCACAATTGTCACTGTCACTTCAGTTTGTTTCATAGTTGTCACTTAGTTCCACTTTGATCACTTATTTATTCATTGTTTCTATATAGTTTGATGTGCGTAAAAACCAAGTGATACTGTGGTTTTTATAACGTAAGTATCTGCCATAACCAGTGTAGTGTAAATTATTTTAAAATATATTATACTTATTTAGATGCAGTAGTAAAAAAAAAATATTTTCACGTAAATTTATATGTCAATAGAATATTATATTTCTCTACAGAAATTCTTAGCCTTTCTTACTTTAAAATATATTTACTCTATTGTTTACTTGTTTTTCGATGAAAAAGTAAATATCTTAATATTTTTTTATTAACAAATTCTATTCTTCGAGACAATTGAAGTTATCTCGCCGTCTCTGTCAGGGTTAATCCTCTTCAGCGACGTTATCTCCTGGGAAACCTATTCATTGTGACAATTTAAGGGATTACAGGTCAGACTTATATTTTTGCAACTTGTAGGCGTTATATTGAAAGCTTCAAAAGCTAGTGTAGAATATTCTTATGTATTACTGTACGCGCGATTTCGTCTGCGTGGAATTTTGCAACATTACTTTATTTTTCTTCTTATTACATCAGTTATCAATAAAACTCCCGTCAAAATCGGTCCAGCCATTTCGGAGATTAGCCGGAACAAACAGACAGACAGTTAAAAATTGTAGAAAATCTTACTTTGGTGTGTGTACCATATTTATATTCACGTGCATGTAGTAAAAAACGGTTATTTAAATATTACTAACAGACACTCCGATTTTATTTATATGTATATGTATACATTACATAAATATAATACATAAGAATATTCTACACTAGGTCCGCCCGCGGTGTCACTAGCGATATATACATATATATATATATATATATGTATAGTCTATGTGTAATTCTAATGTATAAGCTATATTACTTTTTTATTTCTAAATTAAGCGCGTTTGACAATCTCACCTGATGTTAAGTGAAGATGCGGCTTAAGCTGTTACACGCAAGCTCAAATAGTGGCTATTCAATCTTGACTTGAAAGACCCAATGTTGTAACAGACAGGAAACATAGACGCTGAGAGAGTTCCACTTCCATTATTTCTGTAAAGTTTCATCAAAATTCGTTCAGTAGTTTTTGCGTGAAAGAGTAACAAACATCCATCCATATTTCAAGACAACACTCAATGGAAAGATTAACAATATCACTACGTTCTTTTACTTTTATATTATTTTTTACCAATATCATAGAACCTCTTCTATTTACTATAATTCTATTAAAGCAGCTGACAATATAAAAAAAAATTAAGCTGAACATCATATTGCTCACCTTGAGCCAATATACAGTTAAACATAGAACATCTATATTATTATTTTCTAAAAACAATTGAATAATTAATTCACAGCCGAGAAAACTTTGTATGTTCTGGTGAACAATTTTCAATTCTGATAGCTTTCCTTTTGTCTTTTTCAGCAGTTTAAGTCTGCAGTCAGTACTGTTAGTACTTCTCCGATCGATCCCCCGTCCAATTCAAACGGGGATCGATATTACGACGGCCTGAGCCGAGGTACGAACCCCTAGTGGTGCCCTCAGACTAAAGTCGTATCCGTCAGGCGGGATTTGGCCTTCAGCCGCTCCATAAGTCCTTCCTTTGGTTTGGAGTGCCATCTGCACTCGCCCCCTCGTCCGGTGAAGCTGTAAAGGCCAGCTGCGGCCAACAGCATTAGAGTAGTCCGAAAAAAAAAATTGTTAGTAAGATAATAACATGACCAGTGTATTTTATTTTCCCGCGTTAACTAATCCTAGAACATCTAGTGTCTTAATGAATTAGCTTCCGATACTTATCGGCCAAAGTCAGCTGCTTGCACTCCGGATTGGCTGAGTTCCAAGTTGGTTATTTACCCATCTCAGGCCCTGTTGCATTATAAAACCGACGAAACTGACTGGTAAGTGGCCAAATGTTGTAGCCAAGTTGCCTCTTTTGACATAATCTACAAATAAAAAACCGGACTGGTAATTTTTGAAAGTTCGGCCGCCATTTTTTATAAACTTGTCAAATGCATTAAGACTGTATACCAGCGATAGACTATTAAAAGTTGTATGTGTGGGTACCTCAGTCTCACCTGTTCAATCTTCAAGCAGCTTGCTTTGTAAACTGTATTTAGGTTGTAGGATCCTATAAGAGAGAGCCTACTAAGCTTCATGATCCATACATAGATAGATAAATCGTTTATCTAAATATATATAACTCAAAGGTGACTGACATAGTAATCTATCAACGCACAGCCTAAACCACTGGACAGAACCACGGGTTGAAATTTGTCATGCAGGTAGATGTTATGACGTAGGCATCCGTTAAGAAAGGATTTTAATTAATTCTACCCCCAAGGGGATAAAATAGGAGATGAAAGTTTGTATGAAACTTTGTCAATTTCAAACCGATCGGGCTGAGACTTTGCATGCATAAAGTTACTATGACGTAGGCATCCCCTAAGAAAGGATTTTGATAAATTCCATCCTTAAGGGGATAAATTAACGCCAGCGAAGCCGCGAGCAAAAGCTAGTTTATCTATATACAGACCAAGCCAATTCCTGGCACGATGCAAATATTTGTATTCATGAGTATGATTGTTAGTATAGGTGTTTTCTATTTATATTATGTATTCATTTAATTTCATTTAAGTTTTTATTTAAATTGTATGGAGATGGGCGCAATTAACTGCAACACAGTTTTTCATAAACTAATGTCGTTGTTTACGTTTAACATGTTATTGTTATAATTTTGTTTTTGGTTTAAATATATTCTTTAATTCTTTAATGTGTTTACAAAAAAAATATATCAAAATTTTTTATATCAGTTGTTTAGAACCCATAATACATGCTCTGCTTAGCTTGGGACTAAATGGCACTGTGTGAATAAACTAACGTTATGATTGTAATAGAAATAGTAATAACTTTACAGTACAGTATAGTAGTAGGTATATTAAATTGTCCTCTTATAGGATTTTTTCCTCCAATAAGTAATTTTGTTAGGTCTGTGCGTTGTGTGGGATGTCTGTATGTATTGTATAGGAAACCCGCATTCCTTTCCATACCGCGGATAAGGGAACAAAGGTGGATATAAATTCACACTAATATTCTTCGAGTCTATCTTCTGTAGTGGGTAAGGATGGAGTATTATTATTGCAGGTACTTCGTTTTATTGTAAGTTCTTCTGCATCTCAAGAAAATGTATTTTTACTAATTTTTATTTCTTTCCCATTTTAAGATTATTCTAGTTGAAATCTTCATGCCAAATCTTTTACGGCGTCAACAAAAATTACACACAGCTCTTAACATGTAGGTCTATGTACCCTTTTTTCATTCTTCATCGCTCACAGATTATGGACGATTAAGATCTTGTAATCTGTTTCATATAAAAAATATTTTATTATGTTAATTTCTGAAGTCAAAGTTAAAATAAAATATTACGAGTATATTTATAATCAGTCATGTAAATTCTTAGATGACTTGATTTTGTATAAAAATGTTTTTTTTTTATAAATTTAAAAAGTAAAAGTAGAGATTTGTTAATTATGCGTTAAATTAAAACATAATAAAAAAATTGTACATATGTAATATATTATAGAAACATTTGATATAAATTATTTCGATGTCTTGATAAAAATGCTATTTGATAAATAAATCAACAACAGTCTAAATGTATATTTATGATGGACCTACAGAACAAATCACAAAAATTATATGTTATCAAATATCAAAGTGAATTTTCTTGTAACCTCGCAAATATAATTTAATCTGACACTTGAAATACGGGAAAACTGACCTCGCCCAGTCTAGTCTAGACTAATTTAAAAGCTTTAATTAAGAAAATATAAAATGTCTTAAAGAGTATAATGAACTCAGAAATGTTATTCTGGTAATTATACGGAATTACAACCCATTAACTACCTTATAGTATAGGTTTAGTAGCTAATTATGGTCATTGATTCGGTTCTCGCACAATACAAACATTTGTATTGTTTGTAACGATCTGTGTATGTTCTATGTATGTATATTAAGTGTATCTACATATATATATAACTCAAAGGTGACTGACATAGTGATCTATCAACGCACAGCCCAAACCACTGGACGGATCAGACTGAAATTTGGCAAGCAGGTAGATGTTATGAAATACCTAAGAAAGGATTTTGATTAATTCTACCTCCAAGGGGATAAAATAGGGGATGAAAGTTTGTATGAAACTTTGTCAATTTTAAACCGATCGGCCTGAGACTTTGCTTGCATAAAGCTACTATGACGTAGCCATCCCCTAAGAAAGGATTTTGATAAATTCCGCCCCTAAAGGGATAAATTAAGGCGAGCGAAGCCGCGAGCAAAAGCTAGTTTATAAATAAATATTACTATCTGTTGTTTAGTCTCCATAGTACAAGATCTGCTTTGTTTGGGACAAGATGATGTTTTTGTTATTTTTGCACTGCTGGACAAGAGTTTCTCTTCATAGCACTGTAGATAAGAACCTACAATTACTTATCTTTAATTATGTACACAGTCACTCACTAGAGTTTAGTTACAGTTAGACTAAATTGTTATCATATTATAATAATAACTAGTCTGTTCAATTCACACAGCGCCATCTAGTCTAGAATCAAGTTAAGCAGAGCTGTGTTATAGGTACTTACTAAACGAGTGATATAATAACAAGTGAAGTAATATTTTAGTGTTGTTTTTACAAATACATACATGATTTACATAGAAACCACCCAGACCAATACAAACATTTGTATTTATGAGTATCATACTCATGAATACAAATGTATGTATTGTACGAGGAATCGATCCAGCGACCAACCCAAGTAGAGGCGATGTGCTATATCATAAGACTACAAAGCAAATGACACATTTTTACTGATGCATTTCAATATTGATATAAATAAAAAATGACTGTTATTACTACATAAACTACTAAACTTTGGCCGCGTAAAATTTATAGCCTATGCGTTATGCCTATTCTATATACTACTTTATTACTTAAGTCTCATTAAAATCCGTTCAGTCGTTTTTGCGTGCAACAATCGAGTGACAAATATGCTAGTATGTTGCGAGTAACAAACATCTAGTCATCTATCCACACTCACAAACTTCCGCATTTATAATATTAGTAATATTCAAAGGAACTTAAATTAAATGTTTGTTAAAGATTCTTCCAAAATACAGATTCAAAAATAAAGATACAAGTAAAATAGTTGATGAAATACAAAAATTATTTGTAACGTCTTTCACTAAACTACCGAATCCATTAGGATTCAAACTGCGCGAGAATTCAAAAATCCAAGGATCTACATAGTAAGTGATATTACCATAATTTCCACGGCCATGGAGAGAAGCTTCTCCTAATGCGAGGAGGGATATAGCGACATAGGACAACATTAATCCACTTCTGGAGAAATGTTTGGGTACCGGTAATAAAACATCAAGTGAAATACTGTATAGTATAGAATAGAATAGAAAATTCTTTATTCGATTACATGTAAGCACTTTTCAATAGTCAGATTTTTTTTCAATCTACCACTCATTCAAAAAGCTGTTTCATCCCAAGAGGAAAAAGCAAGACACTGGCGTGTTTCTCTTTTAAATTATTGTTGTAACTTTTATTTCTTTTTAGTCTACCGCTCATTCGGAAAGGTGTCTCATCACAAGAAGAACAAAAAAACACTTGCGTGTTGCCCTTTTAAATTATTGTTGTAACTTTCATTTCTTTTTAATCTACCGCTCATTCGGAAAGCTGTCTCATTACAAGAAGAACGAGCAAGAAACTTGTGCTTTTCCATTTTTTATATGGCATTGAAAATACAAACAACCCCTCCTAAAATTTTCAATCTTCTACCATCAACCTCTATTTTTAATAGCGGTTTTAATTTATATGGCAAAACAACATTTGCGGGGTCAGTTAGTCTATATATATATAATTCAAAGGTGACTAACCTATCAACGCACAGCCCAAACCACTGGACGGATCGGACTCAAATTTGGCATGCAGGTAGATGTTATGACGTAGGCATCCGCTAAGAAAGGATTTTGATTAATTCTTCCCCCAAGGGGATAAAATAGGGGATGAAAGTTTGATTGAAACTTTGTCAATTTTAAACCGATCGGGCTGAGACTTTGCATGCATAAAGCTACTATGACGTAGGCATCCCCTAAGAAAGAATTTTGATGAATTCCATCCCTAAGAGGATAAATTAACGCGAGCGAAGTCGCGGGCAAAAGCTAGTATAATATATAATACCCAACAGGGATGACGATGGATATTATTTATATATATATATTTGGTCACTACTCCTAGATTATCTTTATTTAGCTAATAGTCATTACACTTTTTCTAAGTTTTTCTACATAGAAATTCATATTCCAGTTCCTGCGAGACAAGCCCAGCCTAGTGTAATTTATAAAAGCTAAGGCATATGTATTTTAGAAAGTAAAATTTATATGCGTGGATTTTCATTAATAGAATATAAAATGTAGGTTTTTCTATCATAATAATATTATAAATGCGAAGGTTTTAATTAAGGACAAGTATGGATGTTTGTTACTCTTTCAAGCAAAAACTACTGAACTGATAGGAATGAGACTTTACAGTAATATAGCTTATGCATCAGAATAACACATAGGCTGTATTTTATATTAAAATTTGACGCGGATGAAATCGCGGGCACGCCTAGTGCGAAATAATTTCTTTAATTATTTATATATATATATATATATTACTTTAGTGATTCTAAATACATATAGTATATATACATATAATCTATATTATAAGTACGGATAGGAACTACGTCTTCAGTCTCTATAATTAATTACTCGCTTAATTATTATCAATCAAAGATCGATTGAGGCCATGAGCGTTGTTTGTGACTGAACTGTTTGATTAATTAAATTGCCCCTAAATGCTGGTAGCATTGAATTTAGTGAAATTTCTTACCATTATACACATACATACATACATCCACGTATTTTCCCAAACATACATGTTTTGTTAGAGACGAAAATGTTAGATAAACATACTATATTTAATTTATTTGTATCTTTTCCTTATTGTATAATAAGGAAAAGATATTAAAGAACACATGTTTACAATAAGCCGGCCTTATTATTGAAAGCAATCTTTTCAAGGCAACTTTAGAGAAACTGATTTAAATATCGAACAGGTAAGTAGTCTGCAAAAAGAAGAAAGAAAAGATGCGAATGCAATGAAAATGTTGTTTATTTTAAAAGTAGCTGAACTTACCACTTTGTATCCATATAAACTTTTTGTTTGAAAACAAGAGAACAAACACAAAATTTAAAGTCAACCTTAATGCAATACATTAATAAAAACTACACACACTTTATATAGACAACCAAGGAGTCGTGAAACAACTTATTTCGTTTAACAACTAAATTAATTTATAATGTTTATAAAATTTTGTAAGTATCTTAATTAAATAATATATATGAAAATATAATATTACAAATCATATTAAAAACATTTTTTACAAATAAACTATAGTCTAAACCCTATATAGTAGGTAAGTAAAACTCAAGGATAGTACTGGACTGTGTATATTTCGTAATAATAAGAATATTCTTTAATTTTTTTAATTCGATTTTTCGGACTACTCTAATGCTGTTGGTTGCAGTGTGCCTTTACAGCTTCACCGGACGATAGGGGGCGAGTGAAGATGGTACTTCAAACCCGCGGAAGGACTTATGGAGCGGCTGAAGGCCAACTCCCGCCTGACGGATATGACTTTAGTCTGAGGGCACCGCTAGGGGTTCGAATCTCGACCTAGGTACTATTTATTGCTGTACTACTGACCGGAATTGTACTAAATCTAGATCCCACAGGTATATAAACACCAAGGATAGTACTGATCGTGTATATTTCATACTATGAATATTCTTTAATTAGAAAACGTTCTATGTCTTAAGACGTAATGCAAAAACATCTTGCCACCGCGATCTAGAAATTGAAAATAAATGACACAGCGACATCTAGTTCACTTTTCGGAACTATTATATTCTACACTTAACTATATTAGGTAAATCATATTAGATACTCAATTACATTGATATTTAAGAATAACAGCTCATATTATATACTGTATTGCTACAGTAGTAGCTGGTATGGAATATAGTTTGAGTTATGAGGAAAATTCAGGGAATATTTCCAGATTCAATGTTGTCGAATATCACGAACAGTTCATGATGGATCAAATTATTTGAAATTGGATTTCCAGCAACTATGTTACACGTGGATGTAATTCGTATTGATATCGAAGTGGTACAACAATTTCCATCCGAGTGCGAGTATAAGGGTTAACTTTTTTAGGGTTCCAATTCAAGACACTGAAACAGAATTAAACTATCAAAGTATTTATTTAAACAAATACAAAATTATAACAATAACATGTTAAACGTAAACAACTACATTCGTTTACGTTTAACATGTTATTGTTATAGTTATAATTATAGAGTGCTATAAGGGTTAAGTTTCTTAGGGTTCCAATTCAAGAAGTTGAACAGAACTAAAGATTTAAAGATTTTTTTTAACCAATACAAAATTATAACAATAACATGTTAAACGTAAACAACTACATTCGTTTACGTTTAACATGTTATTGTTATAGTTATAATTATGCTTTTTCACAAAAGAAGTGTTTTATATGTTTATATCTTTTTCTTCTTTCTTTTTTATACATTTGTTGAATGAATGTTTCATTTATTGAAGTCGTAAACATATGGTTATTTTGTTACAGTATCACCACTTTTCAATTGCGCTTATTCGAACCTGTATAAAATACAAATAATCGTATATCAGTGTAGCCTTTGGGCGCATTTTGTTCAATTTATTACAACTATTTGCAAAGTCCATTTCTACTCGAGAGATTTTCCACGCCTGGTACTTTAAAAGCAATCCTTACGATTGCAATACCGTTGCATATTATATTTTGCATTAGAACCTATAACATAAAGTTCGTTCAGTTTTTGTTTTTAATATTGATAATATTATAAACGCGAAAGTTTGTGAGTATGGTATTTCATCAAAATCCTTTCAGATTTTGATGAAACCTTACAGTAAGATAGCTATAAATTTCATACCGATGAAACCGCATGCATAGCTAGTAAATTAATAATTTTATGTTAGACTACATCTAACATAAAATTATGAATTTAACGCCTTTTTTTAAGTAATTTTATGGCCCTGGAGACATGTACGAGTTGCCAAACATCCTGTTTTCCCATGTCCTAGTTTTTGTAGTGACCTGGGAAGTCCTGAATAATCATTAAGCAGCGTTCTTGGTTTTTAAATTTCACAATTTGCGCGTTTTTTATGGTAGCTAGTTTTTAGACGCATAATTTTATTCAAATACTTTCATTAAACAATATTATTATTTGATTTACTTGAATTATATATCACCTGTTTTCACTACATATTAATATAACTATTGCAACTCTATTACTGTGTCCTGTTTTTAAACTGAATTATTCTAACTTCAAATCCTTGTTTTTTTTTTATATTTGGAGTTGGCAACTCTATCTTATATAAATAATCTTACAAAAATAAACAAAGTTAACAAACTGGCTTAAAAAAAAGATATACAGTTGAGTTTCTTTCTAGTTTTCGTTAATTGAATCTGTGTACTGTACTAAATGGTAGAAAAAAACAAATTAATATAAAAAACTTGACGTTCATAGACCTATACGTAATATAATTTAATATAGTTCCTATACGTAATATAATTTTTTTATATATGATATTAAAATACTACACCCTTGCTTGCTTGCGCTAACGGTTTACATTGACGATGCACCAGTGGAGGATGATAAGATGGCATGAGTTCAGGTCACTTGGTCCATTAAGACAAATTCACCAGGAATTTATCACGATGAAACCGCGTAGAGGTCAACCTCACATAGTACATTGCTAGCCTTGGGGTCAGTCCGCATTACTAACAATCAACTTCCCCCCTCATAATATAGAATATAACTATATTGTACTACTTACAGGTTACTATATTATTTAATATATACAGGGATATATAGTAAGAAACATACAAAAAATCTTTCTTATCAATAATATAGGGACTATATAAATAAACTTAATGTAATTTCCTTTGAATAACGCAAGCAAATAATAGAATCACGTTCAACTAAGAATATCACGGTCAAGTTATATAAATACTGAAACAATATAACCAAGAAGCCTACTACTCACTTTTGATATATTATACTCAATATTATATATCGTTTGGTCACATTACTCTTACGTTACTTTAGTTCTTTGTGGAGTTGAGTCTTAAGTGACAGGAGCTAGCGGTATGTTTAAAATTTTTAGAAAAACTAAGACTAGAGAAGTACTGTTATCTTTCTTAAATTTCGATATTGTAATTTTTGTATTGATTAAAAATGTTATAATCTGCATTTCTGTTATGAAAATCTTCTTAATGTAATATTTTACTTATTATAAAATTTGTTGTTGTTTAACACTGTCGAGTTAAAATGACTGGTGTAAAAATAACTAAGAATTTTATTCTAAGCAAATGTAGATTTATTTAAAAGGACTAAGGGTACTAATTAAAATTAAAGGCTACGTAATTCAATATAAAAATACTACAAAATTAAATTTAAATTATTAAAACGATTAATTCTATATGTAGATATTAAAATAACCCAACATTAAAATAAGACGATAAACAATGAGTCATATGATTTTCAAATTTAAACCAAGTTTGAATCGATATAAATTTACTCATAATAATTTTAAAATCTAACGAAATACGGTGCTGTCACACATATTCTCATATTTATACCGTTATAATTGTTAAACAGTTTTAATTATTTAATTTATATAGCGAAAATGTTTTCATTATTGTTAAATGTACTTCCGAAGATACTAATACATGTTCAGCTTATCTTGAGCCTAGATGACCTTGTTTGAATTATCTAGGGAAAAAAGTAACGGTGAAGGTAAAATGGAACATTGATATTTCACTTAAGCACTCCTGATGATTAGAAATGAGTATTGCCAAAAGTGAACAGTTTGTTCAGAGTGCTTAAGTGAAATATCAATGTTATTATTGAAATATCATTGTTATTTTTGCGCCGATCTCGCTGCCGCTCATGACTTGTACCACAGCAGCGTGATATTGTCTACGAATAATACGTAATACCTCACACGGTTGATAAATGGGGACACGTTACGTTGATAACGCAAGTAATGTTTCTCTCACTTTTTTTGCGTGCGTTTAATTTCGGTTGCTTTCAGAATTAACGAGCCGAGTGATTTCAGAATACAGTTGTTTTAACACAATTGTACTGAAAATACGATTTGTATTAATAATCTTCTTCGTATTTTTCGTATGTATTATTAATTTTATTTGTATGATACTTTTGCAAGAGTTGTCGTCTTGGAATTTTATCAAAATATTTTTATTACTATTATTAAATAGTCATAAAAAATATTGTTAAAAATTCCATTTCCAATTCAATTGTAAATTTGTTTGTAGAATACTTTTTCTCGACTCTTAGAATTTTGTTTTTTCTTTGACAAACCTTATTTTTTTTTTTTATTAACAATAGTCATAAAAAATATTGTTAAAAATTCCATTTCCAATTCAATTGTAAATTTTGTTTGTAATATACTTTTGAATACTTTTTTAAAATTGAATACTTTTTCTCGACTCTTAGAATTTTTGACAATATTTTTTTTTATGAAAGAAAATTTGTATTTATAGTACAACGTTCATTGTTTGTGTCGAATTTAGTTACCGGGTCATTTTCTAGATTCTTTACAAAATTATACATTACATGAACGGGATCTTTTTTATGTATCAGGACTAGCTGTTTGCCGCGTTTTTGTCTGGTTTTTATTTAATTTGTATTTATTTTATTAGGATTCGTTCAGATATTTAGTCGTGAATGAGTAACAGAAAATCACACAGCCATTTTGAAGACACACAGATTCAATTTCGCATGTTTTATATTATATTAGTAGAGATGTTGGCAAATAGGTGTCTGATAATAACAATTTAAGGTTTTATAACTAATAAAAAACAATTGGTTTTTATACGGTTTGTTTAAAAATTACTTAATATAATATTAAAAATTTATAAAACTTAGTAACTTTGTTAATTGTATATTTATACTTCAAAAACTTACTAATTTTCTCTTGTTAATAACTTGTACTAAGTTTTAAACAAATTTTTACACAAGACTAACTTAAATGATGGCCTTGTTAGTTTAGCGGTTTAGCGCACTGATTTACTTCTGATGGTCGCAAGGTCGATTCCCCGCTTGGTCCAACTTTTGTATTTATAAGTATGATTGTTTGTATCGGTCTGTGTGTTGTCTGTATATAATTTGTAAAAGAATACGTATCTAAGTTTTTATATCAGTTATAACTAAGTACCCATAACTAAGTAGCTTGAAACTAGATGGCGCTGTGTGAATAATTTATTTCACTTCTAGCTTGAGATTACATGGCGCTATGTGAACAATTTTTTTTAATAATTAAAATAAGTCCTTATAAAGATTATTATTATTATTATTTTAAAAAAATGTAACGACAAACGTTTTAATTACATTTGATATCGAAACGAAGGCTTCTGTGAAACTAAATAAACGTCGGAAACTGTTAATTCAACCATTGTCTACCGAAATTGTAACACACATACAAAAAGTTATATGATTCAAATGTATAAACGAAACTAACTTTTATGCACTCTGAAATATATTCTACTAGATAGGAAACAAAGCTCGGAATACAATGCCGTAGTTTTTGTTCTGTAATAATAACGATCTCACTTCAGACCTTACGAGTATATGTATGTTCCAACACGGAAACTACGATGTCCTTTTTAATCAGATATATTCATGTTAACTGGAACGTATTTTGGAAATTAGCAACGCTGTGTTACGTGAAGGAACGAGTTCGTAATTCTATTTAAAACTAGTACTACTCGTATATTCACATGCGTTTACTTTTGTAGATCTATTCATAGTGATTGAACAAATTTTTTATATTTATTTTAGGAAAATTAACTGTGTAATTTTATATAACTGATCAATGCCAATAAATAAATAACCCTGGACAATTAACACATAGCCATCTAGTCCCACCGTAAGCAGAGCTTGTATTATGGGTACTAGATAACTGATATAAATACGTAGATAGTATACTTTTTTTAAACATATATAATATAAATAAATACCCATACCGATAGAAACAATCATACCAAACAAATGTTTGCAACGTGCGAGGAATCGAACCCGCGACCATCGGAAGTAAATCGGCGTGCTAAACCACTAGACTATCAAGACCGTCATAATTAATAATCTTCACTTTCTATTTGGTAAATAATAATAATAATACTCTTGGACAATTCAGACCGAGCCATCTAGTCCTAACTAGAGCTTGTGGTCTGACTGGTACAACTGATAAAAATACTTTTTTAATACATACATAATCTACATAGAAAACATCAAAATCGATACAAATAATAACATACACTCGTATATACATTAATTAAAATTCCAATTAAAAAACATCCCAATTTCAACAGAGAGGATGGCTTAAAATTATCATCTGCGTGGAATCCAGTCATAAATAAATTCAAGCAAAGTTCAGTAGCATCAATAGTCAATAAGTGTACGGATACCATGAGTGCTGTGTGTCGCGAACTTTCGTTAAACAATCTAGTGACGGTAGATGAAGAAAAAACTGCTGTCACCTATCTACATTGACATCGCTGTTACTCCAGTCAGCTCGTGACCATGGCTAGTGCAACCTAGTCGAAACGTCGAGAGAGGTAAATACCTTTATTTGCCATAAAATTATTCGTGTTAAGACCCGGTTAATAATTTAAATAAAGTATATTTATCAGTTGTATAATATCCATAACATAAGCTCTACTTTCCTTGGGACTAGAGGGCGCTGTGTAAATAGTCCTAGATTATTATAATATTTTATTATTGTATACTTTATTTTCTAAAAATAACCGTATTAGAATAATTGAATCTGTAGTAGAATAATTGGAAGTTCTCGCCAAATTTAAGTGTAATCAAAAACAAACAACGAGATATAAATATATTTTATCGAATTAAGAAACAAAATTAGACTCTATTTTCATAGTAATATAAACTATTATGAAGCGAGAACGGCCGACGAAGACGCAGTTGACTTTGAAAGTTTCTATCGCGTTAAATAATTGCCTAATTAAATAAAAATGTCTAAAACATTTCAGTTGTAACATTTTCTTTGTACTTATATAAATTATTTGTCATCTTAAAATGAAGCCTTATATTTATATACTAGCTGTGCCCGAGGTTTTACTTGCATGAAATTTATTGGCTATATATTATTCTAATGCATAAGCTATATTGGAATATGGATATCCTTATAAATAAATGTGAGGGTGTTTCTTACGCTTTCACTCAAAAACTACTGAACCGATCATCATGAAATTTTGTACACATGCTCTTGGAGGTATTAGAAAGAACATAGGATAGGATAGGAGAACTTTTTATTAAAAAAACAAATAGTTTTTATAAATAAACAAAAAATAAAATATCAAGATTTCGCTACGTCAGCCATCTAGCAGCCTCTAATGAAGTTATTTAATGGATACAATTCAAGCGAAGCCGCGGGTAAAAGCTAGTAACGTATAAATCAGAATTACACATAGGCTATTTTCATGGATGGATATTTGTTACTCTATCTCGCAAGAAATACTGAACGGATTTTAATGAAACTTTACAGTTATAGCATATACGTCAGAATAACACATAGACTATTTTCATGCAGGTGAATCCGTGGGCGTAGGTAGTATTACCTAATTAGAACTTATAACGTAACAAAGCTACCAAATCGCGTATACGATAAATATGATGACATCGGCCGACGTGATATATCTCAGCATTGTTATCGTTTACTGGACACTATTGGATTATCTCTCGTTATCTTATAAGTGTCTACTCAGATCGTTATAGTAATGAAGCCTACTTGATTTAATTTAGACTTATTGCAACCGTATCAATATTAATTTTACTCTCAAATACAGTAATAGTAGTAATCTCATGTTTTTTCTATTTTATTATTTCATTGAATTAGTGCTAATCGGTGGTTTGTATTCACACACATAAACTTAAATTGTAAGTAAGAATAAATTATTTAAAAGAGCAACACACAAGTTTCTTGCTTGTTCTTCTTGTGATGAGACAGCATTCCGAATGAGCGGTAGATTAAAAAAAAATGTTATGACTATTCAAATTCAAAAGTGCTTCAATGTAAGTTTATTTGAATAAATGATTTTCTATTCTATTCTATTCTATTCTCAGGACAATTCACACTGCACCATCTAGACTCAAGTTAAGCTAGTTAAAGCTTGTGTTATGGGTACTACATAATTGATACATATACATAAATATTTTTTTTGTAAATAAATACATATTATACATAGAAAACACCCAGATCGATACAAACAATCATAATCATGAATACAATTATTTGTGCCGCCGCGCCGTGCGAGAAATCGAACCCGCGACCATCGGTCGTAAAGCGGTGTGCTAGACCGCTAGACCACCGAGATCGTCAAATAACTAATGTAATAAGGAGTAATTTAGGCTACTTTTAATATAGAAATTTTATTTATTTTAATTGTACGCGGATGATCTCAATGAGGTACATAATATACATAGAATTATCCAAACGAAACAAACTCATGAATGCAATACGCATCGTATATACATACATACAATCGAGATTTCTTTCAGAATGCTCTTAAGATGAAACAAATAATCATACTCATGACTACAATTAATATTGGGCGAGGAATCGAACTCGAGACCATTCGAATCCGCAAATCTCTAGACTACAGTAAATGCAGATTTTTCAGAAATGAATTCTTTATGATTGCTCTTATGATCATGTAATGTATGATAAATATCTAGACTAAATGGCTAAATCACTAGACCTCCATGGCCATCGTAAATGCAGATTTTGCAAGATTTCTTTACGAAAGCTCCTAAGATCAGAACCCTCTCTTAACTTGCTGTAGTCGTATAACGTTTTATCATTATACAGTCGCACTCCTTTGATGTAACTCCGCTCCTTTACTGCCATCCCTTTGACATCATCTATAAACTTTGCGATATAACAATATCCTTCATTACAAATACAGAATTGTAATCCTTAACTCTTTACGCTAAAGTTGCAATTTGATTTACAATGTTACTATGCATGAATATCATCATGTGACATAAGTAATATAAATGTAACATTGGTTAATTAGTCATAATGTATATATCATCATTGCCTTGCCTTTATCCCATTATTTGGGGTCGGCGCAGTATGTCACTCTCT
This sequence comes from Achroia grisella, assembly GCF_030625045.1. NCBI lineage: Eukaryota > Metazoa > Arthropoda > Insecta > Lepidoptera > Pyralidae > Achroia > Achroia grisella. The sequence continues at coordinate 1,632,287 of NW_026713078.1, forward strand.
TCCACTGCTCTCTATCGGTCGTCATATCTAAACATACTCTTCTTTTATTCATATCATCTTTCACACAATCTATCCATCTTTTCTTAGGGCGTCCCCTCCCTTTACATCCATCCACAATGTATATAATTATACATAGACCAGTGATAAGTATGTTAAATGTTGCATTCTCCACAACATTGACAGTGGGATGGCAATGACGGTATGTTGTTTACGTTCTTATCTAGATGCTAGATGCTAGAGGGAACGCTGCCAGTATCTGTAGTATTTATGTGTGGAGAAATGTAGGGTAGTTTAATAATTAGTATTAAGACGGTGGATGGTATTTGGTTTCTTTTTCAATAAACAGTTAGCAACCGACCGTGTTGTTTCACTGACGCTGCCAGTATCTTCGGAACGTTGCCTAAAGGGACCCATTTTAATAATATATTTTAGTCATCACATTATATATTTTTTTTAAGCTTTTTAATTTTAGATTCTTAGTTGTACAATTAGGTTATGTAAATACTAGTAATAAATTTTAGTAATGATGCTAGATTCAACTATGAACAACAATATCTATAAGTCTGATAAAATAAAACAATACGACTTATATATTATTGGCGAAGATTATTAATTGGTATAGGACAATTTTATATGACAAGTAACATGTAAAATTACACCGTTAATCTTCCTAAATAAAAAAAAAAAAAAAAAAAAAAAAAAAATAAAAAAAAAAAAAAAAATAAAAAAAAATAAAAAAAATATCAAAGATTAGCTGTGCCCGCATCTTTGTTCTGCTAGCGCATGCAACGGAAGCCCTCAAATATGAATAATTTTCCCCGTTTTTGCAACATTTTTCTTCGCTTCGCTTCTAACAGTCGTAACGTAATGTTATAGCATATCTTAAAGCCTTTCTCGATAAATGGACTATCCAACGCAAAAATATTTTTTTAATTCTAACCAGTAGTTCCTGAGATTAGCGTATTCAAACAAACTCTTCGTTTTATAATATTAGTATAGATAAGTAAGGTAGACTTTGTGCAAAGTTTCCTACATGAGTAACTCAGTGTAATCTATTTTAGCTACAAAACTCCGTGCAATTTTTATTTCTTTCCCCATAATACAATGCAGCAGTTCCAGAATTTAATTTCCTTATAGCATGCTCTCTATTTAAAGCATTTATTTAAACCGATAAAATTTGTAACAACAACATGTTTCGGTCATAAATAATTATATTAGTTTATAATAAGAATAGTTAGTTATTTGCATTAAACTTTAGAACAATTTGTTACATTTAGAGAAAAACAAATAACCTACTTATTTATGTATGTCTATATAAAGAACAATTTATATATATATATATATATGTACAAAGTTTTATATATTCTTTATAAAATTAGTAGTATACTTTAATTATACAATTTCTGGTTCTTCAACATGTTACTAATATTATAAACGCGAAAGTTTATGAGTATGGATGGATGTTTGTTACATTTTCACACAAAAACTACTAGACGGATTTTGATGAAACCTTACAATAATATAGCTTAGACATTAGAATAACACATAGGCTATAAATTTTATGCGAGTGAAACCGCAGGCACATCTAGTACATATATATCTAAACAATAAAGTCCCTGCCTGCCACAATGTCATTTTAATACGCCTAATTATATAGTTTGAAATAAATTAAAATATTCAAATAACTTAACAAACTTCATCAATGTAGCTCTAATTTTAATAGAAAATTAGTCCCTAGACTCTAGTCTAATGTTTTAACAATGAGTCCTATTCACGACTAGCAAAGTCATAAATTCTATTGTTATAGAAAATCATGGAATTACGAATATCATTAGCTAAAATAGTATTCAGAGACTTGATATTTTTTCAACCGACTTTAAAAAGTAGGAGTCTCTCCATTCGACTATATTTTTTATGTGTTATCTTAAAATATTTTTCTACCTAATTTGATTTAGTAAAAATTTTTTTAGATAAAAAATTATCTGTTATGTTATTGAAATGGTGACCAAGCTGATGAGCCACCTGATGGTAAGCGATATGTGACATCCCTGATACCGTTCATGTATTACCATTCTAGAAGACTAAGATGTCACACCTTTTACCCTGTGAATTGTAGTTTGGTCCCATGTAATGTATGTGGGAAAGAGAAGGAAGTATTATGTCGGCTCAACCGCACACCGCTGGCGTCATGCAGCCATTAAGCTGTGTATGCTGAGTGAGAACAGTGGTATGTGTCTCGAGAGCCTATAATTAGGAAGACAAATATAACATCCTATATATGTACATTCAAGATCTGACCAATTCGTTTCTAGTTTTACTTTAAAATGCGGTTGAAGTCAGTTATATTCTGTAAAAATAACAGTAATATGTTATCTGGTACCCTGAAAGTACGAAATACTTCAATTTCAGAGTTATAAATTTTAATTAAAACAAAACATTGTCAATACAAAATTAAGACTGAAGGGAGAATTGTAATTACAATTTAGGTTACTACCTAAATTCCAGTATTAGGCGTGGGATTATGAAGTCGCTTATTAGGGCTGTGCCTACGTGATTCTGTTTTATTGAAATTGTTATACGAAACGCTGTCCAAATAATGGCTCTTTTGCTGTATTAAGCATTTAGCACTGGAAAAGGTCAAACAATGACATTAGCGATAAATGGAAGGGACAAAACATTGTCTATGTAAAACCTTTTTGTACATATAAATACGTAATAATTATCAAAACTTTGCACACATATTGTAAGGTTTTCTTCAAGCGATAATGATTCCTTTTGTTAAATACATCCTTATTCAATGTTCTATTTCTTTTTTCAGCACGTTAAGGGTTCTGTTGTTGTTATTAGTTTTACCAATAATAATCTAATCCCAAAGTAGATGACTATAGGTACTAGAGAACTGATAGAAATGTACAAATTAGTACCCATTTTTTTAAAAGTACGTACGTACATACAAAAATATCCAGACCAACGCACAGTTAGCATTGAAAGTAAGGCTATATGTACAAAATTGTAGATTTTGAAGATAAATCAAAATTAAACATTAAAAGCAATTTGAATATAATATTTCATATAAATTATCTTGATTGATTGTTGGGATTTAAACTTTGTTTCAAGTATTTCTTCAAGTAAAATTCTCCTAACAAAATTACCAGATAGTATTATTTCAATATTTCATAAACCAATACAAACGATTTTGGCTTTCATATACTTACCGAAGACTAGTAGCATCCCTTAGGTTTGCTAACGTTAAAAATCCGTTAATATTTGCTATATCTATATCTATATCTATAGACACAAATATTTTGGATGATATATGTACATAATTATGAATTACATATAACTATGAGTAGATCCACAAGTTAAAAACTGTAAGTTTGTTTGAAATTTTGTTTATTAATCTACCGAGAATTATATATTAGTAAACAATAGGTACTGTGTACTAGGAGAAAAAAAAAGGGAAAATAATGAAATTAGAACAATTTAATTATTTTCCCTTTTTTTTACTCCAGAATATTAGGTACTCCAAAACTTTTCATTAAAAAGCTTAATATATACGGGATCTTTAATATTAGATTTATTTATAATGTTGGTAAACAATGTACGTTTAATAATATTTACAACCATTTCGAGATGAACGCTATTAAAAAACCGATGTTATATCGGCATGCGATCTAATGCACATATTTAATACACCTACGCGTACGTAATGTACGCTTGTTATCTTCAAAGAGCAAATATTTTTATTGCCTTTACCCTCCACATTGTACATAAATCTAATAACGACGAAGTAAAATTCTTTATCAAACGAACACTGGAACAACATCGCTCAAATATATTAAGACTGTTTTGAAAACACGCTACGAATCTCAGGCCGAGATAAAATTAAAGGGAAAGTCGTCAAAGTGTAATAAATATGAGGCAGTACGAAAACCAAATAAATTATCAACCGCGCCTACCAAATTTCCAATTCTAATCTTGCGAACATCATTAGGAAACAAAGAAACTTTTCACTTAACACTTGTAATGAAGGCGGAGATATCTTGAACGCATTGTTTCTCATTTTTCAAAAGGGAATCCGAACTTTGGTATGCCTTTTTCGAGTTCCAAATTTAAAAAGGCACATTGGAACCATTAAAAGATGCAATGTATCTGTTACACCGCCATATTTTCGATAGTTCTAGAAGCGTTAAAGTGACAACTTTGCTATGTGTGTCTTTTTAGAGTTCTAAATTTAAAAAAGCACATTGGAACCTTTAAAAAATATTTCTAGAAGCGTTAAGATAATAACTTTGCTATGCCTTTCTTTTTAGAGTTACAAATTTAAAATAGCACAATGCAACCTTTTAGAAGATGTAATTTATCTGTTACACCGCCATATTTTCGATAGTTCTAGAAGCGTTAAGGTGACAACTTTGCTATGAGTTTATTTTTAGAGTTCTAAATTTAAAAAAGCACATTGGAACCATTAACAGATGCAATGTATCTATTACAGTAGCATATTTCGGATATTTTTAGAAACATTAAGATAACAACTTTGCTATGCCTTTCTTTTTAGAGTTACAAAATTAAAATAGCACAATGGAACCTTTTAAAAGATGTAATTTATGTGTTACACCGCCATATTTTCGATAGTTCTGGCAGCGTTAAGTGACAACTTTGCTATGAGTTTCTTTTTAGAGTTCTAAATTTGAAAAATCACATTAGAACCATTAACTGATGCAATTTATCTATTACAGCATCATATTTCGGATAATTCTAGAAGCGTTAAGATAACAAATTTACTATGCCTATCTTTTTAGAGTTCCAAAAAGCACAATGGAACCTTTAAAAGATGCAATTTATATGTTACACCGCCATATTTTCGATAATTCTAGAAGCGTTATGATGACAACTTTGCTATGCGTTTCTGTTTAGAGTTCCCAATTTAAAAAGGCACAATGGAAACTTTAAAAGATACAATTTATCTGTTATACCGCTATATTTTCGATAGTTCTAGAAGCGTTAAGGCGACAACTTTGCTATGTGTTTCTTTTTGAGTTCGAAATTAAAAAAAGGCACAATGGAACCGTTAATAGCTGCAACTTATCTGTCACAGCGCCATATACAACATATAAAAGACATTTATTTGTAAATACCAAAGAATAAATTATTATTTTTGTGCCACGTTCTTTTTTATCATGAGATTACCTTACTATTCTTATCATGAAAGTTGTCGGAGGAAGAAATAATGAAATGATAACTATGTAAAGATAATAAAGTTAAATCAGGCACCCTGACCGATATTGCTGGTAAAAACTACTCTCTTTTTATACTACGACGATAGTAATCAAGCATACGGCCCAACTGGTTAGACGAAGATAGATTTATTAATTTGTTCAGAACCGTAGATGTGAAAGTCGGCCTCACTTTGCCTGCGTTCTACGGGAAATGCCTACTTCGATCAATAACCCCTCGGTTGAAGGACGTCAAAAGACTGAGTTAGCGAGACACGTTCTTGTCGTATGTTGTCGAGGGTCTCTCGAGCCCTCGACTTAGTGACGTCAAATCTCAGATCTCGTGAAGTTCGTTTGGCCTCAAAATGTCGTTGTCAGCCCTTCTCCTCTTATGCCTCAAGACTTCGATTCACGTCATCCTATAACGTGCTGACAATGTTTTATCGATATCGGTAGTGTTTGTTGAAATATTTATTTAACTAGCGACCTATTCCGGTTTTGCACGAGGTAGGTAGAAAGATAAATTACTTAGTTTTAGTAGTTTTCGACTATTAAAAATATCGATCACAGATATAGATTCTATCCAAAATCATCTGAGTTGATACCTCTGTCTCACAAATGTCAGCTGGTTGAGACATTGCAGTGAAAGTACAGGATACAGAGGTATAATTAAAAAAAATAACCATCTTCGTCCTTCAGAATAGTAATGCATGACATGTAACCTTACCACCAGATGTGCATCAGATTGTTTGGCAAAAATATAACAAAATTTATTATATAGATTTAGAAATATTCTACTACTACTATTAGTATCATATTGTTAATATATTTTTACAACATTATACAAAAAAAAATGTACAGAATTTATTTATTTATTTCATGAAAATTAAAAGTGTAATTTTATATATTACTAATAATATTCAACTGTCCTATGCTAATTTATATTTTTCACCAATGAAATTGAACCCTTGACTATCGTAATGTGAAACAGTCTAATGAACAACTAAACAATCGGGGTCATTGTTACACTAATGAATAAATAAAGGTATTTAAAGTTTTCTAAGAGTCTGACAGTGACACCAAGACAAATTATACAGGTACGAGTATACAGAGTGGGCTGTTTGAGAAATGACACCTGGAAATTGCTCGAGATACCTGTTTAGAATGTAGATTAGCATAAATCAAACTCATTATATAAATTATAAGCCCTCCCTTGCCTAACTCGAGTAACATCAATCAAATTGTTATTGTTTATTTGCAATATTACATTTAAAGTAAATAACGAGAAATTTATTAACTTCAACAGCGAACAAAGTATATTTAGGAAAATCGAGAGTTTATGTTGAAAAGTTTATTATAATTTTATAATAATAAAGAAATGTAGTTGATTAATTTACCTTTCTATAATCTTGATTGATGTTACAAAGAAGAAAGTTTTGTAATAGATGAACTCGAAAAATACTTGGACTGTTTATATATTTTTTAATGTTCTATATATTTATTACTTGCTACTCGCCACGACTTTGCCCGGACTTCATATAAATTAAATAATTATTTATTATTTTGTTTCAGGTAAGAATTTCAGACAATGATTGTTGAAGAAAACCAATATCAGAGACAAAGATTCGTAAATGTATAAATTTACGGTTTATCTTCTATAAGGTAATTTAATTATTTTATAGTTACTATATACTTTAAATATTTGACATTATTTTAATCTAGCGGTTTAACACACCGCTTTAATTCCAATGGGCGTGGGTTTGATTCCTCACACGGCACAAACATTTGTATTCTTGAGTATGATTTTTTGTATCGATCTGGCTGTTTTCTATGTATATTATGTTTGTATTTACAAAATTAAAATTATTATTAACCGGGTCTTAATACGAATAATTTTATGGCAACACGTATTTACCTCTCTTGGCGTTTCTTCTTGGTTCCACTAGTCGTGGTCATGAGCTGACTATATATATATATATATCATTTGTCCAGTACCCATAACACAAGCTCTGCTTACTGTCGGTCTAGATGGCGCTGTCCTAATTGTTCAGAGATTATTATTATTATTATATGACATATCTAATGGCAAGGAATTACACCGGCTCTCTACCAGCATCAGCCCACGTTTCAACGAACCTCCCTATTACCTATATACTGACAATATGACAAGTAGATGTTCAATATGAACGTGGATAGATATAAAGTGATAAGATAAAGAAAAGATGGATGAACTATATGAAGGATGACATGCATGAAGTAGTAGCAATGGCCCTTCCTATATACTGATAATGACAATTAGGAATATAAATGTAGATAGATGTAAAGTGATAGGACTGCCGAAGAAAAGATGGATGGACTGTGTGGATGACATGCACGAAGTAGAGTAAGCTCAGTAATAACAGCTGATAAGAATCGTTGATGAAGATGACAGACTGTGCAAAGTCATATAATGACGGCCACTGCACTCCATCGGTTTATGATACAGCATTATTCTGTTAGTCGGGGGTTCGATTCTTCACACAGTACAAACATTTATAGGAGTATTTTCTATGTATTAAAAAATGTATTGAAGTTTATGTCAGTTGTCTAGTATTCCTAGTAGTAGCTTATGTTATAGAAGTTCTATTTAACTTGGGACTAGATGGCACTGTGTGAATTGTCCTGAGATATCTATACATATAAATAAAAGTGGAGTGTCTGTTTGTAATATTGAAATAACCGTTTCTTACTACATATGAATATGATTACGGTACATATACCAAAAAAACACTTTTTAAAATTTTTGTCTGTCTGTCTATCGGTCTGTTTATTCCGGCTAATCTCTGAAATGGCTGAACCGATTTTAACGGGACTTTTTTTTGGCAGGTAGCTGATGTAATAGGGAGCAACTTAAACTATTTTTATTTTAGAAAAATAAAGATATCTTGAAAAGAAGCTGACGAAGTCGCGGGTACAGCTAGTTTCAAATATATTTACCTGTTTTTATTTTAATTATAACTCTTGTTGTTATAATAATTAGTATTTATTACAATTAGAGTGTCCCTTTACCGTAATTTTAGATCGAGTAAATCGAAACCACTGTCTGCAAATTAAAAGCCAAGTAATTCACTAAGACAGAATTAATTCAATGAATTTAATTGATAAAGGCTTTGACAGCATCCCTCTCTAGAAAGTAAGTCCCATAGCTAACTCCAGTCTAATAGAATCTTATAAATACTCTATCGAATATATATTACAAATTTTAATTTATTACGTGTTCTTTTATATTTCAGTATGTACTAGTGATTGATATTTTATTTATATACTAGCTTTTGCCCGCGGCGTCGCTCGCGTTAATTTATCCCCTTAGGAGTGGAGTTTATCAAAATCCTTTCTTAGGAGATGCCTACGTCATTGTAGTTTTATATGCAAAGTGTCAGCACGACTGGTTTAAAATTGACAAAGTTTCATACAAACTTTCACCCAATATTTTATCCCCTTGGGGGTAGAATTAATCAAAATTCTTTCTTAGCAGATACCTACGCCATAACATCTACCTGCATGCCAAATTTTAGCCCGATCCGTCCAGTGGTTTGGGCTGTGCGTTGATAGATCACTATGTCAGTCACCTTTGAGTTATATTTATTTAGACTAGCTACTCGCCCCGGCTTCGCACGGGTGTACATGTATTATATATATAAACCTTCCTCTTGATTTAAGAGGAAGGTTTATATGTATAATACATATATAATACATTCGTGTAAAGCCGAGGCGGATAGCTAGTTTTATATATATTTTATATTATGTCCCCTATCTGCTCAAGAGCTTGACGACGCTGCGAGTCTAACAAACTACCTTCAGAGGCCTCTTCAAAATTTCTCGTCAGTACATCTCGAACGGTACTCCAACACGTCAAGTGGTCCAATCCTCGAGTTCCTGAGCTATAACAGACTGATATTGAATGTATAAAACTAAAGATCCATTTGTTTCTTGTTTGAAGGGTTTTTAAAATATTCCTATTTATGATCTAAGTACATAAATGTAATAAATGTTTCTCTGAGGACTTTTCTTTTTGTACTTTTACAGTTTTTTAAGTGTGTGATATTCAGTCCACGAACGAATTCAGTTGACAAAGATACACGAATTTTATTTAGGTATTTATTAAGATAAAAAACAGATTACAATCAATACAAGAATTTGTTAGGGGCATGTTTTTTGATATAAAACTGGATTGTAAGTAATCCAACACTATGTATGCCTAAAGGCTAAATTATATAGACGCATATAATAGACGCTAGATAAGGTTAGATAGTAAAAATTACAGTAAATAGAATGTAATATAGAACTATGTAATTCAATTAATACTTTTGTTATTTAAATTTATATAAAAATTAACAATAAATAGGTACAATTGTTAATAAATAGGTATCATTGAATAAAAGGAAGATACAAAAATACATTAAAAAAATATTGTAGCGAGCGAATATAGAACCGTCTCCTTCAACCAACTCCTGAAGTCGGTTAGTAGCATTGTTTAAAACAGAATTTAGTATGTATATATATTGCTAGCTGACCCCGCAAACGTAGTTTTGCCATAACAAATGACTTAAAAAATAGGGGTTGGTGGTAGAAGGCCGCAAATTTAATTAAATTAATGTAAAAATGAAAAAATAAAAATAAAGAAAATTGACGAAAATTAAAAAAAATACATGTAAAATTTCGTCAAAATCGGTCAAACCGTTTCGGAAGATTATAAATACGAAAACTGTGATACGAGAGTTTTATATATTAGATAAAGTATAAATATGATTTTTAAAAAGCCACGCACTATTAGCAATATGTCCAAAAGGCATTATGTCCAAATCCAATAAACAGTTGCGCTAGAATATTCTCGTTGTAATTTTGGACAAGGGAAAATTTCAAACATTCCATTATATGTCCTATTTATACGAATATTAAAAGCAATCTCCCTTAATGTTAGCTCAGTGATGGCGAGCCAAATAACGGTAATCGTGCTTAACTCCGTGGGGGACTAACCTGTAAAATATTGTGATAATTACACACGCTCTCCGCGTTTGTAATATTGGATCGCTTTTTGTTTTTCAAATTGTTTTCTATCGCTAGCGAGTCACCATTATTTTTATTTATTTATTTATTTCAGGTCCATATTATAAATATCTGATTGACTAACATACATATGAATGTTAATATAACTAAGATATTGAAAATGTCTGTGTGGTCACGTGAACTAGAGGTCAGTGCGACGACGGCGAACTGCCACGGTAGCGCCCACACACCCTTCGGCCAGTAGTCCTCCTTCATGAACGTGGGCAGCATTGAATAAAATAGAAAATTCTTAAATAAACTTTCATTTAAGCACTTTTTAATACGCATTACTTATTTTTTATAATTCACCGTGTTGAGAATTAAAGTTACGTTCAGTCTTTTTGCATTTATTTTTTATGGAATATGTCAAATTATAAAAAAGTAATAATCTATATAGAATGTGTAGTATCGACAACATACCGCTCTTTAGGAAAGCTATCTCGTCAGAAGAAGAATGAGGGAGAAAGGTGGTTGTTGCTATTTTAAATAAGTTAGTAATTTTAAAGTTATAATGTGTAATTATAAACTACCAACTAGTTAATAAAAACTAAATGAATTAGTTTAAACTCAACTAGTTAACAATAATAAATACACAAACAACTAATTGAGTAACTAAACAAGAGTAAATCGGTCAAGTGGGTAATAGAAGAAGTAAGAGAAATGATGTCAGTCATACCAGTTATCAAGCAGTGAGAATCTAACTCGCGACCATCGAAAATGAGGCGATGAGTTAAACCGCCAGACAGTCGAGGCCGTTAAATTGTAATACTGTAATATTTACACACTCGAGTTGTTTGTGAGATTGGATCGCTTTGTGTTTCCTTTATTGTTTTGTTAAGCAAGAACCGGTAACTAATTTTAAGGTTGCAGCGTTAGTGTAATTGGATAGTTTTCGGGAAACGAAGGTACAGTAAAATTATGTTTAATGCAAGGTTTTATCAATTCAGCGGTTTTCGGAATTAGAGGAGTACTGTTAAAGCTCTAAAATGAAATAATTTCTCTCTGTAGTTGTGCCAAAATCTAAATATTGTAATTTTAATACGATTTGGCTCGAGGTAGACTGAAAAAAGTCATCTGAGTGGGTACATCTATCTCATCTTATGAATGTAAAAAGTCATCTGAATGGGTACCTCTATCTCATCTTATGACTGTAAAAGTCATCTGAACGGGTACCTCTATCTCATCTTATGACTGTAAAAAGTCATCTGAATGGGTACCTCTATCTCATCTTATGACTGTAAAAGTCATCTGAGTGGGTAGCTCTATTTCATCTTATGACTGTAAAAAGTCATCTGAATGGGTAACTCTATCTCATCTTATGACTGTAAAAGTCATCTGAGTGGGGAGCTCTATTTCATCTTATGACTGTAAAATTTCATCGGAATGGATAACTCTATCTCATCTTATGACTGTAAAAGTCATCTGAATAGGTACATCTATCTCATCTTATGACTGTAAAAAGTCATCTGAATGGGTAACTCTATCTCATCTTATTACTGTAAAAAATCATCTGAAGAGTACCTCTATCTCATCTTATTACTGTAAAAAGTCATCTGAACGGGTACCTCTATCTCATCTTATGACTGTAAAAGTCATCTGAGTGGGTAGCTCTATTTCATTTTATGACTGTAAAAAGTCATCTGAATGGATAACTCTATCTCATCTTATTACTGTAAAAAATCATCTGAAGGGTACCTCTATCTCATCTTATTACTGTAAAAGTCATCTGAGTGGGTAGCTCTATTTCATCTTATGACTGTAAAAAGTCATCTGAATGGATAACTCTATCTTATCTTATGATTATAAAAAGTCATCTGTATGGGTAAGTCTATCTAATCTTATGACTGTAAAAAGTCATCTGATGGGTAATTCTATCTCATCTTATTAATATTATAAATGCGAAAGTTTGTGAATATAGATAGAAAGATGGATGGATATTTGTTTCTCTTTCACGCAAAACCACGGAACGGAAACTTTGATAAAATTTTGATGAAACTTTACAGTAATATAGCTTATACATCAGAATAACTGATAGGCTACAAATTCCATTCGGGTGAAACCTCGGACAGAGCTATAGAAGTGTATAGTAATCTAACTCCACAACCGGAATACAGTTTCATAGCAAGCTGAAACAACTGATATAAGTGAGACGAGGTTTTTACAGAGTCTGAGTTGGTGAAATTAAATAAAGCAATTGTTTTTTATGCGGAATTAAAACTCTCATAACGTTAAATATATATCAATAAAACACATCGATATCCATCCGAAAATACAGAATTAACCGAAATAAACGACGTATATCGCAGAAAACCTCTCAAATATTGCAAGCGATTCAATTAAGATCCGTCAGATAGATTTTTACGAGGCAATTTTTTCACGCGTGTACCAACCTGTACGGCATTCAGGTGAATGGGGTTCAGTACTCGTAAAATGAGATACGGCAGATTAAATATTAACTCAGCCGTATGTCTCATTCGGGGTAGTTTGCTAATTGAATTACCTATGGTTTTTATGTGATTCGCCTGAGGTACCACTATATACACCCTTACCTGTTTTTACTAGGGGGATATAATTTGTTAGTATTAGGAACTAGGTATACAATAATGTTTTAAAGTAGGTATATTTTATTAATAGCAATGAAATGGCAGCCCTATATGTGCAGAAGAAAAAAATATTTATTGTCTACTAATAACCTGAACACGATTAGTAGTCGCTCAGTATGATGGTATTGGAATGGCAGCCGTATCTGTACTAATGGTATGATATACTAGAAAGAAAGAAAAATAACAAAAAAAATATATTCATTGTCTACTAACATGAACTAGAGGTCGCCAATGGTCGAAATTTGGCCATAATTAATTTAAATTATAAGTTTCAACATTATTAAAATTCTATTTTCACAAACTATTATATTATATGTCTATGTGTGTCAAATACATTGTAGTGTCATGTTTCTTTTATTAATTTATATTTCACTAGCTTTTGCCTGCGGCTTCGCTCACGTTAATTTATCCCCTTAAGGGTGGAATTTATCAAAATCCTTTCTTAGGGGATGCTTACGTCATAGTAGATTTATGCATGCAAAGTCTCAGCCCGATCGGTTTAAAATTGACAGAGTTTCATACAAACTTTCATCTCCTATTTTATCCCCTTGGGGGTAGAATTAATTAAAATCATTTCTTAGCGGATGCCTACGTCATAACATCTACCTGCATGCCAAATTTTAGCCCAAACCGTCCAGTGGTTAGGGCTGTGCGTTGATAGATCACTATGTGAGTCACCTTTGAGTTATTTATATATATATATATAGATTTCACTACATTTATTTACGCTACAGATTATATTAAGTGTAAAATATTCTTAAAATAATATTTATTTAAATAATTCCTCCCCGACTTAGAGCTATAATACCGGTAAAGATGTAGTTGTAAGGCGCTTAAAATATAAAAGCATTTCATAAATGTAACATTAATAAGTCTTAAGTTTTATACTAATTATGAGCTCATAGTATACGCTACAAGAAGTATTAAAATACTCGACTTAATTTCAGTTGCAAGTAATAATTGTACTTTTAATAGGCATCCATTTGTTGTACTTATGTTAAGACGAGCATTTCATGGATTCACCATGCGGGTGCCGGTTCCATCGTGTGGCAGAGCAAACTCCGAGCAGTCCCCGGAACTTGTGACCCGGGTGTAGGTTTATGGGGCCTCTCGTCATACGTCAATCCTCACCTTCATCGCTCGTGTTTTTATCCCTGCCCAGCCAAATCTGGGACGATCTTGCTAGTGCAGCTTTAGATACAGGTTCTATTATAAATTAATGCAGTTCTTTTTTATTAAGATTTTTAGACGATTGTTATTTACGTATAAAATATGTAAATAAGTATATTTTCATATAATGATAATAATAATTGTTTACGCCGAAACGTAACATTATTTCATTTTTACCTATACTTTCCTTACGCAGCGATAGTTCGACCAATACTCTATTACACTCACACGCAGCCGCGCATCTCGTTCATTCATTTTTAACTACCAATATAATAGAAACATAAGCGCGCGTTTTAATTTGCATATCTGTCTCACTCACGCATACTCATCCCATGTATGTCCTTCCTTGTCCTACTTCCTGAAATCATGTAACATGTCAAAGGACAAGAAGAAATAGAAAGACGACTTCCGCCCAATTAGTTCAAGTTCAAGTTCACCGCCGGCCGCCATCGCTAACGCTGCTCAATTTGCTATCCGCCTGTACAAAACTATTATACAAATAAATGCATAAAGTGAGAATAAATCCGTAATGTGTTGTGTTTGTTAATCAAGAAGTTTTAAGAAAAACATTATAAAAATATTAGTCTTGGTGAATAGAAAAGAGAACCAGCGCCGAGAATCATCGGGAGAAGTCGAAGAAAGAATTCACCGGTGAGCTCCTTTTGTCCTTTCTACCTATTCACTCCAATAATAATTTATTCAGCATCATAGTACAGAGTAAAAAAGGAAACTTAAGAACTAATATATCGCTATGAGGTGAAAGGCCTTCCACTCAGCTGGTGCCACAGCGTATCACTACAGCGCTGATTTTCAGTGAAGCTTGATGAATTTAAATATATAAAGTGAAGAATGAGTTAAATGGATGGATTATAAGTATGTGTGATAAATAGAAGAAAAATATCTATATATATAAAATTCTCGTGTCACAATTTTCGTTCCCATACTGCTCCGAAACGGCTTGACCGATTCTCATGAAATTTTGTGAGCGTATTGAGTAGGTCTGAGAATCGGCCAATATCTATTTTTCATCCCCCTAAATGTTAGAGGTAGTCCACCCCTAATTTTTTTTTTTATTTTATAGACAAAATTTTTAGTACTATTTTTTTATGATACAACATACAAAAATACATACAATCCTAAATTTTCACCCTTCTATCATCAACCCCTATTTTTTTATAGCGTTATTAATTTATATGACAAAACAACGTTTGCCAGGACAGCTACTATAAGTATAAAATAATATGCTAGTCTTTACTTGCAAATATTACTGTTATTTTGGGGTAAAATATAACCTACGTCCATCTTAGTGATACAATTCGTCTTCACATCTTTCGTTGAATTAGTTCAGCCGTTTAGTCATAGAAATGTATTAAACAGACAGATAGACACACATTCACATTCACAATATTAGCATGGATGTAATTATAGTTTGTATCAGAGAAAGACAGTGTATAAACTTGTCAGCTTTTGTATCTCTATCTCAACTAATCTTGCGACAGCTGGCTCTGAAACCGAAACACAGCTTACATAAGAAGCTGTTTGGCAACTTTTTATAAAGTCTGTCTCGATATTGTTTGTCATTTCATATTTTATAAATGTTATGAGGTATCATAAAATATGCATTGACAGTTTATTTTATATTCATTTATATAAATATTATTAAAAACTGCTGAATTTAAAAAAGAAAAGCTGAATTCCCCGCCAGTATCTAAAATGATATTCTGATCATCTGGATGAATAGCAATCCTCCAGCATCTTTTTACCAGAAACTTCTGCCACGAGAACATTATGTTATTACCTTCCAACAATGTTATTTTGGTACCGGTACGATACTGACACCTACAAGAAACGAGCTTATTCATTCTTAAATGGCCGGCAACACGCTTACCCTTGCTATAGCGGTTGATCATGGGCAGCAGTAATTTATTTATTTATAAAACAAATGCTTAAATTAAAAAATAAATGCATATGGCGGGCTTAACACCAGGCACTGACCATCAGGTGGTACGGACATTTATGCTACTAAAAAAACTTTTATTGACAAAATCTGTAGAGTTGATATGCCTAACTCATAAAATTAACAGCTATAAAAATTATGTTCAAAATGTTCCATCATAATATATTATTATCCACTCTGGAGTAATCCCGGATTAAAGGTATGATTAATGGGCAGTGCCAATGAAGAGACACTTTGAAGCTATGGTGCAGGAGAGCAGATAAAGCGATATTTTGCTAAGATTGATGGCACAAAGATACAAACATAAGCAGCATACCATGTTATCTCTATTTATTAACTGTGAATACAAATTAACAAGAAAAACAGTTTAAAATGAGCAAGTAGAAGCTTTAGGCTTATAGTTAGGCTTTAGCTTAGGTTATATGCATTAAAAAAAAACAAAAGATAGAAACACAATTTAAATAAATGTACAAAATGTGAAGCTTTTAATGCCCCTATTTTTACGTCGAGATTTTAAATATCTGAAGATTGTAACCACATTTAAATTTAGAATTACAAGTAAATAGACCAAGCGTAAAAAGTTTTTAGTTACTCTCAAATTTCAGATAAATGTAAGATAGTAAAAATAATAACATTTAAATATTAATCGATATATCTATATAAATACGATAATATTAGTAGAAACAATTTTTGCAAAGTAACTTTAACGCATATAATTGTAGAATGTGTGGATTGCATTGCTTTATATGTATGTTAGTATTTTTTTTTTATCTATTTATTTAATTTCAATGCAAAAAAACAATGTGTACATATGGCGGAACGACTGTGTTAACTGAATGATGAATTGAAACGTGAATGACGAGAGAATGAATATACAAGTGTAGAGAAACGAAAGAACGAGTGAGTTGAACGCTAGAACGAGGAACGACGAATATTTCATGCTGAAGATTAGTGCTTTCATGTAAATTCTGAAATTAAATTCGTAACGCGCAGAAATTCTATTATTTAGACTCCCCGGACCTACATACATACATAAATATATATGGATATAAAGATAAATATTACATATAAATAAATACTTAACGATCTATTAAGTATTGCCTCAATATGTAACTAAAAATTTACAAAAAATAATAAAAAAAAGTAATATAACGAAGAAGGAAAACAATCTCACGCGTGTACTCCGATATATATACAAAATATGTAGTTATATCTGCTTCTCCACACCGACCTATAAAAGATCAAGAGACCAGAAGCTCATAACTCAGACCGGCTGTTTGATACCGCGCAAAAGGTGCCGGTAACTAATCATTTGGTTCATCCAAGTTGTTTTAAAGGCCTACAGGGAAATAAAAAATTGTTGGGCGCTCTCTGCTATATTGTTAGTTCAATTTTATGATAGCTCTTTATCATCATTATAAATTTAATAAAGACGGGGAACTCAGTCGGTGAAGTATATAATTTCAGTGCTAAACTCTTTGAAGTGAACACATATCACACTTTCATGTTTATGAGAATATCTTAATTATAAATGTGTAAATAGTAGCTTGGTTCCTCAGTTTCACTCGTCGCGCCATTTAATTTAAGAGCTATGATTTCTTTTTTTTTTTATCAGGCATGTCTAAATTACGGCCCGCTAGCCGTAAGTAGGTAGGTCGGTAATAAAATTATTTTACTATTCACAGTATGCAAATAATTAAACAATACTACCATCATCACTAGCCCACGATTTAATAAAATTACCTGTGGAAGCGTTGCAGCCTTCTAGACATATAAATATATTTGTGATAAAACCGTTTTTTACTACGCTATATGAATATAAATACGGTCTATTTTTATCCATAAAATGGCGACATTTGTGATGAAATTCCTACTGTGTCTATATCCCGTCTGAACGAGGCGTCATCAGACATTGAGAAGGTTATAAATAAATTAAGTAATTAAATTGTAATCCGCAAAATATTATCTATTTTATTGTAGCAACAAAGGAAGACTCATATGTCTACCCATAAAAAAAATATTTACCATTTATCCGCTGCTCTTCAGTTTACCCGTGATCATCGGTTGAAATATCGGGAACTCAATAAAAATAAAACGTGGTAAGATCTCGTGATTTATTATAATTATACGTAACACGCTATCGTTTCTTAATATAGTAAACTAGCTTCGTGTGTACATATATTATACACATAAACCTTCCTCTTGAAACACTCTATCTATAAAAAAAAATTCAAATCTATGCTTCAAAATCCATTGCGTAATTTTAAAGATTTAAGCATACATAGGGACGGACAGACAGCGACAGCGACTTTGTTTTATACTATGTAATGATTATCACCGATATCCTTACCATACCTACCTACCTGCGTATCTACTCTTCACATCTAGTTCACTTCACATCTCTTTACTAATTTAAAAGTTCCTCATGTAAAATACAGCGTGTTCCAAAAGATAACTGAACAACTAATTACAAAATTTAATATTGTTCTTATGAAAAATACAGGATGTTTCCCACCGATTGGAGCATATTTTATCTTATTAACTCATAACAAATCTGAAAAGAACTTTCAACCGTAGTATACTCGTAAGATGATGGTAAGAACGGCTGAGTAAGCATAAAACGTGAAGGCAGAAAACGTCACGTGCATACCGCCTACATCAGCGCTGTCCAAACCATGGTCCGTAGGCCACATGCGGCCCGCGGTTTGAATTGATGCGGCCCGTTAAATATTTTTTCTTTATTTAAATAATATCATTTTTGTAGAGGGAAAATAATAATTTGATTATTTGTAATCCCAAATGATTTGATAAGCAAATTATTTTCTAGCTACTATCTACTACCCATATTGTCATTGATTTTGACAGTATGGTAAAATATATTTTTATGAAAAAGTATTACAATATCAAAGTAATGATATTTACCTGCATTTTTACTAATATTTTGCGGCCCCTCAATGGATATGTTTATTTTTTAGCCCTAGATTCTCTTTAATTTGGACACTACTGGCCTATATTATGACCTCATTCCGGTCTACCCGTGAACATCCGAAGTGTATTGAGTACAGTTCTGCAGACTTGCCAATATTATAAAACGTTATTTTGAGCTCCAACGCAAAAAGAGGCGTGTCGATTCTATTTCTCATTTGTTTTTTCACCATTGTTTTTTGTTGTTTGTATGCATAAATCTTTAAAATTAAAATATTTTTTCTTATGGGTATTTTATTAAAACTACATATCGGATTTTGAAACGGTTTTTTTTAATAGATAGAGTGATTCAAGAGGAAGATTTATATGTATATTCAGTAGGCCTGTTATATCATAGGTTTATAACTATTTTTTATACCTAAGTGTTGAGGGTGACTCACCCCAAAAAATTTTTCATTTTTCTTCAATTTGTTTTTTATTATGTGGCACTAAAAATATATTCTTAAATACCACCAACCCCTATTTTTAATAGCAATATTTATTTAAATGGCAAGTAATAGATAAATGCTTACGGAATAACAAAATGGTAATTGTATATTTTTTAGTGATTCTGTAAATTCTCTGTTTGATCTCATTCCACCTCTGCCGTTTTAACATGGCAGCCATATTGTTTACATTCGCTGTGGGAACGCGAGAGCAAGCAAGAGATAAATTGCCCCGAGCACTGAGATTGTGAGTTCTTTGTTATTATTTCGAAAAAATGTCGTTCACTTTACCATAAACAAAACATTGTATACAGCTTTCTAGTAAATTATATTGATAATGTGTTGTTTATCGTAACGCAAAATATGTTACCTGTTTTTTATTTTATTTAGCACAGGAAACAAACGAGATTTCGGATTAACTGATGGTAAATCGCCGCCCACGAACAACGGAGTTGAGACATGGGAGTTGCGAGTTGCCGACCTTTTAAGTTGGAATAAGCTCTTCGTTTGAAGGTTTCAATAGCGTATCGGTTCTTTAATATCATTGCTGGAAAGTGATTTCACAATGTGGTTGTGCGTGGCAAAAAGTTACTATAAAAATGCAAGGTGGAGGACCGCCATTCATCCAGATGACTAAAATTATTTATGTCTTAAAATATGATAATCATATCTCCTAGATTTTATGTTAGAGTTTGATAAAGTATCTAAGGCGTTTTGTAATCAATTTCTTATTTTTAATTGTACTCTGAATAATATTCCACCTCCTAATACAATCGATCCTTACGGCTTTTGTTAAGGTCCGATCAGCCATTTAGTCGTGAAAGGCTAACAAACCGGAGAACAGACAACTTTTGAAGTTATGATAATAGGGTGTGAAATCTTTAATATTTTCATATCTCAATAATAAAATCTAATTTTTAAATAGATTATATTATAGAGATATGAAAATATTAAAGATATATATCTCTACAATATAATCTAATTAAAAAGGTAATCAATTCTGATAATAAATCTACTAATTGGGATTAATTTAAGGAAAACCAATCGTCACTTTACACTAAAGACACCAATTGGAACTCTTACCACGTACCAAATAGTGAAAGAGAAAAAATAATAAAAAACAATGTAACATAAACGCAGAGGGCAACTTTGGGTAATGTTATAACATTATATGTTATTGGCGAAGCGCCAATGGGGAGTCAGTTGCACGTTTAGGACGGTCCTTCGAGCCGGATTCAGAATTCCGATGGCTTGTGAAGCTGGGAACATTGCCGCACTTATGATATTGGCGGTTAAAGGTTATTGTGGCAATGTGGGAATAGTTTTATGCCTTCAAACTAGACCTTACCCATAATTCGTAACAACGTGAAATGAACTGTAATTATACTAATTTAAGAATGAAAATTTATATTTGCTTTTCTAATGTGGTCCTTCGAGCCGGATTCCAAATTCCGGTGGCTTATGTGGGAACATTGCATTTTAATATTGTCCTGTCAATTGTTTAGACTTTAAACTAGCCTTTACCCATAGTTTTTTTTACAACTCATATATTAATTGTGTTTAAGAATGAAAATTAAAAATAATGTGTCCTTCAAATATATTTTTTTAGAAATAAATGGCGTTGGTTACAGTTAATTTTATGCGTTTAATTTAGCTTTAATGATGAAGTTAATGTTAATTAATATATTTTAAGGATGCAAGATAATTGCTGTACTTTTAATATTGTCCTTCACTTGTTTAGTATCCTTAAAACAAATTTTGCGTAGCTTTGGACTAAGGTAGTGCTGTTTGAACTGTGCCAGATAAAACAAAACTCATATATTAAGTGAAAAGAAATGATAATTGAAATATATTTTTTGGAAAATATTGGTACAGTGGATGTTACTTTAAAATATTATTTATACCAAATTATATGAAAGTACTTTAGTGGAATATTCTTGGACACTGTAAACATTATGCGGCAACAAATTTTCGTTTTGCGTTTAAAGTAGTTTTAAGTTTTGCGTTTATTTGGGATGGTTACTAAGTCAATACTATGCATTTTTCTTACGAATAACGTGGTTAGTCAAAGGTGCTAAGTAGGTTTGGTGTGACACTTTAACGTAGTTTCTAATGGATACTTATTGAGTTAAAGCCAGTCACGTGCAAAATGTATGAGACTAAGTTAGACGAAGGTAAAGTGCACTCTAGTTGGGAATAACATGCAATATTCGACCCTTGTACCATTGTAATATAGTCTGAAATTGAATATTTGATAACACGAGTCCAATTCCAATTGTGATATATCATAGTTTACGTACGTGGAACAAATTTTCAAAATGAAAGTCTGAGTAATATTTTTTATTACTAAAATATAGTTTTAGAGTTAACAATATGTATAATTGCTTACTTTGCTTATTGTAATGCCTTGTTTTATTCATAAAAAACGGACAGCTTTTTTATTCAATACAAATAGAGGTTATATTTAAAAAATACCCAGACACGAAACCGTATATAAATTTTCGCCCTATCTGATATTCGACTGTAGGATTTCCTTCATATAAAACGAAATATGTATATATTTAATTATTATTATTATATTTAACTATTTATTTCTAAAAGAATAACTTTTATTTCGGAACACTTAACTTATGTAACATTTTATCTATGTTTCCACACTATGCTAGAAATGTATACCATCTTTTACCATAAAAGTTGGAATCTTCATAGTTTGGTTTTGTTTTGGCCTTTTCATATATTTAATAGAAAATTAATTACGGTTTATATCAAACTTGCATAAGATGTCGTTTTGATACTTATTAGGTTTATTTTAGTATTTATAATTGGTTGTGAGAAATTGTGTACACTGTAAATTATTTCTATGACTATTTTGTATGTAATAATGTACGACATAGTATACACAAGCATTACAAAAATAGACAAAACAAACTTTGAAAAAAGACAACAATAATATACGTATTATTGTTGTCTTTTTTATCAGTATAGATAGTTAACGTTATCTACGATGTCTACAATATAGCACACATTGCAATGGATTAAAAATTTTCCACAGCAAAGCCTGAACTCTGTTTTCTTAAATACCCTCAACGTTGGTGTTCAAATAAGTGTTATTTAAATTTCAACCTTATCGTGGGTCCAGAATATTCTGCACTCCACACACAATAACGCAGACAATAATGATCATAATTTATTCGTGAGCGCATATAAATTAACACAGGAAGTCATTATCGGGCTCGAGAGATGACAGGGTGGAACATTAAAGTCTGGAATTGCACAAAACTAATTACCGTTAAGACCATTTGTAAGGGCTCTAGTTGGATAAAGTTATTATTAAGCGTGAATAAACACGCGTTCAGGTTGACTGCAGACGTGATGCGATTAAGGTGAACATTGAATTGCATATTTAGAATGGCAACGAAAGAAAATTTACATGAAAGGTGACTGTTGAATTTATTTGATAGCTAGAAGGACAAAATGTTGGGACTTCGACAAAAGTTCTCAATTTTTAAAAAAAAATCTTTGAGGGAATGTTGTGTACATTAGACATTAGCTGGGCGTAGAACATGATACATACGCTTGTAAATGAAACGAGTGGTATTATATTGTATAATGAATTAAAATATATATTCTAGTGTTGAAGCAAAAACAATTTTACATAAACCAATTAAATTTCTTTTAAGGTTCTTTTAACATTTGCTAAAAGGCATAATTAATAAGCTCCATTACATAGATTACGTATATTAACCCAGGCTTTAGTACAAAATATAGTAGTTAAAGTATAACATTTTCATGGAATAAATAGAGAAGACAATTATCATGACTCTAGAGATACGCAGACAGGTTTATGTCATTCAGGTAAAATTAAATTTATACCCCTGCCACATGGCAGTAGTTAGTATGTAGTCAACCTAATTAAGATTTCGATATATATGCACCAACCGACGGTGTTCAACCATGACAACTCGATGATTCACGACTCCTTTGAACTTCGGTTGCTAAGGAAACCCAAACACTCTCGATTATAGCAACCGCTAATAGCGGAACGTGACGAATTGCAGCCGTTCCTAGTCTCTGATCTCAATTGTTATGTTAGACACGGTCGGATATGTGAGTAGTCATATTAGATGTGACAAAATCTATTCCAATATGTTTATCTGTGGCATACTGAGATATTGTACCTTTAGATGTTAGAATATATACGTTGGTAATATCTCAGATATCTAATCGAATTGGGTGTTATTTTGCGGAAGTCCATTTCACTACTTATAGGATTTATATTATTTCGTTTTGAGTCACGGTTTGGTCTAGGCTTCCAAGCTACATCCGAACTCTATTCAATGCCTCATGATGCCTCGTTCAGAGGCGAAACACGTATCACAATATGGTTTTAAAGCATTAGAGTCGGAACGGTAGTCAAGTTTCCGCACTGAATACTTGTTATCTCACACAAATCAAATTGTAGCGGAATTAAACAAAATATTATAAATTAATTAAGATATCAGATATTCTTATATACATATTCTAATATTGGATATCTAATTGGATATATTCAGCAATTATTTGCTAAGAGGTCATTAAAAACCAACAAATTTCATATCTTTTCTCTCTCCAATTACTATAGGAATTTTGGTTAATCTATTCCTTATAAATACAGTCTTTATGTAGACCTGATTGTGATTCAGTATATCTTGGAACATCACCGTGATACCTATCTTGCGTTCTCATTTTTGTTACTTTTACTTGCCTTAGCAGAGCAATGACTTTCCCATATGTTAATATCATCATATAACCTATAGACAACATCGTCCAAAGACTACCTCAGTTTATAGCTACATATAGGATTGATTCTACTTTACTAATTATATTAGGAGTATCTTATTGTATGTAACATACTTTAACAATATAAATGAATACTTGTTAAATAATGTTATATCGAAGTTCTATCGTGTAGGTCACCCAGGGGATTGTCCGGTGGTCAGGGTATATTCTCTTTTTTTAAGCCGACTTTGGGTCCAACTCGGGACTCAACCCACCTCAAGTAAGTTTCCGGCCTTCCGTTTGTTATACATTAATTATGCGTCCGTTAGTATGCACCAAATTGTTATTATTACTTATTTAATAATCTGATTTAATCTTATTGTGTATATAATAATAATAATCTCAGGACAATTCACACAGAGCCATCTAGACCCAAGTTAAGCTAGCTAAAGCTTGTGTTATGGGTACTAGACAACTGATACATATACATAGATATTTTTTTTTGTAAATACATACATATATATAGAAAACACCCAGACCGATACAAACAATCATACTCATGAATACAAATGTTTGTGCCGTGCGAGGAATCGAACCCGCGACCATCGGCCGTAAAGCGGTGTGCTTGACCGCTAGACCACCGAGGTCGTCTGATATATAATATCCGTATATTTGATCCTTATAATTAGTGCTGGTTGGTAGTTTGTATTCACACGTTTCGACTTGTAAAATGTGATTTTTCAAGGATTATTTAGAAGAGC
Organism: Achroia grisella; assembly: GCF_030625045.1. Lineage (NCBI taxonomy): Eukaryota > Metazoa > Arthropoda > Insecta > Lepidoptera > Pyralidae > Achroia > Achroia grisella. The sequence continues at coordinate 1,657,247 of NW_026713078.1, forward strand.
AACACACGAGTTAGCAACGAGCAAGAGCTCGTTCTTCTTGTGATGAGACAGCTGAGAATTTGTTATGACTATTGAAAAGTGCTTAAATTTACTTAATTCATATATCTGTGTCCACGTCCAGAAGCACTGAGTCCACAATGAAACGATACCTCAGGATCCGTATAAATCGGTATAAAACAATTTCTAAAATATCTTTGTAAAACCTTTGTTGTATCTATGTAATATTATGTAATCTGTGGTAAAACTATTCTTCTTAAAAAAGTTTATTTAAAAATTGGAGAGCATATGAATGATAATAATGTTTTTGTTGATAAAACTTAAAGTTCATATGACATTGATAAAGATCAAAGTTCATGCTTACAATATTATCTGATTGCACGACGAAGCGTAGCAGTTTCTATGTTGATTATCGCATACCTCTACTTGTTACTGTGTATTTATTTATATAAAATAGTATTTATTCAAAAGAACAATGCGTAGTTTCTTGCTTCAAGTTCAAGAAGAACTTTTGTGATGAGTCTGTGTTCCGAGTGAGTGGTAGAATAAAAATATATACCTATGACTATTATTTTGAATAGTATTGAGTTTATTTTAATAAACATAATATACTATATCTGTTCTGTATGCGTCAAATAAATATATTTTCCTTTCTTTCTTCTTTAATTATTTAAATTAGTAAATAATAGTATATTATTCTTAAAATCATAATAAACATAACCTAACCATAAACATAACCTATTTATATAACACAAAACAGAACTTGCACATAAACCTCAACACAACAGCAAACTAACTTCTAAAATCTACTTGACTCAAATAGCTTCATAATTCCTGTTAACCACCGGAAGCAACTAAAAAGCTGCTAGCAACACTTCCCTGGCTGTATACGAGCATCAGACCTTATACAGTAGTCGTTATTAAAAGTTGCAACGCAAAACTTTTTCTATTTACCCCGGCCAATTATTCTAAAGTTTAAACTGCCAGGGTAAAAATTTAAACAAATACATTAAGCTTGACAAACTTTTATAGAAATAGACAAACCAATATAGGTAATTAAAGTTAAAGATTTATCATTTTATTTGCAAATACTAAAAACTATAAGTACTGCTTACCACTTAGGATTATATCATTTTTTTTTTTAATTAAAAATGTAATTCCATTGAATTAAACATAACAATTTTAAACTATTACAAAAAATATTGATAGTTTGATGTATTGGGTTTTTTTTTTATTCATATAATATTGGTATTACATTTTTTTTTAAAAGAGGCTGCATAAACCATAGTCTTCAGGAGATAAATAAAACATCATCATATTTTGATATATCTATTTATAAAATTTATTCATAAAACAAATGAATGCTTTGCATTCCAAATTCAAGTATAATATTTATTAAAAAAGAGCATCACGCAAGTTTCTTGCTCATTCTTCTTGTGATGAGTCTTCGTTCTGAATGAGTGCTAGAATAAAAAAAGATTACTGTTCTAAAGTACTTCTATTAAATTTATTTGAATAAAACTATTTCAATTTCTATTTGTGTCTCGTACAAAGGTATATAGTTACTTCATTAGAGCTATGTCTACACTGACAGTGTGATAGCAAAATTATAAAATAATACTATTCAAAGTACCCTATGGAGTTATATTAAATTATATTATAATACTACCTGTCCCGGCAAACGTTGTTTTGCCTTAAAATAAAAATTTTGGGGTGGACTACCCCTAACATTTAGGGGGATGAAAAATAGATGTTGGCCGATTTTCAGACCTACTCAATACGCTTACAAAATTTCATGAGAATCGGTCAAGCCGTTTCGGAGGAGTATGGGAACGAAAACTGTGACACGAGAATTTTATATATAAGATTTTTTTTTTATTCTACGTTACAACGATAAACTTTGCATAATTCTAATAGTATAGTGTGTATCATGTTTTATTCAGGAACTCTAAAAATGGTGTAGGAAAATACACGGCTAAATATTTTATGTAAGCCACTATATTTTGTAGAGGTCCATTTAACAACACGTTCGTTTCTCGAGGAGAAATAGTAATATTCCATTAAATCTGTCAGTAGCCGGCAGCCTATCGCAGCATGCCAGAAATCGCAAACATTCGGCTCTATGCGGAATGCAGTGAATAAAATTGCAATATTTTCATCTTGCTGTGCACTTGGTGAAGATCTAGAAATATGGAATAGCCGTGTTAAATCAATGTGTTATTCTGATGTATAAGCTATATGCTATATTAAAGTTTTATCAAAGTCCATTCAGTAGTTTTTGCGTGAAAGAGTAACAAACACCCATACTTACAAACTTTCACGTTTATAATATTACTAAATTTTACCCGCGGCTTCGCTCGCATTGAATCCATTAAATAACCTCTTTACTGACTGCTAAATGGCGCTGAAGTAGCAATTAGTTGTTATTTTATTTTTTATAAAAAAAATGTATTTTTAGATAAAAAGTTTAAAGATAAAACATTTATAATATTAGTAAGGATTGGGGAAGATAAGATAAGATTAAACTGCATTCTATTATTTTGTGTTATATTATAGCGCCAGTGATATTCCTCCTGGCCTTCATGAGATCCATGTGATGATAAATGGTTACCATCGCCTGTGGACGCTTGAAACACCAGGAGAATCACGTGCGCGTTGCCGACTCTTAAAGAACCTTAATATATATTAAAATCCTTCTTATGAGACGCCCCATGCTGTAATCTCTAGAGAAAACTTTAGCAGGTAGTACATTCCACAATCTAAGTGTACGCAGGAGGAAGGTCCTCTACAACCGCACCGTCGGAGACCACTTAGGTTCCAACTTGTGGGGATGAATTCGTTATCTATGGCGAGAGATCTATAATAAAAAGTAAGCTTGGTAAGATGTCTAACAATTCTTAATAAAATAAGCACCACAATACCAGCTACTTCCATTTGACCATTTCATTCAGAACCGAGCATCAGAATCATTAGTAACCAACGTCTTTGTGACAGACACGACCCACTCGCTCTGCGATATTAGCGAGTCTATTCCTTCTTAAAACGCCGACAATGCACTTGCAATTGCCCTGCTATTGCGGGTGCTCATGGGCGGCGGTAATCACTTACCATCAGGTGAGGCGTGCTCGTTTGTCCCCTGTGCTATCAAAAAATGCGAGTAACCTATTAAAAAATAACCTATTTAGTGTGGAGTATATCTTCGGTGAATACCAAATTGAAATACTGGGTTGGTCTATCGCCCACTTACCCAGTGCAAAATCAAACGATTTTGTAAAGTGAACGAGAAGTGTGCCATGCAACTAGTTTGATATCGGCGAATGGAAAACGTTTTGACTCGGCGATTTTATTTTGATTGCTTCGTAGTTTTCAGTTGTGTTTTACGTTTTTGTAGTCGAAGTAGTTTCACTACTTTTCTATTTATAAGTAGATAGTCAGAAGCGAAGTAGGTAGTTAAATGTTTATCACAACGTACCTCTACAGGTACGTTGTGATAAACCGGAGGGTTAGTCAGAAACGTAAATTCACAAAGTATATGGACGGTTCTTTCGGTTATTTCGGAATCCACGATTTAAACAATCATGTTCATGTAAGAGTAATCGAACCCGCGACCATAATTAGTAAGGCTGTATGCTAAACCGTTAGTCCACTGAGGTCGTTACGCTCAAGAATACAAATGTTTGTACCATGCGAGGAATCGAACCCGCGAACATTGGAAGCTTAACTACTAGACCCACCACTCACCACTCACCACTCACCCAGTTAACCTTATTAAGGTTAGCTGGGTGAGTGAGCTAGATTACTAGGTACTAGACTTTGTTTCTAATGTCAACGCTGTTCCCTCGTCTAGAGATAAGTCACTGATCTCCCGCACAGTGAATAATAAATGAGGATTGTTGGTGTTTGTATTTCATGGCGAGAGGGATACAGCCCTATTGTGGCTGATGTGTCCACACGAACAAGTTTTATCAGGACTATTCCCAGAATTAAGAGCACAAGTTGCATTGTTTATTTGATTTCTTTAACAGACCTTCGTGGTGACGCTTTCGAACTGTTCTATAATTGATTGGATACCGTGTTACACTACTTGGTGTTTGATGTCTTTATTTTTTATACTATTTTAGTGGCAAACAATATCTGATGGTATATGGTTACCGCAGCCTATGGACGCCTGAGATACCAGGGGTCCATGTGCGTTTCCGACCCTTAAGAAACCTTAATATACTCATTATTTATCATTAACGATAAATAATGGCCATATTGAGGGTATAAGTTTTAGAATTTATCAAAGATAAAACGTTTAGGTGAATTACCTTGTATGTCTCATGTAAATGGGATATTTGTTATTATTACTTATGAGCTCGCTTGGATGCGAGGAAGACAGAACCGATCGTCGTGGAGGAACATTTATTCAGCAGTGGACTTCTACCGGGGTGAAATAATGATGATGAAATGGAATGATGAATAATTGACTTATACTATACATGTAAATTATGATGAGATATGGTCTCTATTCTAATTTGCCTATTATGAGGCAACGGAAGGTGATAGTGATGAGCTCCCTATATTTTGGCGGTGTTACAAATATCCTGGTTACAATTCTTTTTTTTTTTGGACTACTCAAATGCTGTTGGCCGCAGCTGGCCTTTACAGCTTCACCGGACGATATGGGGCGAGTGCAGATGGCACTCCAAACCCGCGGAAGGACTTATCGAGCGGCTGAAGGCCAACTCCCGCCTGACGGATACGACTTTAGTCTGAGGGCACCGCTAAGGGTTACCTCGGCTCAGGCCGTCGTAACATCGGTCCCCGTTCACAAATTCTATTGTCTTTATCATGGTGTGGCGAATCCACGAGTAATACCGTATCTATACCATGTGCGCTGTAGCATGATGCAGGTTATAATTTATAACTTAGTATTGCTGTACCACATTCATAATATATTAAATCATTAATAACTGTAGCAACTTCAATATAACCCGGCCAGAATGTTCTAGACTACTAATACAGGCAACTGTCACCCGCACCATGCTACAGTGCGCATAGTATAGTAAAAGATCAGAAGTGGAATATATAGATAAATCAAAAACTCAAGCACATAATAATAACGATACATTAAATTTGTATCACAATTATATCTGATTGATGTTATGGCTACTAGACAAATCTCTAGACTAAAATGGCTAAAGTTCCGTTTATATAATGTACACGAATAAACATGCAAATTTATTTCTCATCTGTAATATTAACAGTGAATACTTAATGATACAATATAATATAAATCATAATAAAATTTATTGCCCAAATCGGTCTCTATATAAAGTTTGGTGTTACGAACAAAGGTGTAACCCCGCCTCACGCACAGTTTAAATGAACAAATATTTACTGAATAATTTAGGTATGAGATACAGTGTATGGAAAAGAAATTACATCATTTATTAAACGTACGAGTATCGTAACTATTTGTACATCATAAATTTAAATGATTATTAACCCGTACATATAAATAAAATTGGAATCTGTTTGTAATATTGAAATAACAGTTTTTTACTAAATGCATATGAATATAAATACGGTACATACACCAAAATAACATTTTTTACAATTTTTGTCTGTCTGTCTGTTTGTTCCGGCTAATCTCTGAAATGGCTGGGCTGATTTTGACGGGCCTTTTTTGGCCGGTAGCTGATGTAATAAAGAGTAACTTAGGCTACTTTATTTTAGAAAAATAAAATAAAATTCCACGCGAGCGAAGTCTGCTACAACTTATAGGTAACTCAAAAACGAAAACATATCGCGTTGTAGCAATTGAACCTCGCCATCTAGTGGTAAATATATAAAAACTAAATTTACAAAACATTATTTTGTATAATAAAGAGACTGTATTATTTACCTGTATAAATAAAGCGAAGACCAGAATAATACACAGCCTCTTTATTATAAAAACGTGACCCAAACTGAAATAAAAAGGTTCCAAATTATTTATACCCAGGTAAGAGTAGAAACTGCTGAGGTATTTTGTTCCTACTATAAAGTTACTCAATGGCTGGATCTCACGCACTATCAATATATTTACGTCAAATAGACGTCAGAATCTTAAGGGTAACATGTCTAGCTAAAAGGCACGTACGGCCGCGATATCATGAGTGCAGGCCCACAGGGTGGAATGGAAGAGCGGACATGTGAAGTCTACCAGGACATGTCACTGACTCTCTAACTTTAGTAAATTTCAAAAACGATTGTTGAAGTTGAAATAAATTTAACGCACAGTCATCAATACAAAACGATTGTTGAACGAAATTTAACTTACAGTCTTATTTATTAGGATTTAATTTCAAACGTCAATAAATTTTATTAATTTTAATAATCTAACTTTAAAGACTAATCGTTTCAAAATTGGTTTGTAAATACATATTACGTACTTATAAAATAATAGTATCTTTTTCAGGATGCATCAACAAATTCATTGCAAATTGAAAATCGGTATTGTTTATTTTAATAGACATATTTTATCCTGTAGAAGACAATTAAATAATTCGAGTTTTCTTTTTCTATTTTTATAAAAATGTTTATATTATTCAAACAAATAGTTAATAAAATGAGAAGAAGAAAAGAACAAATCAAACAACACATGTTATAGGTTACAGGTAGCTGATGTAGTAAGGACTACATCAGCTGTAACTTAGGCTACTTTTATTTAGAAAAATTCTTTTATTTTAGAAAATGAAAGTTAAATTCCACCCGGACAAAGTCGCGGGTGCAACTAGCATAATATAATAGTAGCTTATGCATCAGACATCAGCTACTTACTACTACTTAGATATCAGCTACCTGTAACTTAGGCTACTTTTATTTAGAAAAAATCTTTTATTTTAGAAAATGAAAGTTAAATTCCACCCGGACAAAGTCGCGGGTGCAACTAGCATAATATAATAGTAGCTTATGCATCAGACATCAACTATTTACTACTACTTAGACATCAGCTACCTGTAACTTAAGTTACTTTTATTTAGAAAAAATCTTTTATTTTAGAAAATGAAAGTTAAATTCCACCCGGACAAAGTCGCGGGTGCAACTAGCATAATATAATAGTAGCTTATGCATCAGACATCAACTACTTACTACTACTTAGACATCAGCTACCTGTAACTTAAGTTACTTTTATTTAGAAAAAATCTTTTATTTTAGAAAATGAAAGTTAAATTCCACCCGGACAAAGTCGCGGGTGCAACTAGCATAATATAATAGTAGCTTATGCATCAGACATCAACTACTTACTACTACTTAGATATCAGCTACATGTAACTTAGGCTACTTTTATTTAGAAAAAATATTTTATTTTAGAAAATGAAAGTTAAATTCCACCCGGACAAAGTCGCGGGTGCAACTAGCATAATATAATAGTAGCATATGCATCAGACATCAGCTACTTACTACTACTTAGACATCAGCTACCTGTAACTTAAGTTACTTTTATTTAGAAAAAATATTTTATTTTAGAAAATGAAAGTTAAATTCCACCCGGACATAGTCGCGGGTGCAGCAAGTATAATATAATAGTAGCTTATGCATCAGACTAACATATAGGCAATATTTTTATTGAAATGTAACGCGGGCACCGCTAGTCATATGTATGTCTGCTCCATTTATATAACTTAGTGGTATTGAACCTCTTTCGAGTTCGGATGTTAACATACGAGGATATCTCCACCCGCCGTATTAAAATTTATGAGATCCTAGTTCGGTGCCACCAAATTATACTACGCCGCAATGTGGATCAGTTTTTTTTTTATGAAAACCGTGCTCTCGGCCCACGTGACACCACTTACAGGATTCCGCGATTGTCACTTTTTAAAGTTCTTCAACGCGAGATCCCGCCTTCGACCGAACAGGAGTAAGGTCAAAGACTCGAAGGACCAAAGAATGTGGGGGTTTAAGCCCACAGTTCCGTGATAATGCTATTGATTGATTGATGAGGGGTTTTTGTTAAATAAAACCGCCTTGGTTGAATGCTACTCGAACACTGATTTTTATTACTAAAATAAATATAATGAGGTGTGAAATGTATAGAAGTGAAATTGCATGTGTAGGCAATTGTGTATTGCACAGTAAGCAGGCATGTGCGGTTGCCCGTACAACATCTTTAAACACGGTAATAATAGTTTCAGTATTAATGAAAGTTTTGTAAAAAAAATATTTTGATGTTCACAATACTACTACTAATATATATTTTTTTAATGATTTTATTTTCAAAATATTCTAATGCTGTTGACCGCAACTGGCCTTTACATCTTCACCGGCTGATAACGGGCGAGTGCAGATAGCACTCCAAATCCGTGGAAGGCCTTATGCGGCGGAAGGTCAACTCCTGCCTGACAGATACGAGTTTAGTCGGATAGTCCGCGAGCTAAAGGTTTTTATCGTCAAATGTTTTCTTCCGGTCGAAAAGATGATTAAGAAATTTGTATTATGATGCCTAATGAGAGTTAACTGCGTTTCCGAGGATAGGATATGCGAACCATTGCGCAAGCGCACCCGCATTGATGGGGCCTTAACGTCCCAAAGGGCCGTTTGGGCCCCCAAAGGAGGAACACCGATAGGTTTTAATGGGATAAAATCGCATAATATCCGTCCGCACCCCTTCATAAAGGCGAGCGAATTTGTATGAACATATCCACTCGTAAAAAAAAGGTTGACCAGTCGTGTAAAAAAAAATATGATATTTTCTCCAAGTTCAAATTCATATCAAATGACAGTTAAACATATTTATTACAAAATAGTCAGCTACCTATAGCGTAGTGTGTTATGCCGAATTACGCGTCAGCTTGATATTCTGTGTAATATGTTCAATAAATAAAATTGTCATCTGGAATGTTCTAAGCTCATTCAGTTATTAGAAATGCACACTCATAGTTGATTTACCAACTAAAGTAATATTATTTGATTTCCTGTCACGATTCCGTACAAAATTAAAAACATATTAGAATTTACATTAAATTTGCTCCCCATTCCATAAAATTATATTTACGAGTATATGTAAGTGCGTATATTAAAAGCGTAAACATCTGTTATGTAAATTGCACGATATCGTTCGAAATGTGAAGGTCTCTGCAAAATCGGTGCCGATTTATTTAGTCCCTCAATACTATTTGTGCTATTTTTAGCTGAACGGGACATAAAATTTGTATTTTTGAATTTCGAATGTCTAGCATAATGAATGCTATAGACATTCGAAATTCAAAATGTATTATGAATAAAAATATCATTACATAGATATGAAAATATTTTTATTCATAAAACAAATGAATGCCAGGCATTCGAAATTCAAAAATACATCATAGAAATTTTTATTTATTTCCACAATTTAAATATTTATTATACAGTAGCTACTTTATGTAGTAAGTAGTACTTTCAAGCCATCCTCAAATTCAAATTTCAAATTCAAAATCTTTATTCATGTAGGTCTATTACAGACATATATATCAAAAAATCTACCGTCAGTTAGGAATGATATCGAGATGAGAAGAACTGACATGTTTACAATAAAATACAGTCATTAAAATTCAAATTTGGGAGAATAGAGTGACCTAAAAACCTAATCAGTGTTCGCAACCTGATCAGACCAGTCCCCACAAGCAGAACCCGTTCACAAGTATGACGGGTGAGCCAGCCATCATTGTACTCAACCATATTTGATGCACATCGACCCCTCGTGTGTCGTAGTGATTATTACCTGCCTTTACACAACACAGTCTTTCACGCGTGATCAGAAGCGCACGCGATTAAGCGCGGGAAAACCAGCGCGCGCATTCATGCTTGACTGTAATTCTTTTTCTTCGGTTTACTCATGTCAGTACATTTTCTTTTAAAACTTATTTTTTCTTCCATAGATTTTATTCTCCAAAGACATTATTATATTTTTAATAAATTATAATAAAGTCTTAGCTCCATAGTCAGATACCCGCCATTTTGCAATGACAATTAATTTATTACAAAAAGGCGCTAAAGTACGCGCGATTGAAGGACGCGGGAATGCGCTCAGTGGCGGCGCGGTTTTTTTCTCGTTATGTCATCATAATGTCATCGGTTGATATTTATGGATATTATTAGGAAAGATAATGAAGCATGGAAATCAGAAAAGATGGTAAAGCAGAAGTAGAGATAGCAACGCAGCCAGGTAGAAAGCTTTGGTTGAAACCTCTGGCAATTACTATACTGAACTCAAAAAGTATCTGAGACTCGACCCATTGGCTCTGCGGCGAGATATTGCATAACTCTGCATTTTCTACTGCATATATCACGATGACTATTCTGAGGAATTGTTTGGAGTTATACCAGCTGCTGAGTTTTACCACCGTACCACCCGCAAACTAAAATGATATTTGTAACCATCCCGATCATCTGGATGGATGAATGGCGGTCCTCCACAGTGCGGTTTTCTAGAAACTGTTTGCCACGCGCAACCACATTGTGGGATCACCTTCCCGCAATGATATTTCCGAACCGATACGATATTGAAACTTTAAAAAAAAGAGCCTATTCCTTCTTAAAATGCCGGCAACGAACTTGCAATTCCCCTGGTGCTGTTTGCTCATGCGCGGCAGTAATCACTTACCATCAAGCTCGTTTGTCCCTTGTACTATAAAAAAATGAACTGGATATTTTTAGCTCAGTATAGCGCTATTACTAGTCGTAATAATAGTAGCCCCAGGGGTGGGTTTTATGGTAATAGGAAGGTCAAAAGTTATAAGCGAATTATATTTACCTACATCAAAGAGTTATTAAAATATAACAGGCCTGAAGCAATGGTAACAAGCACCTGCGTTTGAATATTCTAGAATAATGTAAAATTAATATATTGATTTTAAATATATAGTTTCAATTAATATTAAAAAAAAACATTTGAGGTTTCGTACAATGTAGTTTATTTGTGTCTTCTAATTCCAACACTAGAAATTAGCTTTTATAATCTGTTTTGTGGTAAATTAATGTGTTGAATGACAGTGAAATTAGTAATAATAATAATAAGTACACACACACTCGCACACACACACACACACACATGTGTTTGTGTTACGACACACACACACAGCGGTTTAGCACGCCGCTTTACGTCCGATGGTCGCGGGTTCGAATCCTCGCACGGCACCAACATTTGTATTCATGAAGTAAGTATGATTGCTTGTAACGGGTGTTTTCTATGTATATTATTATGTATGTATGTACGGAAAAAGAAATATCTACATAATATATTTGTGTCAGTTAATCTAGTACGCATAACACAAGCTTTAGCTAGCATAACTTGGGTCTAGATGGCGCTGTGTGAATTGTCCTGAGATTATTATTTTTATACTATGTAAAGATTAGGATTTTCAAGAATATATCATGGAGTTTTTTTGCGGTCAGATAACAACAATATCATACGACGTTAGAAATTCCATTAAGAAAGGGGAGCCCCTATAATCCAAAACACGTGTGATGTTTTGGCGTATGTCTCAAGGACTGTGTTGTAATATTTGTGTCAGTTAATCTAGTACGCATAACACAAGCTTTAGCTAGCATAACTTGGGTCTAGATGGCGCTGTGTGAATTGTCCTGAGATTATTATTATTATACTATGTAAAGATTAGGATTATCAAGAATATATCATGGAGTTTTTTTGCGGTCAGATAACAACAATATCATACGACGTTAGAAATTCCATTAAGAAAGGGGAGCCCCTATAATCCAAAACACGTGTGATGTTTTGGCGTATGTCTCAAGGACTGTGTTGTAATATTTTGTGGCATATACTCGTGTTGTGAATGTTATGCTTATGTAATATACATATGCATGGAATTGTTCAAGCACACCAAATATTATAATATATGCAAAATAGCAGACTGTATATTAATACATACTAATATTATAAATTTGAATATATTTGTCTGTTTGTTTGATTCTAAATTAACTAAATTATTCTATGAGGGATTAACTAAATTTAGCCTGAGCTTGTCAAGAGGACAGTCTTGTTATCTTGTACACAAATATAATAAGAGTTTACAGTCGTATCTGTACATTATAATTTGATTTGGAATATGTATTGTTCTCTTTGTCTTTCTAATATAGGCTTAAACACCACTGTGCTCACTGTTCGTTCATAGTTTAATGTCCCCATGACGCCAGCAGTGTGCGATAGAGACGACATAATGCTTCTTTCTGTTTTCTACACATTTATAATATTATATTACTGAAATATTTATCTTTCTAATTATCGGCGATCACAGCTTAATGCCCATATGACGCCAGCAGTGTGCGATAGAGACGACATAATGCGTCCTTCTCTTTCCCACATATACTACAATGTAAAATAAATTTATGTATATTTAATTTGAGTCATAGTATTTTTACACTGTTATTTCTTTTAATAGGATATTTTGTGGGTACCGCATTAAAAACAATAAGTCTATTTTTGTCCCATGGTTGACTGAGAGGAAATACCTCAGAATGTTAAGTATGCCATGTGCACTTTTGTGTATTAAAGTTTTAATTAATAAATAAATAATTAACAGAAGGTTTAGTAGGTACTTACTTATTTATAACCTGAGCATTTTCTTCTACAATTTCAGTTACTGTTACCTGTAATCCACTTGGCTCGTTCATTAGACTCCAACACAGCAGTCTAATCTTATTAATCCGGGTACAGCATTAAAGCAATGCACAGGAGTACAAACGTAACTAACAAGGCGATGTAATAATTAAACTATTGAATTAGATAGATAGTTAGATACTATTCTATTTAATTGTAGATATTCAATACACCTAAATTAATGTACAGGAAAATCTAATAGGAGTAGAAGAAATAGGGGTCTATTTGATAGAGATATTTTGAGTGGATTACATATATAGTAGTAGATATAATTTACTTCGTTCCGATTGCAGTTGCACGTTACATGCAAACTGTTACTTAGCAACAATACTTATTTTAAATGTGATGGATTATACTATTTCTACTTCAATCAATGTGCCTAATACAGTCCCTTAATCCATTACATTTAAGACATTCTACATCTCTACATTTAAATAACATACATAATATAAAACAATATACAGAAGAGTAAACAATAGAACTACTAGCAAAAAACATATCCAAAATTAAATCTGTTAAAATACTAATAATTTATGTTGGACCTATGCGCCCATAACCTGATAGAGATATTTTGAGTGGATTACATATATAGTAGTAGATATAATTTACTTCGTTCCGATTGCAGTTGCACGTTACATACAAACTGTTACTTAGCAACAATACTTATTTTAAATGTGATGGATTATACTTTTTCTACTTCAATCAATGTGTCTAATACTATTTATGTGCCTTGTTTAGTCCTGAATAGCCAATGAAACTAGTGGATTGTATTAATAGATAGAATATAAAAACTGTTATGAAATACAGATAGATGCACCTTAAACTCAGAATGGTGGGATGATTTAGTAAGCCGGTAAGTGTCGGTGCAGTTCGGACAAGAAGTGCTGGTATCCGGAACCGCACCATCCGGCAATGCACAGCACCGCCCCCGCAACCGGCGGTAGCTGTGCTGTTGATGCGTAGACATGCCTCAATGATCATGCTAACTCTGATAAATTAGCATAAAGTAGCAGATAAATCTACAACGCTGATAATTTGTTGTCTTCTATACTTAAAAAAATACATTACTTTAATCTCGAGAAATAGAATTTTAGTATAATAAACAAATGACGGTTGAATCTTACTTATGTTTGTTTTTTATATTGTTAACCAGGTGTTAATACGAATAATTTTATGGTAAATAAAGATATCTCACAGTTTGGTCTAGGTTGCACTAACTTTGGTCACGAGCTGACTGGAGTAACAGCGATGTCAATGTATGTAGATAGGTGCTAGCAGTTTTTTCTACTGCTATCCCTAGATTGAGCCGTGATAGATTTTAATGAATTTAAAAGCTATGATGGAGTTAACGTGCTCACTGTTGTCATCCTATATACAAAAAGAAACTAAATAAATAAATAATTTAAGATGAGTGAAATTACAGCTTATTGTGACATATTCCTCATACGACAATGCAAATTGAACAAGCATATAGCAAACCTGTGCAGAAACCTGGAGATTTTGCCAAACTGAAGAGGAATTAGACTTGTCGTAAGTGTCTGTTACGGACCTACATGAATAAATATTTTTTGAATTTTGAATTTGAATTTGGAAACGCCACTACACATCCTATGTGGTTGTAGCCCACACATGCATAAACGAAATACCTCCTTTGGAAAGTTTACACTCTATCCTGAGAAGATAAAAACCATCGCTCCTAAGAATATCCTTGAATTCTTGCCCCTGACGGGTCTAGGTAGCGAACTCTGAAAAAGGGCGAGAACAATTGATCTATGTTAGTCGCAGTGCTATAAGTCCAAGCACCTGACAATAGTCCAAATAACCCAATAAAAAATGGTGACATATTATAGGAGTAACATGTTATCTGTGGAGCTGTTCACTTATATAGACTATGATTACCACATAATTACCAGGGTAATAAATATAAAATAGGTACTTTTGAATTATCACTTAATACTATGTGTAATTAATTGAAATTAAACTATACTTTAACACTTAAACGGTGTATAGAACTATTAAGTTTTTCAAAAACAAGTTGGTGGATCAAATTAACGCTGGTCTGGTAGCCCAATAAACTTGTTTTGTTAAATTGCTATCTCCACATCAAAGTTCCCGGGAGAATCGCGTCGCATTTGAAATTCAGATGTGGTTTTCTTGTTTGTGACAGTAAGAATGCCACTGGAGATGTTCCCCCGTATAATTTTAGGCTTTTGTTAAGTGGATGAGATATCTTAGTGTAACTGGGCCGCGGTGCTTGATGAGTGGTATTGAAAATTAATTATCTATTAGTTTCGAGCGATATTAGCAAGATGTCATTAAAATTTTCAGAAATGACGAGTTGAAGGAACTCCATTTTGTTTGTATATCTGGTTAATATTAATTATACTAACAATATAGATGCAAAAGTTTTGGATTTATAAATTGATGGATGTTTGTTACTCTTTCACGCAACTACTGAACGCATTTTGATGAAACTTTACAGTAATAACACATAGGCTATGCATGCACAAACGAGCATGCGGCTCACCTGATGCTAAGTGATTACCGCCGTCCATGAGCACCCGCAACACCAGGGGAATTGCAAGTAGGTTGTCGGCCTTTTAAAAAGGAATAAGCTCTTTTCTTGAAGGTTTCAATATCGTATCGGTTCGGAAATATCATTGCTGGAAGGTGATTCCACAATGTGGTTGTGCGAGGCAAAAAGCAAGTTAGGCGGTATGCTTAACAGCTGGATCAAAAAGGCTGTTTTAAAGTTAACGAATAAAAGCACAAAATCTTATATGTAGATAAAAAATAGTATAGTAGATTATACTATTCGATAAGTAAAATATTGAAAAATGTCTCTTGTTATTATCAAAGTTTCATTCATTCTTGTTTATCAAAGTTTTATTCGCATTTCTAGAAATAAAATAATAAAAAAATGTAAACAAATGTTTTAAATACCTAAGTTGTATTATTAAATCAGTATCAATCAACATAAAAAAAAAACAAAAAACAAATACGATTCCTATTAGTAAATCTAGGGTTCCGAATAGATAAAGAAAACTGAATTTTATTTTCCTTTCAAATTATTTGTATAATAGTATACATTACGATGTTGTTAGCGAACGCGTCTGTGAAAAAGTTATTTTTAGGCAAAACATATAATATAATAGATATATACCATATTACTAGAGATAACGATAATAGATATATATATACTATAGATAGTAAGAGATATGATTGTTACATAATTACTTTGTATTTAACATACTTATGCATTGTGTATTTACGAGTATATATAATACTAATTTAACTTTATTTTTCTAAAACAAAAGTAGCCTAAGTTACTCCTTATTATATCAGCTTACGTCTAATAAAAGTCCCGTCAAAATCGGTCCAGGCATTTCAGAGATTAGCCGGAACAAACAGACCGACGTACAGACAGAAATTGTCGTTTTTTGTGTACCGTATATGACCGTATTTATATTCATATGCATGTAGTAAAAAACTGTTATTTCAATATTACAAACAGACACTTCAATTTTATTTATATGTATAGATGTGTAGAAATACAGGCCACTTAGTCTATGGTCTATTTTAAACTTTATATTTTAAATACAAAATTCTATTCTTAATTGTCACTTCTTATCTTTTTTTTCCTTTCGGTTTCCCTTCATAGCTCTAGTTAGTAGTGTTTCTTTGTATATAATATACATATTACGACAATCCCTGGAAACCAGGAAATTGCCGTTATGTTTACCGCCCTTAATATGTATGAAATAATATTGTATATATGTATATGTAAGTAATATATGTTAATTATTATTATTCATATTTAATATTGCTATGTCTTCTTTGATTTCTTTAGTCCATTCATACGCGATCCACCTCCTTCTGTCTTCTCTCCTCTACCTAAAGGTTGTCTGGAAGAGATTGCTTATGCCATAAGACCGCCTTCTACACCTTTTTACAAATAATAAGGTATAAATGGTGTCATACAGCGACTTTGTTTTATACTATGTAATGATGTAAATACAAATTTCTTCATCATTACATAGTATAAAACAAACTCGTTGTATGACCGTCCCTATGTATACTGAAATCTTAAAAACTACGCAACGGATTTTGAAGCCGTTTCTTTTAATAGATAGAGTGATTCAAGAGGAAGGTTTACATATATAATACATGTACAACCGTGCGAAGCCGGGTCGAGTAGCTAGTTCTTTATAATTTACTTCTGGTGCAACAAAAAGTATATAAATAAATAATTTACATACAGTCTGTAAACATGGACTGTACTTACCTCAGATTCGCCTACATATTTCAGCCGCCAAACAGTTTTCTTCGAAAGCTGTGTCAGTTGTAGGGTGTAGATTATGCAGTGAAATAACAAGATTTGAGACATAATCTTAGTCCTCTGCAAAGGCAACATGAGCGGTTTCATGAACATAATATGATATCCGTAAGGCTGTTTATGCTACTGCCAATATCCCTTGTCGAGCCTGTGGTAGGCCATGCCGTTCTGGTGTCAGTTTATAAAGCCACGAGAAGAGCTGTTCACGGATCATTATGCCATAATTCGTCTATAACAGACGCATAGGACATTTTTTTTTTCCAAGAATTCTCATCTCCCCTCTTAAGGAGAGGAGATGGCAACATACCCCCGGCAGAAGCACAGTCGGCCGGGATTCAGGGCCCCAGGGAGAGAAACTGGCGTACAATGCGGGCAGAATCTAAGAGCACCGCTTTCTGCATCTTTCCCGGGAGTAAGCCGCCCCGGAATCTCATTACTTTTTTTATTTCAAAAATTCTAATCTCTCCTCTTAAGGAGAGGAGATGGCAACATACCCCCGGCAGAAGCACAGTCGGCCGGGGTTCAGGGCCCCAGGGAGAGAAACCGGCGTACAATGCGGGCAGAATCTAACAGCACCGCTTTCTGCATCTTTCCCGGTAGTGAGCCGGCCCGGAATCCCAACCGTCTGAGATGTTGTTCCAGACTGGTTGGGATAAGACCGTCACCGACATAACGATTGGAATGATTTCGGTGGACATCACCCCCCACATTTCGGTCACCTGGTGAGCCAGGTCGAGATATTTTCTCTTTTTCTCAGTTTCGGCTTTCACGAGGTTCTCGTCATGCGGTGTGGTGATGTCCACCAAAAATACCCTCGAAAGTGCCCGATCCATCACCACGATATCAGGTTTGTTCGCAAGAACGGTCCTGTCCGTGATGATGGATCGGTCCCAGTAGACTTGACGCTGTCGCATTCGAGGACCGGCTGGGGCTCGTACTTATAGTACATTATTATTATTATTATTATTAAGGCTGTTTATATAATTCGGTGACGGTTACCACTCACTATCTCGTGGCGGTATGTCCACTTGTTTACCTTTATAAATACGTAAAAAAATATATACTACTAGCAACCCTGGGCGTTGTACGGGCCCAATATTCGTTTAAATTTAAATTTATTCGACACAATATTTTAGTCAGTAAGGTTCGTCTTTAATTAAAAGTACCATATCTAAAGTGTTCGTTGACATCAAATGAAGTAAAGAATAATTTTGTTTAAATTCAAATACTTATAATAAAGAACGTATTTATTTGGATAAGGATTATTTATAGAATCGAATTGCATTATCGTAGAAGAAATCTGATTATCATTAAAGAGGTTTTAGTGTGTTAACCTTAAAAGATATATGTTGCTTTCTTTTCGGATTACTCTAATGCTGTTGGCCGCAGCTGGCCTTTACAGCTTCACCGGACGTTAGGGGGCGAGTGCGGATGGCACTGATATGGAGCGGCTGAAGGCCAACTCCTGCCTGACGGATAAAACTTTAGTCTGTGGGCACCACTAGGGGTTCGAACCTCGGTTCAGGCCGTCGTAATTTCGATCCCCGTTTGAATTGGACGGGGGATCGATCGGAGGGGTTGCCACGAGTTTTTGAACTTTTAAAGGAAAACAAAGGCACACGCTATGGAATCACTCAAAATGAATATGTTTTGACACATATTTCAATGCTGTACTGTTCCTATTGGTCGTAGCGTGATGATAAATAACACTCGAGGATATTATCCTTATCCTTAAAAACTCTTTCACTGTTAGAAACATTTTTCTAAATCGGATTAACAGAATAGGAGATTACCCCAAACAAACAAACGTACAAACATTATCTCATTATAATAATTTTGATGTAGATTACTAATACAGAATCGGGAATGAGAGAATGATCAGATTGTTCACTCTCTCTTTCACTCTCTCTAGACAATAAAATTCCATTAAAACAAAATCTTGTACAACCACATTCCAGCAATCACCTTCCAGCAATGGTATTGCCGAACCGATACGATATTGAAACCTTCAAGAAAAGAGCTTATTCCTTTTTAAAAGGCCGACAACGTAGTTGCAATTCTTCTGGTGTTGCGGGTGCTTATGAGCGTCGGTAATCACTTACCATCAGGTGAGCCGCATGCTCGTTTATCCCCTGTCTTATAAAAAAATAAAAATCTAGTTATTCAAAAGTTTCTAACATATTTTTGTAATCTCTAAACGTATTGTTAGTCTAAATAGCACGTTCCCTATTTCAAATTGAATGGTTCGTTATGTAAACCATATTGATGTGGTTTTTCCGCTTAAATACGAAGCAATCTCGATTTAGTGGTCAACTGCGCCGCTATGCAATTGTTACAAAACGTTTCAACGTTAGTTTTAGTGCGTGTTTTTATTATAAATGTCCATTAAATGCCGAAAATGGATGTTTGATGGGAGAATGTTATTGTCGTTTTAGTTTTAAATTATAGCGGTTTGATGTGTAACTTTTATATTATACTTTACTAGCTGACCTACGCAACTTCGTCTGCGTTTCATTTCCCCACCTTTTGTAATATTTTTCATTGAAGCTCCGCTCCTATTGGACGTAGCGTAATGTTATATAGCTAAAAGCCTTCCTCGACAAATGGACTATTTTTCAATTCAATTCGAATCAGTACTTCCTGAGATCAGCGAAACTGACATACAAACTCTTCAGCATTATAAATTAGTATAGATTTGGAAACCAATATTTCAATATTGGTATGCATAGGGCTTTCATTTAAATTACAAAAAGATTATTGGATATCACCATAAAGATATTTAGAAAAGGTTATAGTATTTTATTAATATTAGGTTTACTACCTTGAATTGTATACAAGAAATCGTGAGTTCAAATCTGTTAAATACTAAAAAAAAACTTAGTGTGACAAATTACATTTCTGACTATCTCTTTGCTAAAGAACACCTATATCAAACGAAAAATTAATGCGAAAGACGAAGGTAGGATCGCTCTCCGCCACGTTGGATTCAAAATACCATACGAAATTCCATACAAAATGTAGGCACATCTTTATTGACACATCGACATCTGCCTCTGTTAACTCCATCTGGGACAGTAGTCGTAACGATATGTTTTTAAATTTATATCTTGAAATTCGAAAGACTTTTTATTACAATGAAATTTCTGATTTTAAACAGAAAGTAAAATGTTAAAAGTTACGCATAATAAATTTGTGAATAGTATCTAAGCAAAAACTTATGTATATTTTTCGCTAATATTAGTGGGTTATAATAGACTAACTGATAATAAAATGACATGAATATATATTTTTGTTTATTTTGTTCAATAATAAAAAATATTGGCAATTAATTTTGAAGCTTATTATAAATATGCATTATGGTTCTTTTTACATTGATTATCATTATTAAGATTTTATTACTTCCAATTTTTTTTTAATTTTTAGATTTGGAACCCTAAAATGTTTAATAGAAGAGAATATATTAATATAATATTAATATCTCGAAATGAAATAGCTGGCTGGAAACATTGTGTCGCATTTGAATTTCAAATTTCGAATGTAGTTTGAATGCTGTTTGCTTTGTCTAGATGCGGTATCTATATATCTACAGCTGAGAATGTACGCCAGGACTGTCTAAATATCCTAATATTTAGACAAGCCCCTGGCCTTTAGGCTAGGTTACAGAACACTACGATATATAAGAGTCCTTATGGGAATTGAACTAGTACTTGTACTTGTATATCTTATGTTTATATTATTACTAGCTGACCCCGCAAACGCTGTTTTGCCATATTCATTTTGGGTTGCTGGTAAAAGGGTGAAAATTTCGGGTTGTATGCATTTTTGCACATTATAAGAAAATACCAAATAAATGTTTTGTACATAAAATAAAAAAAAATGTTTAGGTTGGACTACTCTTAACGTAGGGGTATGAAAAATAGATAGTAGCTGATTCTCAGTCCTACTGAATATGCAATATATAAAATATCATAAAAATGGGTCAAGCCATAACTAGGAACAAAATAATTTTAACTGAAAACTGAAATACCAAGGTTCTTAACGATTTCGGTAGTCACGGTTGGTATTCCTGGGTTCGATTCCTAACACGATTCAAATATTTGTCATGATATTATTTTTATATATTCAGACCATTAGGTACGTCCTAATCTACCTACCTACCTACCTACGTCTGTATTTTCTATGTATATATGTTTGTTTTTACAATAAAATGTATTTTAGTATTTCTATTAGTTATTTAGTACTATCAACATAGGCTCTGCCTACCTTGTATACTGGACAACTGATAGAAATATTTAGTAGAGATCTTTGGGCAGGCCTTTGTTCAGAAGTGAACGTCTTCCGAGCTGAGATGATGATGACAGCAGATTTACAAGGAAATGTAAAATAGATTAGTCCTCGTATACAAGTAATCTTCTCTTACAATAAAACAATTATTGTGTTTAACTCTACCAACTCTTCTTAATCAGAACTATTACAGATGAACTTCTTGTCTTAGTAAATGCTCAGACTGTCTAATACGCGAAATTAAAGCAGACATTAAATGTTCTGAGATTTTCGTAATTTCCTGTCCAATTTTCTTAACTTCTTGTTCCGTATGAAACTTCTATTGGAAACCAATAAAAAGGTTATTGAAATCGATTAGATAGTTCTTAAGTTATGATATAGCCAAGGCACATACGTATTTTTTTATGTAGATGTATATGAGTGTCATTGACCTTCTAAATTTGATTTTGGCGCGCATTCTCAGTTGATGAAAACGTCAAAATAACGTACGTCATTTATTGAGGAATATTCTAGATGTAATAGTTTTGTTACATAATAATACGTATATAATTAATATTCATATTAGGAATGATCTCAGGACAATTCACATACAGCCATTTAGTCCCATATTGGGCTAATTTTTATTTTTATTTTTGGCTGATTTTTATCATTAACTATCTACCCGCTCGGCTGCGCGACGCTATCTATTGCTAAAAATAGCATTAAAACACGTTTAGTTTATTTGAAAAATCTAGGCAAACAAACACCGGAAGCTACTTCATTTTGCACTATGTAATTATGTGTACTATATTTTTATAATGTAAGATAGGACATTCCCCCTGGTTACCGCAACTGTTTATTGTACTTTGAAACAAACTGTAATTTATGCATCAGTCTAGACAGCTATCTCTTTTATCAATCTGTCTCTCAAAGTCATGGCGACGTTATTGATCAATTCACAATGTTACTTTAATCATCTTTATACATTTTATATACATATAATAGAGTCATAACATTTGAACAAAAGTTATGGTTTCACAAAAAGAATGAGTCATTGGATTTTCTTTTGTGGATTATAATGAAATGGTGCACCCGCCTGCGCTAACGGGTTTACGCTGGCGGGCGCCATTGGAGGATGATAAGATGAGCATGAGGTCAGGTCAGTTAGCCCATCTTGATAAATTCGTCAAGAATTTATCAGGATGGTTTCCAGGGGGAACCGCGTGGAGGTCAACCTGACATGGTACATTGCTAGTAATGGGTTTATTAATCCACATTACTAACAATCCCATTTCCCCCCTGGGTCATTGGACTGACTGAAGAGATTTTGACGGAGCGCTGTGCCCTTTACTAGCGATGGTAGCGGGTTGAATTCCTCGCATCGTACAAACATTTGAAATAACTATGATTCTTTGTCCCATACAAAGAATCATAGTTATGAATTCAAAGGTGTTTTCTATCTATATTATATACAAATATTAATATGCGATATGTATAAGTGATGTGGACAGATGGCCGTTGGGGCAATAAAGTTCTCTAGTGGCGACCACGGACCGGAAGACACAGCGTGGGAAGGCCTCCAGCAAGGTGGACCGACGATCTGGTCAAGATCGCTGGAAGGCGATGGATGCGAGCAGCGCAGGACCGATTGTCTGGAGATCTTGGGGAAGGCTTATGTCCAGTAATGGACGTCTTCCGGGCTGGGATAATGATATATAAGTAACAAAAAAAAGTTATATAATTATATTAATAGGTGAAGTAAAAATCTTGTACAAAATGTACTCCTCTGAGTATGCAATTTTGCACACTTTTTATTTATATAGAGTAGGGGCGCAAAACGCTAATAGATTTTTTTTTAATTTGCATAAAATATACACTACCACATATTTGACACCCACACGCATATATATCTATACTTTAGACTATATCTTTGACATATAACCTTAATAAATTATAATCTAAAATTCTAAATAATTTATAGTTGAAGTTCGACCATTGGGCGTCCACTAGTATCAATAAATTCTGACTTTAATTTTTAATTATAAATTTATTTATTAACTTCGCTATACGCAAACCAAGTACAAGAGACAATAAGAAGTTGTCTGAACATGTATTTTTGTAAATGTTAATAAAATGAATAGCTAATGTTCAACTATCAAATTTAATCCACGAGTTTACATATAAAACTTGACATATCATATTTGATACAAAAATATAAGCATGAAACAATCAAGGAGGAAAATGAGACGAATTTGTAGTCCCGCGGAACTTCAAAGTGAGACAGCTTTGATGTGCTGAAGATAAAATTTCATATGCAAAATAAAATTAGAGGGAGTAAGGAACGTACACGCTAAACGTGGCGTGTCGTGGGTAATAAGCGTGGAGAAAGAGATGGCACTTTAAAGAGATGTCGCTCGCTACCAGTGGAACTCGAACGCAAATTCAGTGAGAACTGTTTTGTTTCTGTAAACCACACATTCGCATAATTTCGGTGAGGTGTTATTCTTTTATAGGTACGGAAAACGGTACGGTACGGTATGGTAGAGAAAAAAATATAATATAAAAAAAAATCACGTTCATAATATAATAAATGATTTTTGAATTTTTATTTCAAATGTTATTTTCAGTTTGATAGGTGCCTCTATCTATCTATCTATATCTCTCTGTGTGTTAGGTGTCCTAACTATTAGATACAGGATTATTTGGAAAGGCTTTTACTGTAATAGTAATGTGTGGGTAATAAGCATAAAGAAAGAGATGACACATTGGAACTGAAACGCAAATTCGGTGAGATGTTATTTTTTTTTAGGTATTGTTTTCAGTTTGTTATTTCGCAAGTAGTTAGTTATAGACTTTTAGATATTAGGTTTAATATTACGTAGAAAGGTTTTTCTTGTAATAATAATCAGTTGATTGATTTGGGCCCCTCCAATGAGATATATAACATAAATAATAGTAAAAAAGACTATCTAGACACGCGGTAGCATGTCAAAGCCGAGT
The DNA here is from genome assembly GCF_030625045.1 of Achroia grisella. NCBI lineage: Eukaryota > Metazoa > Arthropoda > Insecta > Lepidoptera > Pyralidae > Achroia > Achroia grisella. The sequence goes on from NW_026713078.1 coordinate 1,681,468, forward strand.
TCAAGTAAGAGAACTGGCGATTAATATTTACTGTATATCTATAATACTATGAACATCTTTTAATTAATATATTCCTAATATGTTACTAGAGTAAATATTCAAAGTGCCGAAAAATATCTAAATTAGCCGATCCGCATCTTTGTCTGTCTCACAGATCGATCTTTGTATAACATTATATAGCCTTTATCCTTCGTCGATAAATAGACTGACCAAAATTAAAATATTTGTTAATTTCAATAGTAGTTTTTGAGATAAGGACGATCAATACAAATAAAACAAAAAAACCATAACTTCAACTTTAATATTAGTATGCATAAAAGTATAATAAATATAACTTATATTAATATTATTTTTTAATTTCTTGAATATTAAAACGCATTCGACAAAGAACAGAAACGTTTGGTACATTTTGAAATGTAGCAAAAAATATAAGTAGAAGCATGCAGTGGTAATGTTATTATATACGCTTCGAGAACATCGCACTTGGTAAGTGCTCGTAATGTTTTTGGCTCATGAAATATGTAAAAGAACTTATATTTTTGTATTACATACTTCACAACGATTCGTGTGTTTAGTTCAACTATTTTAACGAATACACATGATAGCGTGGTTTATTAAATAAAATACTATACGATACATATATATATGTCCATACCACTGTCACCGGATGAGGTAGTTAGAGATATTGTGAAAGTACTTTCATTCATCCAGGTAACAGGGTCAAAAGGCTCCTATTAGACGGGTTACTGGTATAACTTAATGATAGGGATTATCAATAAAAAAAATACGATGTGTTGCAATAAACATATCCTAGAATTAATGTCATACATACTGTCAACATAGGTTTTAATTGGTGAAAAATATAGCAATGTAATCCGAAACATGGCGGTAGATTATTCTGAAATTCAGTAGTTAGTTCCGAACCTAAAGACAAGGAATACAGATCAAATAAAATAATTTCTAATAGATTTCCATAAGAATAATACGCAATATTTATCGCTAGCCTTATTATCTCTGATTAACGCTACTGTTGACTGGTAGAGAATGCCATCAGGCTTTAAGTCCGCCATTTATACATTTTTGTGTTTTGTGTGCAAAAGAATAAGTAAATAAATAAATATTTTTTTAATTTTGTTTGTATGTGTGTGGGTGTATGCATTTGTATGTGCAAAAAATACAAATGTCAGCTATATGTACGTAGTATTTATACATATAGTTAATTTTAAACTTTCGTGTTTAATACACATTATTTTAATTATTAACCGGGTCTTAACACGAATAATTTTATGGCAAATAAAGTGAGTCATTGAGTCAGCTCGTGACCACGGCTAGTGCAACCTAGTTGAAACGTCGAGAGAGGTAAATACCTTTATTTGCCATAAAATTATTCGTGTTAAGACCCGGTTAATAATTTAAATAATATTTATACATATACTTAATACCGTAGCAACTGTACCACGACCTATCGCCATTTTTCCAAGCACTTAATTCTAATTCCGCTCCAAAGTATCTACTTACTTTGCAGCTTTTAAAGAACTTGGAGCTCGTAAAAGGCAAAGATGAACTTCGTTTTTACAGTTCCCTAAAATTGGTAATGTCAGCCCTACCAGCTGAGGGTACCTTGCTTCTTTATTATTTTGTTTCTTTAGTCAAACTGGTATTTATTGGCCTATCAGATTTTTAAGGCACGTTTTATTTCACACTAAAAGCTTATTTACAATCTTAGTATTTCATAACCAAAACGGCATATTAACGTCTTACTGGAAGGTATGAGCAAACGTATAATTTGGAGGAAGTAATAGGAGCTAGTAACCCAATACCGATAATGGGCAGGGCACATAGCTCGTAGAATTGGCCGTTGGGGCAGTAATGTCTTAAAGTAGCGACCGCGGACCGGAAGACGCAGCGTGAGAAGTCCTCCGACAAGGTGGTCCGATGATCGGGTCAAGATCGCTGGAAAGCGTTGGTTGCAAGCAATAAAGAGATTTTTGAGGAAGACCTTTGTTCAGCAGTGGACGTCTTCCGGGCTGAAATAATGATGATGATGAACCCAATACCTACACGCGGTTCCAAAGTTTCTGATTAAGATCGTGGTTAATTCTTGATGAATTTGCCACGATGGGCTAAATAACTTGATTTCCTTCTCATTCCATCATCTTTCATTAGTTCCCTGTAAAGAATTAGTGTAAGAGGGTGCAATATATCATTTTTATCCTAAAAGACGTCATTTATCAGTTTAACATGAAGCAAAAATCATTTCAATATAGTTTCTTTTTTATGTACTTTACTGTAAAACTATAAACTGTCTAGCAATCAAGTTGAAGGTACAAGTAATAAAAAAATTACAATTGTCGTCTATACATACACATGCACGGATCAATAAACCTCGTAAAAATAATTTCCCATCCCAAGACATTAAATATACTTTGACGTATACCAATCACTGCCTATCTCTTTGATTGTTTTTGATAATGTTTGAAAAGGGTGAACCAATTTTCACGGGACTTTCACTAACAGATAGCTAATGATATAGGAAATTAGTTAGACTACTTTCCCACGGGAATGAAGTAGCGGGTAACAGTTAGTATCACTTATATTAAAAACTGAAAGGTTCTGTTTAAAAATTCAACCATTTCATAATACAATATAAGCAATCTCGTTAGGACTGATCGAAGTCTACTCAAAATATTCACATGACCCTACAAATTAACAGGCGCCCCCAATTTTGAATTTCAAAAGCATTTGTATGCATGAGCCGTCGAATTTTGATCGGCCCGGCTGGTTGCCTTATCCCGTATTTATTTCTCTGAAAATTCATGAATCTGTCGACTCACGTCGTGGTATTATGACGTATAAACAGTTTTATGAGTGTGCGTGTGTTACGTTGATTTACTCCATATTTTACATAAAAACTCAATTCCTGAGACCTGTTATCTCTACGCCATTTAACTATAGAATTTATGGTAGCAATAAGGCGCTGAAATGACGTCTGTTGAGGTTAAGTATTCGTTTCAGTGTAGTATTATGTTTTAGGTTCTGTTTCGTTGAACTTGTGGTTTCACTTAGTTTTAATTTTGTACAGCGCATATTGTTAAATTTGAAGATGAACGTACTAATTACAGCTTATTTTATATATATGATGCTATAATTTGCGCTATAATAAAAGGAATATATATAATACTAGCCATGCTCGCAGTTTGACCTGTGTGCAATTTATAACCTATGTGTTATTCTGATGTATAAGCTATATTATTGTAAAGTCTCATTAAAATCCATTCAGTAGTTTTTGCGTGAAACAGTGTAACATTGACTATCTATCTATCTACACTCACAAATTTTCGTGTTTATAATATTAGTAACATTAATGAAATCCATATATTGGAATAAATTATTACAGGTATAAATTGAAATTGTAATGTATTTGCTTGCATTTTGTGGTAAAATGAATCAGGGTTTGCCTCAACCCTGTTTTATGTTACCACAAAATATGAGATATGAAATAAAACCCATTAATATATAAAAATCATTAGCAATCCATTCAGCAGAGTATATTAAATGGATTTAGTAAGTAAACATGATATAAACCAAATGTGAAAATAAAGGAGAAAGTACCAAATGAAAGGGCACAACGAAAAACAAAGGATGCTGTATATCGACCCTACATCCTATTCTTTTAGAACCATTGCGAGAAACCACACTACACGGGTGAATTCTATATGTTAAATGAAAATGTGGTCTGTCCGAGCGTTTTGCCAATTACGAACGCCGCATTGCCACTGTTGTCGTCTCTCTTGTAACCGAATAAGGTGCATTTTCGCGTAACTTGTTACCTTAGTGATATTCGGTTAGTAGTACCGCATCTGAAATTCAGATGGCGCTTTTTTCAGGGCCAGTTTGGGTAAGAGCCAACGTTGGCCGAGTTTGTTTTCAGTTAATTCCGAATTGCGATTTACTGTTTTATGTCAAGTAAGATTGTTGTTTGCTTTTAGGAGAGTGAATTTTTCATCTGCAAGTTACGTTGAATAAATAGTAAAATTGTTTTTTTTTTATGTAATGGAAATATCATACTTTAATATATTTATGGGACAAATTGACGGAGCGGTGATCTAGTTTAGCACGCCGTCTTACTTTCGATGGTAATTCGTTAATTGTGATATAATATATTTTTAAATAACATTACCATATATATTTATTATATATGAAAAATTATAATAATCAGTTGTAAAATAAACTATTTTTACTTTTATCCTAAACTTATTATTAGTACTTCTAAAAATAAACAAGTGCATTCAGTGTAACTATGATGGTAACACTGGTGTCTAAGCGCCGTTTAAGTCATCTATCAAAATAAGTCTTTGCAAACCAAATGCTGGACATTCCATTATAATATGTTGTAGATCCGCGTTTTCTGCTGTACAGTAGTCACAATTTTATATAATAAAAAAGAAGTACCCCACCTCTTGCCATATATCCTACAAAATACAGAAAGTTATCCATTTTTATACGACTTCATACTCAATACTATAAGGACGCTATAAATGTACCTAGTAATTAATAGCTGATTTATATTTGTAAAATGTAATTGTTTGGTTGAAAGGAAATTTCCAGGGCCGTAAAAACTTCATAAAAAACAAAAATAAGTGCCATTTATAATACTGATTTTTTCAACATATATAACTCTATTAGTACATTAGATGTCTGTCTCTGTCTGTCTGTCTCGTTTTACCGCTAAAACTACTAATCTGATTTAAATGAAATTTGGTACTTTTTAATTCGAAATAAGGGTTGTAAAGGGTTGAAAGGGCATATGAAAATCTATATGGAAGTATTATCATTTTGAAAGCTAGAGTGTAACTTATTTTTAGGGCTATTGATTGAATGTAAATAAAGAAAAAGTGTTGTAAGGGGTTGAACGGGGAGATGAAGGGTTGTATGGAAGTATCATCATATTAATTAAATTTAAATGATTAAATTTAAATCTAGAAACTTGTAAAATTCAAAGTTTGTAAAAATGTTACCCTTAAGGGGGTAAAATAAAGGGTATGAAAGTTTGTATGGAACATCATTACTTTTGAAGCTAGATCAATAAAACCTATTTCTTTGCATTTTTAGGTTAGATAATTGATTACTTTATTTGCTCAAGATCCGTATTACACGCGGACGAAGTCGCGGGTAACAAGTATTTCATTATAGAAGGCCTCGGTGATCTAGCGGGTTTTGCATACTGCTTTTATTCTGATGGTCATAGGTTCAACTCTTTCCTGATACAAACCTTTTTTGATGAATATTATTATTTCTACTGCTGCTTCTATGCGTAGTATTATTATACAGAGTACTGCATATTACTAGTAAAGACTGCAGCCTTCATACTGTAAACTACTTACAACTTTGTTGAATGCACTTAGCGAAACATTTCCACTACTCTGTAGCACGTACTTAACAGATTACAATATAGAGTTGAAACACACGTTAATCAAGAGTTGAATAATTAGGATATCTGTGGTTGAAAACCTTTTTTTATAAAGTTGTTTTTATAATACGCATTGCTTATTTTATAATACACTAGCTATTCGCCCCGGCTTCGCCCGGGTGAACATGTATTATACATATAAACCTTCCTCTCTAATCACTCTATCTATTAAAAAAAAACAGCTTTGAAATCCGTTGCGTAATTTTAAAGATTTAAGCATACATAGGGACGGACAGACAGCGACTGCGACTTTGTTTTATACTACGTAGCGATACCGCTTTTGACGTTCATAAGCGGCTAAAATGTCCTACATGAATAAATGATTTTTGAATTTGAGTTGATACCTAAATCAACCTTTTCTTCTCTTGAAGTTGATCTGAATATACATTTACGTTACTAAGGAACGTATCCCACTATTAACCAGCTAATACAGATCTCCGTTTCACATATTATTTATATTGTTAACCGGGTCTTTTTTAGGGTCATATTGAGGGCGGCATAGGTTCAATTATAATTTGTAATTAGTGTTTTTAAATGTTTAATTATGGATATGTTTTTGCTACTTTTGTTTACTCTTCTGTGTATTAAATGTAATGGCTTAAGGGACCGTATTAGGCACATTGATTTTACAATAAAATCTTCTTGTTGATAAGTATAATTAAATATATAACGTGCAACTGTGATAAAAATCACATTAAATTATATTTATTACTGTATCCCCTGAATATCTTCATCAGTCTTGACACGAATAATTTTGGTAAGATGCACTCTTTAATATTGTGTGGATAAATATTCAAACGACTATTACACTGCCGGAGGGGTGACGAGGGGGTGTGTAGGTTTCTTACATACTAGAAAACCACACGGTATAACTACCAGCGCCATTGGCGAAGTCCCGAGGTAAACCCAGTGTAACCTAGCCAAAACGTCGAGAGAGGTAAATACCTTTATCATTAAATTATTCGTGTTTAAATCAACTCAGTGTAACCCAGTTGAAACGTCAAGAGAACGAACGAGAAACGCTGTTTGGATATCGTCGGCTCGCGCGACTGGAGTTTCCGAGAAATGCTGCGGGGTGCGGCTCGAGAGGGGTGCGAATAGCACCGATCCGGCTCGAAGGACCATAAACTGTAGGGTCCTAAGCTAAGGATTTTCAAATTAAGTCGTTTACGGTGGCGAGAAGCACTGAAGTGTAGGCGACTGATTCGGTACTATTCCCAACCCCTCGAGCCGCGCCCCGTATTGCTCGCGGACTTGAGTCGCGCGAGCCGTCGATGTCCAAACAGAAGTAAATAACTTTATTTACCATAATATTATTCACATTAAGACCCAATTAACAATATAAATAATAGAAATGTTTTACCTAATACCGACATGTTTTTCTATTTCCTTATATACTTAATCATCATCATCATTGCCTTGCCTTTATCCCATTATTTGGGGTCGGCGCAGTATGTCATTCTCTTCCACTGCTCTCTATCAGTCGTCATATCTAAATATACTCTTCTTTTATTCATATCATCTTTCACACAATCCATCCATCTTTTCTTAGGGCGTCCCCTCCCTTTATATACTTAGAATAACAAATAATCAGCGTGTCCAAGTATGTAAGTGGTAATTCATATTCCCTTGTATACTTGAACTTGAAATGACAAAGAATCTGACAGCCCACCTGATGGTAAGTGGTAATTCATGCATCAACATTTTGGAGGACTAAAATGTTATACCTCTAAGAATATTGTTAACGCCTTTAATCATCTTACAAATGAAACATATAATTTAATTTAAATTGTTAATGTACTTTATATATTTGTGTTAATGCGTTTAAATAAATACTCACGCATTAATTCTGAGTTGCTTATAAAAATTAATATTTAGTATAAGTTTTAGATAGTGCCACAATACTATTTAAAGCTAGCAACATAGATAATGTCAAATTTGTTTCTAAGATGAAAAAAGTATTCTTAATAACTTTAATAAATATTAATTTGTGATACTGCCTCATAATAGAACTATAGGTAATGCAGATATTAATGTCAAATTGATTTCTGATAGTAATATAATAATATATATAATAAGCAAACAAACGCACCGCCCACCTTAAGATCGCGCAGTCGGTTAAAAAAAATGTCTGTACATTTTTTGTAATTCCCAGTACGTAAAAATAATGTCGCACGTGGAAAAGAAGCAGTTTTTCCCATCGCAGACATATGAAATAAACAACCCCACAGCTCCCGAGTGGCCTAAATCAATCAATCTCCAATTCTGCCTCAACACTCGCCTATCATAGTACATATATGTATATACCAACAAAATATATGTACTTATCTCTTTACGTGTTTACCTTTCATATTACCTTTACCTTCTCCGTAGTTTTAATTTCACACCTCTATAGCTTTCGAAGTCATTTGTCAGAACATTTTTTTTCGATATGTATTGTCATGTTGTTTGTTTTGGTTTGCCTTTTGTTGTATTATATGAAGAAATGTATACAAATAATTAAAATCTGAAATGTCCGTTTGTAATTTAAAATTCACGGCTTTTAATGTAATTTGGACTCGATTCTACGCATTTAGCCTCTCAGAAATTAAATATTTTCTCTAAATGCATATAGAACTTACACCAAAAACTTAAATGTCTGTCTGTTTATTTCTTCTTACTAATCTATGAAACGACTGGACCGATTTTGACGGAATTTTCACTTGGATTGCTATTCAATTCAGGCAACTAATGCTATAAGGAGTAACTTATTTCAGAAATCATATTTTTTTTAATAAAAAAAGTTAATGTCCATGCAAAGGAAGTCGTGGGTAACAGTTATTTCATCATAGAAGGCCTCGGTGATCTAGCGGGTTTTGCATACCGCTTTTATTCAAATGGAAATAGGTTCAACTCATTCCTGATACAAAAATTTTTTGATGAATATTATTATTTCCACTGGTCTGGTGTTTTGAATAAATATATTATTTACAACAAAGAAAAATACTTAAGTTACAGTGAAGTTACAGAATATGGAACTATAAGAAATTTATATTCACCTTGTAATGATGTATTTTATATAGAAAATAATAATAATCTCAGAACAATTCACACAGCACCATCTAAACCCAAGTTAAGGTAGATAAAGCTTGTGTTATAAGTACTAGATAACTGATACAAATACATAGATATTTCTTTTCTTAAATACATACATATTATACATAGAAAACACACAGATTGATAAAACAATACTCATGGATACAAATGTTTAAGCCGTGCGAGGAATCGAACCCGCGACCATCGGTCGTAAAGCGGTATGCTAGACCGCTAGACCACCGAGGTCGTCAGGTAACTTGACCTCTTCACTTAAAATAAATTTACATCCCTATCAGTAACAGACATCCATGTGAGACGGGGTCTGCCGCGTCTTCTGTGCTGGGTTTATGTCAAGTACTGTTCTTGTCATGTGGTCTGATGATGCATGACATAACGTACCTTAGTGTTGTATAGAATTATCTTGTATAGAACTAGAAAATTATATCCTTATATGTGTGTACAGGCCTCCTAATAGTGATTACAATGTTTTTGAAGGGGTGATGGAGGATATTTTAAAAAAAAATATTTAATAGTCTTAAAAAAATTATTGTATGTGGAGATTTTAACGTTGATATTCTTTGTAACACACCCACATGTACAAAAATTATTAGTTTATTTCAGTCATTTGATTTAAGTCATGTCTTTCATGAACCCACTCGTGTAACTGCCACGTCTGCTACTTGTCTTGACAATGTTTTTTGTAACTGTGAGTATACAGGAAAATTCATAATAAATAAACTTCCTTCAGATCACTGTGGTCAAGTTGTTAAGTTTAACAGTCAGATCAATAAAGTCAACAATAATAAAAAATCAAAAAGACAAATAAATGTTTACAATATTAACAAATACAAAAGCGCGATTAAAAATAAATTGGATTTGCTGTTACAATCTAGTAATAATCCTGATTATCTTTACACCAAGCTAATTACTATTCTATCAGGAGAATATGAACAATTTTTCAAGAAAAAAGAAGTTTATGTTAAATCTAAATTCACGGAATGGGCAACAGTAGGTATACTTAAAAGTAGAAATATTTTGTTTGATTTATACGATCAAAAAAAATATCGATTTGATGACAAATTCACCACTTATGTGAAAAATTATTCAAAAATTTTTAAAAAAGTTTGTATTACGGCTAAATCTAATTATATTAATAAACAAATTAACCAGTCTTCTGACAAAATTAAAACCATATGGGGCATTATAAATAAAGAAACCGGAAGATCTAAATTAGCCTATAATCAATTTGCATTAAATTATGATAATAAATTAATAACAGCAACAAAAGATGTAGTTAATGTTTTTGAAGATTTTTTTGCTAATATTCCGATTAATATTACATCTTCTCTGGACTCATCTCCATCTCGAGCAAAAATATTACTAGAGTCTAATATCGGTTGTTGTGCTTTAAGATTTAAATTTTCACATGTTAGCCCCATTCATATCATAAAAATATTCAAACACCTAAATTTAAAAAATACAGAAGACCTTTGGGGCATGTCTGTAAAAGTAGTTAGTTCTTTCATAGATATTGTTGCTCCATATCTAGCTACTATTTTTAATAAATGTATTGATAATGGGACTTTTCCACAATTAATGAAATTTAGCAAATTAATCCCACTATTTAAATCAGGAGATAAATTTGAGCCAGGGAACTATAGACCTATATCTATTTTGCCAGTTCTAAGTAAGGTGTTTGAAAAGATAATGTTAAATCAAATGTTACAACACTTCAGGGATAACCGACTGCTTCACAGTCAACAATATGGTTTCACCGCCGGCAAGTCTACCACTGACGCAGGTGTAGCGCTAATAACACATATTTTCCAATCATGGGAGAAGTCACAGGATGCACTCGGAGTTTTTTGTGACCTATCAAAGGCATTTGATTGCGTGGATCATAAAACACTTTTGTACAAGCTCGAACATTATGGTATAAAAGATAATGATCTAAAATTAATGAGAACTTATTTAGAGGATAGGGTCCAAACTGTAGATATTGACGGTATAAAATCTAAGGGAGCTAATATTGGGATGGGCGTTCCACAAGGGTCAATCTTAGGCCCCTTTCTCTTTTTAATTTACATAAATGACCTTCCCTTTATGGTAGAGAAAATTGCAGATATAGTGCTGTTTGCGGATGATACTTCGTTAGTGTTTAAAATTGGACGTCAAACTAATCAATTAGACGATGTAAATTGTGCTATGTCTGCTATATTAAATTGGTTTACATGTAATAACCTATTATTAAATTCCAGCAAAACAAAGTGTATAAAATTTACACTTCCTAATGTAAGACCAATAAATACACAGTTATTGCTGAATGACGAAATAGTAAACTTTGTTAATGATACAGTTTTTTTAGGTATAACAGTGGACTCGAAATTACAATGGGGGCCCCATATTTCAAAATTGGCCAATAGACTCAGTTCAGCTGCATATGCAATTAGAAGAATTAGGCAATTAACAGACGTGGCGACGGCTAAACTTGTATACTTTAGTTATTTCCATAGCATTATGTCATATGGTATACTACTGTGGGGTAAAGCAGCCGATATAAATACTATATTTATTTTACAAAAGAGAGCCATACGTTCTATTTATGGTATGGGTTCAAGAGAGTCATTACGTCAGTGTTTTAAAGACTCAAATATCCTCACCGTTACTTCACAATACATTTATGAGAATATCATGTATACGCGGAAGAATTTAGACAGTTTTAGAAAACTTAAAGACTGTACAAATAGAAACTTACGCAATAAAAATAAGCTAATTTTACCTAAATGCCGCCTGCACAAAGTCAGTAATTCATTCTATGGTAATTGCGTAAGATTTTATAATAAACTGCCAGAATCTGCACTAAATCTGACAGAGAGGCAATTCAAATCTTATATTAAACAATTTTTATGTAAGAAAGCCTATTACAGGATAGACGAATTTATAGAAGACAATATATCAAGTAAATAATTAGTTTATTAGCATACGTTATAATTTGTTTATCTCATTGCTTTCTTGATTCAATTATTTTAGAAATATGAAAGCGTAGCGGGTTTTGTATTAATTGCCGCATGCATTCTTATGTGAAATGTGAATACTATAAACATCAGATGGCAATTGTGAGTAGCTATGACGTGGTCTGGTGTTTTGAGTAGTCATGCTCACTAAAATGTCCAGACTTGTGGCGGCGTGGTGGGCCGGGTCATTGGGCTCCCTAAAATATGGTCGAGCGCAGTGATGGCTGGCTCATCCGTCATACTCGTGAACGGGTGCTGCTTGTAGGGACTGGTCTGCTCTAATCACTATGACTGATTTCCTCTTATTAATTGTTTAACCAGTTGGTTATGTGTTCAATATTTTTTTTCTTTTTGAGTATTTAATTGAATTAGTGCTAATCGGTGGTTTGTATTCACACACTTAAACTTAAATTGTAAGTAAGAATAAATTATTTAAAAGAGCAACACACAAGTTTCTTGCTTGTTCTTCTTGTGATGAGACAGCATTCCGAATGAGCGGTAGATTAAAAAAAAAAAAAAAAAAAATGTTATGACTATTCAAAAGTGCTTCAATGTAAGTTTATTTGAATAAATGATTTTCTATTCTATTCTATTCTATTCTTAGGCGACTGTCCAAAACCTGCTCCAGTATATGATTCACCTTAAAACTGCTTCGAATGTGGATGTTTTTGTTATTCAACATATATAAACAAAATAGTTGGTCAGGTTGTGAACACTGATTAATTTTTTTGTTCTTTGCGATAGCATATGCTGGTGGTCACTCTATTCTCCCAAATTTGAATTTTAAAAACTATATTTATTGTAAACATGTTCCACTATTATTTGAAAAAAATACGAGCTGAGTTTCTTGTCAGTTCTTCTGATCTCGATATCATTCCGAACTGACGGTAGATTTGACATATCATAAGAGTCTGTAATAGACCTACATGAATAAAGATATTTTGAATTGAATTTGAATTTGAATGAAATTAATTTACGTGTGTAATTAAATTGAAGCAAATATATTCTCTTCTAAATTAAACTTTGTTTTTAAAATAATGTAATCCTAAAATAATTAATAAAAAAATCCATTATGAGCAAGGACCCGTGTCCTGTAAGTTAATGGGTTGTTATGGGACATAGACGTTTCTGTTTCGGAGTGCACCCGCGGGCGAGAGGGTTGAAAGAGGCGAGGGTCTAATCTAATTTCAGCCACATGCTTTACCTGTGCATGATTATTAATAAATGAATATTAAATATATCTTCACGACTGGAACTTAAAATAGGCTAGTCAGGGCCATAGTCAACTATCAAAATTGGGGGGAAAGACGATTGTTAGTAATGTGAAGCTACAGAATAGAATAGAATAGAAAATCATTTATTCAAATAAACTTACATTGAAGCACTTTTGAATAGTCATATTTTTTTTAATTTACAGCTCATTCGTAAAGCTGTCTCATCACAAGAAGAACGAGCAAGAAACTTGCGTGATGCTCTTTTAAATAATTTTATTCTTACTTTACATTTTTAAGTTTAAGTGTGTGAATACAAACTACCGATTAGCACTAATTCAATTAAATAATCAAATAGAAAAAATATTGAATACACAACAACTGGTTAAACAGTTAATAAGAGGATATAGGCAGGGCCAACTATCAAATTAAGGAGGATTGCTAATAATGTGGACTGATGATCTTATTGCTAGCAATGTATCATGTCAGGTTGACCTCCACGCGGTCTCCCCTCCGTTCTTGAATTTGTCACGATGGACTAACTGACCTGACCTTATGCTCATCTTGTCATCCTTCACTGGTGCCCCGCCAGTGTAAACCGATAGCGTAGGTTGGTGCACCATTCCATATCCTAAAATAAAAACTTACAAATTTGTAGTGAAGTTTCTGCTCATATTTCGCTAATTATTTTTTGAGCGTTGTTTATAGCAAATATTCAAATTCAAAATATATTTATTCCTATACATGTATGACCTCAAAATGGACGCATACACCAAGACGCCTTGCCAGCGCGGTGTAATTACGGCTAACAAACCTTGTATAATCATGATGACCACAAAGAAATGGCCCCTAGTCCCCAGCGGTTGTACTATTCCTGGCTACGGCAGCAGCTACGGTTCCGGTGCAACAAGGGGTGCGAAGAATCTCTGGAAGAGACAGAGCTGCCACACCCAAATGAATATAGCAACGTTTAACACCCGGACTCTGAGACTGCAAGCGAAATTGGAAGAACTGGAAAAAGACTTGGAACAAGTGAATTGGGACATTCTAGGATTATCAGAAGTGAAACGGAAGGGAGAGGACAAACTGAAACTACAATCCGGTAATGTGTTGTTCTACACAGGAGACAGTAACGCAGCAATTAGAAGCGTGGGATTTCTGATACACAGAAGAATTGTTGGACACGTCACAGAGATGCGCAGCATATCACCACGTGTCGCCTACATCGTCTTGTCTATCAACAAGAGATATTCACTGAGAATTGTACAAGGCTATGCTCCAACATCAGGACACTCGGATGTAGAAAGTGAATTATTTTACGAAGACGTAGATAAAGCCCTATCACAAGGCCCGAGAACTCAGTTCAACATTATTATGGGAGACTTTAATGCGAGACTGGGATGTAGAACAATAGGAGAAGTTAGCGTAGGGCCATTCGGCTATGGAACGAGGAACAGACGTGGCCAAGCCTTTGCCAACTTCTTAGAAGAAAGACGACTCTACGCCATGAATACGTTTTTCGTGAAAAATGCGAAGCGAAAATGGACTTGGGCCAGTCCTGATGGGAAGACAAAGAGCGAATATGACTACATCTGCACGGATAATAAACAGATAGTCACGGACGTTACAGTAATTAAAAAGCTGAAGATGAGCGATCACCGGCTTGTCAGAAGTACCATCAGGATTGATACACGCTTAGAAAGAAAGAAGCTTCTAAGAAATCCGCAGGCAAACCTTCACATACCTCAGGGCGTGAATAAAGAATACGAGCAAAAACTAGCCCAAGGTCTGAAGAGACCTTTGATAGACTGCTTTGAGCAGTCCTTAGATGACAAATACAATTATGCGACGAAGACTATCTCCAACATAGCTAGCGAAGTATTCAGACGGAAAACACGCAGCAAAAACCAGTTATCACCTGAAACCGAGCAAATGCTGGATATACGCAGAACTCTTAGCTCCGACAAATACAACACCCTTGAACACCGTGAACTAAACAAGAAAATATCAAAAGCAGTAAGGAGAGATATAAGGAAGCGAAATACTGAGAGGATCCAGCAGCTAATCGAGAAACACCGTGGACCTAAGATATTTAACAGAGCTATCACCACCGGTAGCAGCATGCTCACAGAATTGGAGAATGTCAAAGGGGAGATAGTCCAAGGAAAAGCCATGGCAGATACAATCACCGATTTCTACAAGAAGCTGTACACGTCGCATGCCAGCAAGCCAGAAAGGTCTGATACTGATGCTGTTGGAAGGGCTCCTCTAGTAAAACACTATACGGAAGAGATCCCAGACATCAGTATGCGGGAAATACGGCAGGCCTTGAGGAAGCTGAAGCAGTACAAGGCACCAGGAGAAGACGGTATAACTACAGAACTGTTGAAAGCTGGTGGTAAACCCATATTGCAGGAACTACGCATGCTCTTCAACGAGGTTCTCTTCACGGGCATACTGCCTAAGGCATGGAATAACTGTATAGTCGTCCTGTTTCACAAGAAAGGAGTTAAAACAAACCTGAAGAACTACCGTCCAATAGCACTTCTTAGCCAGGTATATAAAGTATTCTCTCGAATTCTTACTTCGAGAATGACAAGGAAGCTAGACGACCACCAACCTATAGAGCAGGCGGGCTTCAGAAGTGGCTACAATACGATGGATTATATATTCACAGTTAGGCAAGTGATACAGAAAACAAGAGAATATAACCGACCACTCTACCTTGCTTTTGTGGATTATGAGAAGGCGTTTGACTCTGTGGAACATTGGGCAGTGTTCGACTCCCTTCAGCGTTGTCAAATAGACTACAGATATGTCACATTGCTGAAAAATCTATATAATACAGCAACCATGACTGTGCGATTAAAAGATCACGAAGCCAAGGTCGAATTAAAGAGAGGCGTGAGACAAGGTGATGTGATTTCGCCCAAACTCTTCACTAACGCACTGGAAGACCTTTTCAAGTTACTGGATTGGACAGGTATGGGCCTAAACATCGACGGTCAATACCTGAACCACCTCCGTTTCGCCGACGATATTGTGCTGTTGGCAGAAAACCCAGAAGACTTAGCTAAAATGCTCGGTAGCCTAAGTGAAGTATCTAGTCGAGTAGGCCTAAAGATGAATCTGCAAAAGACTAAGTGGATGGGTCCCTCAAACACGATATCGGTTTCAATTCAGGGAACCACCTTAGAACACGTGGAAGAATACATCTATCTAGGCCAGAAAGTCCGACTAGATACAGAGTCCTTGGATGCAGAGTTAGATAGGCGAATTCAGCTAGGATGGGGCGCTTTTGGGAAACTAAAAGATGTTTTTAAATCCAAGATCCCGCAAACTTTAAAAACAAAGCTATATAACCAATGCGTTCTCCCAGTGATAACATACGCTTGCGAAACGTGGACTCTAACCGCCGAAAGGGTCAACAAGCTACAAGTCACCCAAAGAGCAATGGAGCGATCTATGCTCGGTATCTCCCTACGAGACAGACTGCGGAATACTGAGATCAGAAGGCGCACTGGAGTTACCGACATCATCCAAAGAATCGCGCAGCTAAAGTGGCGTTGGGCTGGTCATGTATGCCGAAGCAAAGACAACAGATGGACATACAGATCCTTAATGTGGCGACCTAGGTTGGGAAGCAGAAGCGTAGGCAGACCAACTGCCAGATGGTCCGATGATATCAGGAAGACGGCAGGACCGACCTGGACAAGACACGCCACAGACAGACTGAAGTGGAAAATTATGCAAGAGGCATACGTCCAGCAGTGGACATATATATGCTGAAAGAAGAAGAAGAATGTATTACAGACTCTTATGATATGTTAAATGTACCGTCAGTTCGGCGTGATTTCGGGATAAGAAGAACTGACAAGAAACTCAGCTCTTGCTGCTCTTGCAGCTCAGCTCAGTGGTACTTTACCACTATCGTTCAGTTAAATACAAATAGTTTCTTCAAATATTCACCTTTTCATTTTATGTCTTTACTTTTCTAGTTTTAATTAAATAAATAACCCTCGACAATTAATACTGCATTTAGTTCCTGCAGTTGTCCTCATGCAGAGCTTGTGTTATGTGTACTAGTTAACTGATATGAATACTTAGATACATTTTTGTTATATTTTTTTTTTTATTGGGTTGTTTGGGCTATTGTCAGATGTGTAGCACCTGTAGCACTGCGACCTACATAGATCTATTGTGCTCGCCCTTTTCAGAGTTCGCTACCTAGACCCGTCAGGGACAAGAATTGAAGGATATTCTTAGGAGCGATCGTTTTTGTTATAAATACGTACATAATTAATACAAGAATCTTCAATGTTTAAATATAAAATACTGTATATGATACTAAGAAATAAACAGATAAAAAATATCTAATCTTTTTTTTTTAAAAAGTAAGAAAATGTAATTACCCCTTTATAACATTAGTTTACCTAGTTATGAACCTAAAATATGAAGTTTTAAATTTTGTATCTAAAATTTTATGCTCAGATTATATTGAACCTTTTGTGCTAACGAAGTTTTTATCCAATCTCGTTTACAAGCCCACAGCTCGTTCGAATGCATGCGGGTAATATTCTCCCGGTAGAGCAAAACCGCAACGACCAAGTTCTATTGTTATCTTTATTATCTGTGCCATTTCATATAATTTCAAATATATTAAAATGCCTTTGAATTTTAATTTATTAAATAAAATTTATTTGTATGTTTATCAATATAAACTAATATAGCATTAGTGTAAAATTTATTTATGTGATTAGTCATTAATTGAGGGGAAATAGTTGTACTTTTCTTTGTATAAAACCAAAACTATGGATATCAGAGATCTATCGATTTTAGAAATTCTTTTACTATTAGAATTCTACATTATCTCTGGCTAACTAACTAACATAAGCTAATTTACTAGTAAATCCTTAATAATACAACCTAAGTTAAAAGAAAATGTCCCCTTGTGAGAAGCCGGAACGATCCGTTAATTAATTTATAAAAACATATATATGTATCACTCACTTAATTCCAAATGAAAATTTTGTATAAAAGAAATAGATGTACGTTTTAATATCTAAGATAAGGATAAGGAAGTGTCATTATTTGTACATGAACGAAATAATTTTGTAACTATTGTTATTTTTAGTTTCCATATACCATAGAACTCTTTCTCTTCAACATTTATATATCGTGAGTTTCATATAAATATTTCCACCACAATAATTTTAATATATTTTAATACTTAATTTACTACATATTCCCAAAACTAATAAATAATTTGAGTACTAGTAGGAGACTAAAGAAAGACAGAGAGAAAAGAAGCAGGTCTTTCTCCTCGGTGAGATTTAAAAACTTACAAATACCAATTCACCTATTTTATACCAAAATATTACCGTTTCTTTATTAACTTGGCCGTTCCGCTACCAAATATTTTTAGATATTATTTTATAAAACGCCCCAAATCTGTTTAGCCGAGGTTGCGGCGGTAAACGAAAAGCGTAGTATTAGGAAATCAAGATTTCCCGTCAATTTGTTATGCGCAAAAACAGTATAAAAACATTGCTTTTTGTAAAATTTCAGTTAAAAGAAAATTTTTATTATATTATTGTCGTTTATTCGTGTCAGATACAGATTCAAGTGATGATATAAGAAAAAGGGTTTTTAGGAACAACGCTATGTAGTTAAATATAGTGTAACGCGACCTTTAAAAATGTTGCGTATAAAATGGATACTGATGCCATATATGGCTTACAGGAAAAACGTATGTTAGGTTGAAAAAGAAATCAAAGTATTTTGAAAGAAAATTGTATACATAAAGAAAATTTACGCTTTATTTATCAAAATTATGTCAATAAGTAAGTTCTCCTAAAAACAGAATTTTGGAATAAATTCGAGCATAGATATCGTATATATATTTTTTTTCGTAAATACATACATATTATACATAGAAAACATCTAGACCGATACAAACAATCATACTCATGAATACAAATGTTCGTGCGAGGAATCGAACCCGCGACCATCGGAAGTAAAGCAGTGTGCTAGACCGATAGACCACCGAGGTCGTCTTATATAATAATATCTGTCTTTGTACAGAATATTACAAATAATTATTCTCCCAATATACATATAATTTCAATAAGTATATCAAGTATGGATCAATAATCCAAACAATTAGAATGTATAATCCAAAACGTACGCTTTTTAGTAGATTTCAGAACATTCACATAAACTTTAAAATAATTGAAAAATCGTCTTTATTGTGTGACCTTTAGAGTCGGTTTCTTGTTTTGACATTTTTTATTGAGATAATGCAATTACAAAACAAATACGATGTATAGAAAATAATTGTCAAATATCGTACAAGTGAAGAATTGGCAAACGGGCACAACCCTTTCCTAGATCACTCTGCTTCAAGTTCAGTTCAGTTCCATACAATTACATCACACGTTTAACGTGTAGTGTATTCATTTATCACGTACTACTCACACAAATCCGACTCCAAATTGCTAGTGTCTGCAGGTAATACCCGTTTAAGCACAATTTAAAAACAAAAGTTCCTCGCCACCCCTGAAAATGTTTTCACGAATCGGTCGTACCTGACGGAATTCGCGAGTTCCACCATCACGCACAGACAAAAAGAACGGCTCAAGTTTGAGTTGGATTACCACATTGAGGGTTCCACATACATTTTTATAGTTCTATATGGATTTTTTTTAAGATCCAACCAAATATCTTTATTTTTATGTGTTTATTACAACATCTAAATCACCTATGATAAGTCAGTAATACCACAGATAACATAATTGGTAATACCGAATTTGATATGTAAGGTTCCATAGAAGTAATACAAAGTAGTTTATAAAATTCGATATGGATTATTTTTGGAATCAAATTAAATACCTTTATTTATATTGGTTTATTACAATCACTATGATAAGTCCAATCTCGATAGTAATAAGTATAAGTAATAGTCGATATTTAGATATGTAGACAATGTAATGAATGAAGTAATTAGAAACATTCAATTTTTCGTTTGATGTTTATACAATTGTCATACTAAATATATAGAACACTTATTATATATGGAAGCCTTATATAGTCTACAGTAATAATAGTTATTAACCATTATTACTTTACACTGAAGGTATTCACAACCTTTGGAAATAAGAGCTTCTTATAATTTATATTATAAAATAATAAAACAGTTTACGATAGTGTGAATAGAATTTGTATATATGGAAATCAGTATAAAATTGCAATTAATTACAATTTGTAAAATATAGCACTGTCAGGGACAGAGTTTCGTACAAACCGAAAAAGTCGTATCGTAATAGTTTCAACTGTTTGTTTTCGAACCCTAAAAAATAAGAAAAAAACCGGTGTGAAACGGTAATTCTGTAACGAACTTACTCGGTAAGGCGACGTAAATGGACTACTAATTTATGGTAACAACGAAAATTGCTTTCAAAAAAGCCGGAGCAATGCTATGAATAAAATTTCAGTTATCCGACCGCCGCTTCGCTTGGCACGATTTAAATATTTAATACTGAACGTACGGTTCCTAGAGCTTCATAATCTGCGTATAGGTCATAGAGATATATTGTTTTAGGTGAGGGTTAATCGCAAACATCCATATTACCTTACCTAGAAAAGATTGTTTAAATGCTAAAATCTCTATGCAATAAATATCTTCTGCAAAGTTATAATAAATAACCACCTTTCAACACCGACGTTTAATATTTGTGATTATTCAGAATATTATTTTAGATTTTGTTAAACAGCTAAAACAAAATATATAATAATTAAAATATTTTTTGTTGTATTTAGCTAATTAGCTAATTAGATATGTATTTTTTATTCTAAATTTGTGTTTAAATTGTACGTTCTTTTATATACTTCATTCTGTTTATGTCAATAGTTTTACCAATATGTATTTCCGTATACTTAGTCTTTTCGTTTTACCTATACACAAATAAAATAAAACTACTACATTTTTTATATAAGAACAATTATTATAAATAACAAAAATAATATTAAAACAAATATAGATTTAAAAATGACATATATTTCATGTGAATAGAATAGAAAATCATTTATTCAAATAAACTTAATTTTGCTTAAATTAAGTTTATTTGAATAAATGATTTTCTATTTTTGAATAGTTTAATTATTTATTAATTTTATTTTATTAACTAATTATTTTTTTAAACCACCACTCGTTCGGAAAGCTGTCTTATCACAAGATGAACGAGCAAGAAACTTGTACGTTGCTCTTTTAAATAATCCTTGTAAGTTCACATTTTACAAGTAGAAACGTGTGAATACAAACTACCAATAAGCACTAATTTATTAGGGTCAAATATTAAAACACAATCAGATTAATTCAATCGTAGTAATAAGAGCAGACCAGTCCCTATGAGCAGCACTCGTTCACGAGTATGACGGATGAGCCAGCCATCACTGCGCTCGACCATATTTTAGGGAGCCCAATGACCCGGCCCACACGGCCACATATCTGGCCATTTTAGTGATCATTCCACTCGACCACGTCATAACTAAATCGTCATATATAAATTACTATATGGTAGTTACAGTATTCGCACATGTGAATGTTCTTTATATATGTATAAAATCACAATTAGTATAGGACATCCGTAATATTCACTGTACATCCGTGCGAAGGCGGAGCGAATCGCTAGTAAGCCTTATAAAGGGAATCACCGGTCAAGTGTATCCCAAATTTTTCCATTACATCGTGACAGTAAAATACCCCTTTAGATTTATTGCAGGGACGAGCCAATGGTTATAGTAAGAGCACTTTTACATTTATTGTCTCCTACCATTTTTACAACATGAATATTAAATCATTTCATTGAAATAATGTAAGTAATGAATTCTAGTATATACGTGTTAATAAGGGTTTAAAAGAATGCTTTAAAATCCTTATTATAAATTACCTATTAGAAAAGTTATCAATTAAAATTTAGATCAGATATAAGTACTTCAATTTCACAACAACCCTTCTATGTAGTTTTAATGATGTATCATATGTACATGCGATAATTATATTTTCAACTTAGAAAGGAAAATATAAAATAAATACGCACCTTTGTACTAATAATAATAATAATATTAATAAACTCTTTATTGTGCACATAGAAGAAATACAATAAGAAAGAAAAAAAAAACAAAAAATAGAAAATTATGAACAAAAGGCGGTCTTATCGCTATAAGCAATTTCTTACAGACAACCTTTGTACAGAATTTTCAATAGTGAAATAACTATAATTATACATTAATACCCTTTCACTGACGCTTTGTCTATCCATCCATATGTTAAAGCACTGTAATTCAATTTTAGAAAGATATCTTTATTTGTTAGACTCTAGAGTCCAACGAACAAAGACATCTGCCTTTAATCTAATGTTACGCTCGACGTCTGTACATCACTTAACATTTATACCATTATTATTTTATAATATTATACTGAATCGAATTGTGATATAATTAATGTAACTAAACGGGTCTTAATACGAATAATTTTATGAATAAATAAGATGGTGCTAGATCAAACAGTTAGCTGTGATCACAGCTAACTGTTTGATTTCATATGCAACGTCCGGCTCTTGACCACGAATAGTGCAAACTTGTCGAAACGAGGAGAGAACTATATACCTTATTTAGCATAAAATTATTCACGTTAAAACCTATTTGACTATATTAATAACTAGCTAACCCGTTAGTAACTATATTCATAATTAGCTACTATGTATAATAACTATACATCCGGTTTCGCCCGGGTTTATAGGTATTATGCACATAAACCTTCATCTTGAATCACTCTATCTATTGCTAAAAGTTGCATTAACATCTTCATACGACATTTTACTTTGTAAAGATATGTACCAAACTTGTTGTAGTTCTATTTTATATGTATATAGGTAAAACGGAAATCTATAGAAAATTACTTGGAATACGCAGATATATATTGGTAAAACTATTGACAGAACAGAATGAAATATAAAACAAGAATGTACTATAAAAGAAGTATAAATTTAAATATAAATTTAGAATAAAAAATACATTAGTCAGTAACAACAAAACTCATAAATTCAAAAAATTGTTATGTAATGTGTAGATTTTAGTTTAAATCCCGAATTATTAAACCAATTATGCAAACCCATACCAGAGATGGAACAAAATTAATGAGAAAGTTTATGTTCAATAGAGGGCGAATCGGGAACCATTAACCCCCTATTTCTTAGCTATAAACCCCAAATAACGGGCAACCGTAGATTGTTTAATTAAAACCATTTTGATTGTACGTAAACAGCACTCTGTATATACAATACAATACGATACTATGTTATTAAAGTTTCAACACAAGCATAGTGTTTGTTATCTTCAATATTATTTTTTATTTATTTGTTTAACTAGTTAATATTGGGGACTAATGGATATTTTTTATGAATTAAAAAAAATGGAATAAAAAAATATGGTCGAGCGCAGTGATGGCTGGCTCATCCGTCATACTCGTGAACGAGTGCTGCTTGTAGGGACTGGTCTGCTATTATCACTATGACTGATTTAATCTTATTGTACATTTATATTTGACCCAAAAAACTAGTGCTGGTTTGTAGTTTGTATTCACACGTTTCGATTTGTAAATGTAAACTTACAAGCATTATTTAATAGAGCAACACACAAGTTTCTTGCTCGTTCTTCTTGTGATGAGACAGCTTTCCGAACGAGTGGTAGATAAAAAACAAATTGTTATGACTGTTCAAAAGTGCTTAAATTAAGTTTATTTGAATAAATGATTTTCTATTCTATTCTATTCTATTCTGAATGATAATGCAATGAAGACCTCACCTGCGCTAAACACTGGCGGGGCACCAGTGGAGAATGATAAGATGAGCATGTGGACAGGTTAATTAGCTCTTAAGAAAGTTTGGAAAAAAATCATTAAAAGGACAATAACTAATTTTGTGAAAATTTCAACTCTAGCGGCCTCAACGGGATCATTCTAAACGGTTTTAACCTACAGTTTTAATTATGAATGATCTAATATGCCTTATTTATTGTTGTCATTTTATCACTATCAATTGGTGATCATGAACAAAAGATACAAAATTTTAATACCACAATTATTTTCCTTCCGCGTCCTAGGTTGTAGAATGTACTACCTGCCCAGTTTTTTTCGAGAAACTACAGTATGGGGTTTTTCGAGATATATTAAGGTTTCTTAACGCGCACGTGCTACCCCTGGTGTTTCAGGCGTCCATAGGTTATGGTAACCATTTACCATCAGTGCTGCTGTTTGCCACCTACGTAGTATAAAAAAAATCAAGCCTAACGTCTCCTTAATGATTACGATAGTAAAGTTACGAGCATGCAAGCACTTCGATTATGTTTTTGTCGGAAATTTTATGGCAGGATTAGACGTGGGTAAAGACTCGACCCTTGGTATTTTTAAGAAGTCTCTTTCTGTGTTTTTATGGCATCAGGCATCATTCGCAAAACCCGTACTAATAAAATAAATGTAAAATTGACTGTGTAACTTGGTGTCTTAACTACTCTAAGAAAAGAAAATGAAGGAAATATAAATGATCTTTATTAAAATAAACTTAACATAAGCACTTTTGAATAGACATTTTTTTTCTATCGTCCATTCATCAAAACGCAGTCTCATCATCAGAGGAATGGCTACTCCACACCCAGTAATTTCACTGTCATAATAGCTATACCCTTGGAATTGAAACACACCTTACAAAGAAGTGCATGAAATAAATGGACTATTACGTAGAGGTACTCAACCAGAGGACTTTTAACAAAGTCTAACCTTCCTTACGATACGTATACAAATAACCATTCTCCATGAAAGCCGGAAGGTGAAAGAACATACAAATTGCAAACAATTAATTTCACCTCAACAATCTACTTGGACATTATATATTTGAATACTTCCTCATAGCTCGTAATAAAGGGAGCAAAATAAAAACATGTCACTTACTTTTTAATGTGCCACAAAATAACAATAAAAAGTAAAAAGAACGTAACAAATGCTTGTTATAAAAGTGATGGAACGTTATATTATATCTGCAGGCTGCCTCGTATAATGGACGAGAGCGAACAACTTTTACAATTTGTGACCAAGATTTTTTGTTGGTTTATATTTTGCACATTGATATTAATACACACGTGTTGTGTTTAGTTTTCCAACCGACTTGATAACAAAGTATCGTGGAAATAAGATGTTTTTCAATGTTAAATTAAATTTATTTGCATTGCTCAATTAAAAGTGATGGAATATTATATTATATCTGCAGACTACCTCCGTATAATGGACGAGAGCAACTTTTACAATTTGTGACCAAGATTTTTTGTTGGTTTATATTTTGCACATTGATATTAATACACACATGTTGTGTTTAGTTTTCCAACCGACTTGATAACAAAGTATCGTGGAAATAGATGTTTTTTTATGTTAAATTAAATTTATTTGCATTGCTCAATTAAAAGTGATGGAATATTATATTATATCTGCAGACTACCTCCGTGTAATGGGCGAGAACGAGCAACTTTTACAATTTGTGATCAAGATTTTTTGTTGGTTTATATTTTGCACATTCATATTAATACACATGCGTTATGTTTAGTTTTGCAACCGACTTGAAAAAAAAAAGTTATTTACATTAAACAAATAAACAAATAATGAAATACTGTATTGTATCCATAAGCTGCCTCCGTATAATGGTGAATAACAAGCAACTTTTACAATTTGTGACCAAGACTTTTTATTGGTTTGTATTTTGCACATTGATATATTTACACACGCCTTGTGTTTAGATTTGCAACTGACTTGATAAAAAAGGGTTCTGAGAAATATTTTTTTTTGCTGTCCAATTAATGTCATTTGCATTAGACAAATAAAAAATATAATTGTATATTACCACACTGCGTGTACTGTAATATATCACGTAGTAATTTTGTTAAGAATAGAAAGATGACAGGATCTCACTCTTTTCTGTTTACCATAATCACACTATGAGAACGGTAAACTAGCATCCTTTGTTTTCAAAGTCGGCTAGCGGGAAACAAAGCAATATACGCTGGCTGTCAAGGCATAAGCTTCAGGGATATCCTTTCGACTTCCTAATAACATTTTAATAATAAACTCGCGAGCTCCTCAGAACAAAGAGGAAAGTTCATATATTATGGCACAAGTTGGAAGCGGACAGCGATATTGTTGCAACGTGTACTTAGTTATCATATTAAACTCCTATTACATATAGGAGTTTAATATACTCGCTTTTCAACCTATAATGAAAGCGAATATGATTACTTTAGCCACGTTACTCCGCGCGGGATGTTTCTAATGACAATTTCCTGAAATTCTTCCATAGTACATATCTCGTTAGGAAAAGTGTGGTATGTAGACAACATATGTTAACAATTTTAATGGATCTCCCCTAACAGATATTGATCAATAGAGTAGAACAGTCAAATACCATAATTAAAAAAAGAATACAAATATAATTACACAAACCAGTCGTTTATTTTTAAGAGATTATGCAAATAATAAAGTTCCAAATTTGAAAATATATCGTGAATATAAACATATAGTTAATCTCATCTGTCAAGCAAATGTAGACACTAGATGTATAAAGACAAGAATTTTGTGCATAATTTATATAATTTGGAAATGAATTATATTATTTTGCTGTTAGTAACTATAACGTTTCTTCGCTAATATAGGCTTCGTAAGGTCTAACATAATTTAATTGAGGCTGGAAAGCTGATCAAATTAGAAACGCCTCGTGTAATAATCACTATTACATCATTATCATGTGCTTCGTCCTTATCCCATTTATTTGGGGTCGACGTAATATGTTTTTCTCATCCAATCACTACTACATATATCTATAGATAACAGAAAATCCGTTGATTTTATCCGAGTATCGCTATAATCTATGTCAAACTCGAACTTCGAAATGCTTGTCTAAAACTGTTTAAAGTACTGTCAAATTCGCTGCAATTTATAACTCAGACCAGCGCGCAAGACAAGAAAAAAGGCAAAAAGATTTATAGTGGATTCCCGCGCTACAAATCAACTGAACCTGTCCGAATTTGAAAAAAAATCTACGAATTACGTGCAATTCTTTTTATACTTTCAACGCTGTTTTTATGCAGCAGTTAATTATTACCCCATTATAGTGAAATGTGGAAAACACTTAAAACCAAATGCAGCAGAAGATAAATGGAATGATATGTAATAATACATTTATATACAAAGAAAATTGTCACAGATATGATTTATGTTCTGTGATAATTATAGTTTTACTAGCTGTCCTGGCAAAAGTTGTTTTGCCTTAAAATAAAATAAAAAAATTTGGGGTTGGACTACCCCTAACATTTAGGGGGATGAAAAATAGATGTTGGCCGATTCTCAGTACTCAATACGCTCACAAAATTTCATGAGAATCGGTCAAACCGTTTCGGAGGAGTATGGGAACGAAAACTGTGACACGAGAATTTTATATACAAGATTTATTTTCTCCTTCTTACCATTTTTGGATTACTATTCATATTAATTTTTGCCATATATACAGAATGTTTGTTCTTACTCTAATATTGTCATTGTGAACTATGCACCTATAATATATACTATATATATGTATACTAAATACTCGTACTATATTATAGTTTAAAAAGTATACTAAATGCATACTTTCTAAACAAAAAATAATAATAATATAATTTCTCTCCTTATTAGAATTGAATAATAAAATAGAAAATTGTTTATTTCATGTTAAATTAAATTGATAATATAGAAACTGTTGCGAATATACCTGATTGTCCGCTCCAGAGGCACTGGATAACGTTGCATTGTGGACCCAGTGCTTCTGGACGTGGACACAGATATATGAATTAAATATATCTACGTATATGTATATTATAAGTTACTAACATAGTTTTATAAGTTTTTACTAATACAATATGGATGTAATCCGAATTAAAATTAAATAAATAAATAAAATAAATAGAACTATTTTACAGTATCACCGAAGTTTCAGGCGTTTTATCAGTTTTATAAAAAATAAATGTGTTCTCGTCCCTATGGACTTAGTGGGTGTATGTCGCTAGCTTTCTTTTTTAATTAGCACAGATTAAGTTACTAGGCCACTCAACTGAGATTAGCGCTAGCTCAAGAAAAAGGTGGATTTCAGAGGCCTCTTTTAACTTATTTGCTCAGGGATAAACTGTTGGAAGGCGATAAGAGTGTATATAAATGGAAGATTATACTTAGTATTGAGTATCAACCTCCTTTTTGAAGTGAGATTTATTTGTGCGTACACTATCGAAGACTCTAAACTTCTGCATTTTCCGGTAATAAAATAAATAGACCTATTTCAATATATCTCAAATTCTCAATATATATAAAAACAATTAAGCAGTATATTTCAGAATGATTACTTAAATAATGTTTTATTAAAACAAACATTTAGTCATAAATTTGTCACTAAAAATAAATATATCATAAAAAGCAACAAACAAGTTTCTTTATATCCGTCTTTATTTCTTAAGACTGTAAGAAGTGCGTACCATAAAATTAAGTCATTTATTTGGGATACCCATACACATATATGTCTTGCTTCAATTCATAAATATTTTTTATAATATTGACAAGTAGATTTTTAATAAAAAATAAATTTCATATAATATATAATAATTGCTAGATAACGTTGAAGAACCATAATTAAATTACAAAAATTGTATTTATAAACTAAATAATTAAGTTAAGAACCTATTTATACAAATATAATAAATTATATTTCATAATTTATTTAAACAATTAGCTTATTTAAATAGTTATATTTGTTTATGCCTGTTACAATAACAAAAAACAAAGCTTTAAATATTAGCTATGTATTTTGTTATTGTAACAGCCATAAAGAAGTCTAACTATACCGTACATAATAGAGTCGTGAACATACATTTTTCTAATGAAATCTTAAGACCTGAAGAATGTTCTACTGATAAGTAATCCGAGTCTGCATCGAGATTGTAGAATTTACAAAACAACACCATGTAATTTAGCGTTAATGAAATTAAACTTACTTTTTCCCTCCCGGGAGATATAAAAACTTTTTCAATTAAATGGACCCAAGCATTGTGTTATGTTTGTGTTTATTTACATTTTTTTACGATTTTTTTTAATGATTTGTAATGTTGTTAAAACTTGTACAGTATTATATTATCTTGACGTTTTTGCTTTTATATAATAATGATTTTCTTGGTGTAATGCGAATGAGTTTATTTATAGAGAATTCAATTTCTCAGACAATAATATCAAGTGTTTAAATATTTACATTATTTCTATTTTATTTAGTGGTAATAAATGTAATTTTGGTGTATATACCGTATGTATTTATATTCATATACGTCTAGTAAAAATTACGGTTATTTCAATATTACCAACATAGACTCCAATTTTAATTACATGTATAGATTCTTTTTTCGACGACTTCGGTGGTCTAGCGGTCTGGCACACCGCTTTACGTCCGATGGTCGCGGGTTCGACTCCTCGCACGTCACAAACATTTATATTCATGATTCATGATTGTTTGTATCGGTCCAGGTGTTTTCTATGTATAATATGTATGTATTTACGAAAAAAAAAATCTATGTATTTGTATCAGTTGTCTAGTACCTATAACACAAGCTTTAGCTAGCTTAACTTGAGTCTAGATGGTGCCGTGTAAATTGTCCTGAGATTATTATTATTTTTAGACCATCGTGGTCTAGAAAATATTCGTTGTTAGAAATTACACTATACGACATTACTGTATATTTGTCTAATAGGATTATGCGTACCTAAATAAAGTACTAAAATGCTTGCACAGTTCCTCTTCTACGTTAGTATTCATTATCCTTTTTAGTACGTTTGTAAGGTCCCCCGGGGTCTGCTTTCCTAACCCTCAGGTTAGATTAGGTTATACAGCGTGAACGAACACGACTTACCTTTGCATCTTCTGAGGTACACTAGACCCATTTCAAAGTGTATTAACTCAATAGAATAATAGCGGTGGGAATGGGTAGAGCTTATTAGTAATGTGGACTAATAACCTCATTACTAACAATGTACCATGACAGGTTGATCTCCACGCTGTACGCCTGGAAATTATCACTATAAATTCGTGGTGAATTTGTCACGATGGGATAACTGACCTGACCTCCTGTTCATCTTATCATATTCCACTGGTGTCCTGCCAGCAAACTATTAAGATAAATTCTTGGTGAAGTTGTCACGATAGGATAACTGACCTGACCTCATGTTCATCTTATCATATTCCACTGGTGTCCTGCCAGCAAACTATTAAGATAAATTATTGGTGAAGTTGTCACGATGGGATAACTGACCTGACCTGGTGTTCATCTTATCATCCTCCACTGGTGTCCTGCCAGCAAACTATTAAGATAAATTCTTGGTGAAGTTGTCACGATGGGGTAACTGACCTGGCCTCATATTCATCTTATCATACTCCACAGGTGTCCTGCCAGCAAACTATTAAAATAAATTATTGGTGAAGTTGTCACGATGGGATAACTGACCTGGCCTCATATTCCACTGGTGTCCTGCCAGCAGACTATTAAGATAAATTCTTGGTGAAGTTGTCACGATGGGATAACTGACCTGATCTCATGTTCATCTTATCATCCTCCACTGGTGTCCCGCTAGCGTAAACTATTAGAGTAAGTGAATGAACCATTCCCGTATCAACCCTTAAAAAATAAAATAATATCGTTATTCATAATATTATTACATCATTATAGTACTAACAATCAGTAATCATTCATCTGCTTCTTCCTTATCCCATTTATTTGTGGTCGGCGTAATATATTTTTCTCTTCCATTCATCCCCGTTTGCAGTCATCTCGTTATTTACTACCAATCACTAATTATTGCAGCATAGTTATTTTTATTTATGGCGACAATGTATCTACAAAAATGTATTGTCAATAGCCAACATTAGTTAAAAAACCAGAAAATACATATATTCATAATATCTCTATTTTTTAGTTATTTCCACTGGTTTAAAAAGAATGAGTTTAAATTAAATGCATAGTTGATGACCACAGTGGTGGCGGTTTGGCATCGCACTGATAAGTACGTGAATTCGAAACCAGCAACATCAAAATACTTGTATTCAGGTGACGGTGTAATTATATGAATGGATCTGAGTTTTTTGTATCTTTATAATTTTAGTAATTAATAAATATAGATAGATAGATAGATAAATTCTTTATTCACAATTACAGACACATAACATACATGAGATACAGAAAAAAACATGAATTAATAAAATATATATAGGTGACTTTATGTGCCGCAAAAGTGAAAAGGCAGCCAACTCAGTATAATGCTACAGATAACTCTGCAGCGCTGATATTCTGTTGGCTCCTTACTTATACTAAACTTATTACTAAAAAAAAATACATACATATTAAACTTCGAGCTCTTTATCAAAATATATAAAGTATGAATAAACTGTAAATAATGTGATGAATTATATTATTAAACTACTTATACTACATTTAACAAGGATTACACATATATTGATATGGTAAAAGGCTCCGCGAGACTAATGATGACAAAGATATACTTATTACTAAAAAAAATACATAAATATTAAACTTCGAGCTCTTTATCAAAATATATAAAGTATGAATAAAATGAAGTATTTATGTACATTTATCAGAATTATAATTCAATGGGCACTAGCCATCTATGGAACATATGACATATACATTCTTCATCATCATTTCAGTCCGGAAGACGTCCACTGCTGAACAAAGGCCTCCCCCAAAGATCTCTACGACGATCGACATGTACATTAATGACTTAAAATTGACTACAATTTTACATAGTTAGATAGCCCGTTTACAAAATTACCTGACTTCGTTAACTGCAAAGTAAATTTGAAGGTAAAACAAACTGAAATAACAATTAGAAGAACAGAAGCGAGATGAAAAATCACATTGGCGGAATTAATTCATCGCTTTAATCACAGACGACGTTCGTCTCAGTCGCTTAATCGGTTTAATAACAAACTCTCAGGGATGCCAACAGTATCAGGGTCTTCGTACTGATAGAAAAGAAAAGAAAGAAAAGAAACCAGTTGAGTCTCATGCTAGTTCAATTGAATCTATATACTGAACTGGATTCGGATCTTTTTCGGTAGGGAAAAAATAGATAAATAGATAGAATTAAATATTATTTGCATTATATAGTAAAAGAAAAACGTTACATTTAAATATTTTTCAATACATCTATGTTCATACTATAGACCGGCCTTATTGCTAAGTTTTTTTAATATTGATACAAAAAACTTAATGTTCATGTTATGTTCATGTTCATGTGGGTAGAGTGTCCTACATAAATAATTTTTGATTTGATTTGATAGAAAACTTTTCGTACTGATAGAAAAGAAAAGAAAGAAAAGAAACCAGTTGAGTCTCTTGCTAGTTCAATTGAATCTATATACTGAACTGGATTGGGATCTTTTTCGGTAGGGAAAAAATAGATAAATAGATAGAATTAAATATTATTTGCATTATATAGTAAAAGAAAAACGTTACATTTAAATATTTTTCAATACATCTATGCTCATACTATAAACCGGCCTTATTGCTAAGTTTTTTTAATATTGATACAAAAAACTTAACGTTCATACGTGGGTAGAGTGTACTATATAAATAATTTTCATTTGATTTGATAGAAAACTTTTGGTTCGAAGCAAGATATAACCATGATGAGATCTTAAGCTACAGGAAATACGAGTAAATTATTCTCGAGAATATACACAATTACACATACATACATTTTTTTTCTGTAATTTCCTCAATGTAAAACTATCTTCAAACAGGTCATGTCCTTCATACAAGTCATTATAATGACCTGGTACGGACAGCAGTGACATAGGGTTATGTTGAGACTTCAATATTATATCTGTTTCTTCTTTTTTAATGTACTCGGGATTTTTTTTTTTTGTAATTTATATTGTCTTATAAAATGTGTACATTTAAAAAAAATATTCTTACATCTAGCTACCCCCCTCTCACTTCTTATTGTCGAAATATGACCAATTTTTGTGAGAGACACACTACCTGATGGCAAGTTTTAACCGTCGTCTTTATATTAATAAGTTTGTCACTGCGACAAAAATTTCGTATTTAATTACTATACAGAGCGCAAGACGTAGCAACTTGAAGCTATCACGCTATCACCCCTCCACACTTCCGTCCTCACATATTTATGAAAATTTGAAAATTTACAAGACAGACAAATATTAAAAAGAAAATGGCAACCCTGCACAGTCTTATGTCAGGTACAGCGAACAAGCGGCTGCAAAGGCAAGATAATTCGCTGCTAATATTTACAGGCGTTTCCCGTTTGCGTGGCCTGACTTGTATACGTAATTAGATAATGTGTCCTCAACTTTGAGCTGTTGATGTGTTGAATTTATTGCTCCTCGCAACTATACTCCCCGCATTGAAATATGGTACACGTGACAAATTCGTTCATTATTTCATTCATTCTTTCATTTATTCATTTCGTTCAGTCATTGTAGATTAAATGTTAGTGGCATTTAAAATTGTAATAATTAGTATAATAATATCTCAAGACAACAAACACAGCGCCAACTAGTCCCAAGCTAAGCAGAGCTTATGTTATGGGTACTAATCAACCGATATAAATATAATAATACTTTTTTTGGGTATTGTATGTACAAAATATATAAAATATACATATAAAACACCCAGAACAACACAAACAATCATACTGTAAACAAATATTTATACCATACAAGGAATTGAACCTGTGATCGGAATTAAGGCGCTGTGCTAGAGTCTAGACCACCAAGGCTCTGTGATATTATTGTGTTAGTACACATTGATACTAATACAACATTTGTCGAAAGTTTTTGAAAAAAATATACTCATTCATTAACAATAAAGTTATATTATATAAAATTATTATATTATATTTATTAGAATAGTTATATAATAAATTATTAACATTTTTCATATATAAAATCGGTCAAATTCGCTGAAATGTATTTTGCAAATTGCTACCGAATGTACCAGAAAACATGTGTCAAAAGTTATAAAAATACGCTCTCGAAACCCTCTGTCAGATTGACGCGATTGGTGATTTGAAAAGGGTGGAGAGACGTCATTACGAGAGGGCATCGCGACGTCAGTTCGGATGACGTCAGTCTCAGAACCTCTGCCGTTGATGAACCCTTGATGTTATTGGTTTAATGTCAAATAAGTGCCAGATACACAGAAAATTGAAAATATTTTTATAGGTATTTGAAAATAATTAATGAATAGAATAGAATAGAGACCCATTTATTCAAATAAAATTACTTTTAAATAGTCATTACATCTTTTAATCTACCGCTCATTCGGAAAGCTGTCTCATCGCAAGAAGAACGTGCAAGAAACTTGCGTGTTGCTCTTTTAAATAATTTTATTGTTAATGAATTCAGTTGTTCTGGCATTTTAATACTAGTATCAGGTATTTTAATAAATAATAAATTTATACCATCATTAAATATAATAATAATGATATTTAATTGGTATTTAAATTCAGTGTTATTGGCAGAGCTTGATCAGTTTATACATTGTTAATTTTATAGTATAACAATAATATTAAACTTATGTTTAATATTATTGTTATAAAAAACCCTGGACCAATCAATACTGCGCCATTTAATCCCAAGTTAGATAACTGGTATAAATACTTACATAGATTCCTTTTGTATGTATGTATGTACAAATAAATAATTTGAAGAGATTGGTGATTTGAAATGGATGGAGAGTCGTCAGTTCGGAGAGATTCTCTACCGTTGATGGAACTCTTGGTGTTATTGGTTTAATGTCAAATAAGTGCCAGATAGACAGAAAATTGGGTGGTATTTGAAAATAATTAATGAATTTAGTTGTTGTTGTATTTTGGTTCATAATTTTGTTTTTTTTTTTAGATAAACCACAAAATTCTGGGTTTATATTTTTTACAATAGTCGTGGTTAAAGGTTTTAATACTGGATTTTAGGGTTCCGCACCGTACATGTAAATTCCGTGATTCTTTGTATCAATTGAAATAAAATATAGAAGAGAAATATACATTCCGTCACAAATAAGATTATATGTATATAAGAAAAGAATATCAAAACAAATCATAAAAGAACTATAAACAAACTGCCAGCAACGGCTGTCATAGTGCTGTCTATCAATATATCATAGCGATCTCAGAAACTATTAATACTTTCAATTTAAGATTTACAATAGTTTTTGATACTGTTGAGTAATAATGAAACATGTTTCTTTCGTAACAAGGGTGTTTGTAATATAAGAATTTAAATATGAACCGTTAATTTTATTTCTATTATCTTTTATGAAAAACAGTTTTCTTTTTTTATGGAACTGGGTTCTATTCCCCGCACAGTGCAAACTCTTGTGTTCATGAGTATTATTGCTTGTATGCATTTACAAAAAAAAGATTTATATAGATACATAGATGTTTCTTGTAAGTACGTACATATTATATACAGAAAACACTCGGACTACTAGAAACAATCCGAACTTAGGAATACAAATTTTTGTATCGTGCGAGGAATCGAACCTATAGCATCGGAACTAAGGCGGTGTGCTATGACCATCGGAAGGAAGTCATAGGCAATCATAACCAAAGACCACCATTAAACATTTTGGTGTTTAAATAAATTTGTCTATGTTTACATAAACACTAAATATTCTATTTCCGAAAATAAACATGATTTTCGGAAATAGAACTAGAAATAGTCTTTATTCAAATATACTCAATACTTTTGAATAGTCGTATTTTTTATTCTACCACTCATTTGGAACGCACACTCATCACAAGAAGAGAAAAGAGCAACCACATGAGAAAGTAACATGTGTTGCTGTTTTGAATATATGTTTTTTTATATAAATAATTACATAATAACAAGTAACCCTTCAGAACCCTCAGTTTCCGACACCGATTCTCACTTCACCTTTTTTATATTATTCTCATCACATGTTGTTAAGATGCGATATGAGGTGGAATAACGGAAACCCAAACTCAGTTCAATAAATTCGAATTTCCCTTAACATCAAAGGCAGGCGCAATCTTAGTCATAACAATAAAATATTACGAGGATTTTTTTGCATCGACTTGCAATATTCAGAGGGATGTGATATAAGAGCCATATTACATAGAGGCTAGGCTTATTGAGTTTGACGTGACGTAGCGTAACCGGATATATAGTACCTTTACTGTTGAACTGAAAAAATTAAAAAAGCAGTATTTTTATGTAACTGGAAACTCAATATCTAAAAAAAATTTAAGGAATTTCCAATTTGGAAGGCCAAGCTAACTTTTTACGGCCTGGGAGTCTAGCGGTTTAGCACACTGTTTTACTTCCGTCGCGATAGACGCAATAGTAGGTGATAGTTACCACTTTCTACCATCAACTTCAATATACTCTGTTATTATTTTCAAGTCGTTTTAATATGAAATCCTTATGTTAACACATAAACGATAGATATGTCAATTTTCGGTTCATCGCGATTTTACAATTTTATTATAAGTTTTTACTTTCTTTTTCCATTTATATTAACTTAAGTAAATTAAGTGACTTCGTCCACATATTATGTTGACCAAGTACTGAAAAAAATATTCAATAATCTAACCCAAATAACAAGTTTCATAGTTCTCGCTTCAACAATGACGATTTTCTATACAAACTTTCATCTCCCCTGTCAAACACTGAAAACCTTTTTTTGCATTAACAGGTAACCTTGTGTCTTTTCTTAAGGTCTAGACTATTTGTATACCAAATTTAATTTAAATCGGTTCAATAGTTTTGGCGTGAAAGCGAGACAGACAGACAGACAGAGTTACTTTCGCATTTGAAATGTTAATAAGGATAAACCGAGATAACTTCATGTCATCAGGTTCTATATTAGCATTGATATAACCTTCATGCGAGTGGCACACGCTCCTGATAGCATATTGAGTCAATTTCCAGGTTATTTATAGCTGCCGCGTTGCAGTCTCGCAATAAATAAAAAAATAGTCGAATACCAAGCAGTAGTAAATTTAACATATAAAAAAATATGTGTAATTACACAAAAATACATATCTTCCTAATATTATAAACGCGAAAGTCTGTGAGTGTGGATGGATGTTTGTTACTCTTTCACGCAAAAATACTGAACGGATTATGATGAAATTTTACAGTAACATAGCTTATACATCAATGTATAGGCTATCAAAATCACACAGCTAGTATAATATATTACTAATAATAGAAATATACTAGCTGTGTGATTTTGATAGTATTAATTTTATGAAGAAATCTACACTAACCATAAGGTTAGTGTAGATTTCTTCATAAAATTAATGTTCTAACTTTACCTTTTGGGCTTCCATCAAAGAAAATAGATTGTATATTTCAAGAAACTATCTCACTTCATAGTAGACAGACAAAGGCTGAGTTTTGGCTGAAAACAATGTAAATCAACGTCAAACGTAGCTGATGTAGTTCCAGCGAAGTTTGTGAATAAATCTATTGAAATTTTTGGCCCGCTCCCCACTATGAAACGGTTTGGTCCATCTTTAAACCGTTACGACCCAGTTATGACTGCAATCATAATAAACTACTGTGGTGTTAAGAAATCTCTGGTCGTTTTTGAAGCATTATAGTAATATAATAAATAATAATAACGGCCGAGGATAATGAGTATTCTAGTCTTACGCTAAGCAGAGCTTATGGGTACTAGACATCTGATACAAATACCTTGGTTGGTTGGAGTTGGTTGCCTATTCACCTTTTCACATAAAGTCAACTTCATTTCTTTTATTTGTTCATGTATTTTTCTATATCTCATGTATTCTGCGCCTGGAATTAGTAAATAAAAGAAATTCTATCTAAAGAATATAATTATTCTTAAAGAATTATTCTATTATATTTACAGAATAATTTCTTTAGATAGAATTTCTTTTATTTATTTGTTGGTAATTACCAACAAATAATTACATGTATATGCCGTGCTAAAAATAAAATTACATTAAATTACTTAACTTGGGTCTGGATGGCGCTATGTGATTTGTCCTGAGATTATTGATATAAAAAAAATTACACTCACAGTTTCAGAAAAGATTTTTAAGCGCATTTTTACGGCTCTTATTCGTGAAGTGGATATTACGAACGTGCGAATGAGGAACTCAACTCCGTAAATATCTTTAAAAAAATACAATTTGAATTTAAATGTTCCATTTCTAAATTTTAAATAAATGAACAACCTTTGTAACGTTCTACATTGCACGTGTCAAACAAAATTAATAAGGAGTATTTAATTTCATTTCGTGTGTCTCTCGTAATTAGAAAATTATGAGGTATTTTCTTAAGGGACTGTTAAATTAAATAGCCATAATAATTAATAGATGCCTTTGTTTAATGTATTTTCATTAATATATTTGTAGAAGTATTTGAGTTGAGTATCTTCTTCGAGTTCCACTCGTATCGGAGGTCGGACAGTGTTATGACAATTTTGATTTTTAAAGCTCCTGCTCTAATGTGAGAGGCTGTGCTATGTCTAAACTATTTCTACAAGTTTTTCAGCCAGTAAAGTCGTCTCCTCCGTTCTTCTTTCCCCACGATCTTCTTCTGGATAATTCTGTATTTGTAATGTCACATGAGACATGTTTATAGAAAATATTTGTCGTGACAAATATTTTTACTGTAAAATATTTGTAAAAAATAGTTGTAAAACAATATCAAATAATAAGTAATAACAGATATTTATAATATCAGTGTGAATAAAAATTCTGTTATCTTATATATAAAATTCTCGTGTCACAGTTTTCGTTCCCATACTCCTCCGAAACGGCTTGACCGATTCTCATGAAATTTTGTGAGCGTATTGAGTAGGTCTGAGAATCGGCCAACATCTATTTTTCATCCCCCTAAATGTTAGGGGTAGTCCAACCCTATTTTTTTTTTATTTTAAGGCAAAACAACGTTTACCGGGACAGCTAGTTTTTCTATAAAGATTACGTGTTAAAAATTAATTTCAGAAATTATTGTAGGTTTCCATTTTATTAAACAATTAACTACCGCCTGTAAATATTTAAATTGTATACAGAAAATACAAAATACATTTGTACAAAGAATATAATTTCCATTCATGATTTCATTAATCAACAATATGCCTGAAATATATTATGTGCGATACGTCCTTGCTTATTTAATCTGTGTGGGATACAGTTATTGTATCACTAAATTGAATTTTATTTTAAATCTAATAGTGTTAATTTTGTTATAGCACAGAAGCAGAGTATTTGAACTTTTTTTTATGGAATGTTTAGGATGAAATTGCTGTATCACTAAATTGTGTTTTATTTGGAAGTTAATAGTGTTCATTTTATTATAGCACAGGAATACAGTATAACAACTTTTGTTATGATACGTCCTTGCTTATTTAATTTGATTTGGATAAATTTGCTGTATTACTAAATTGTGTTTTATTTAAATGTTAATAGTGTTCATTTTATTATAACATAAGAGCACAGTTTTTGATTTTTTTTATGATACTTTCTTGCTTATTTAATCTTTTCAGGATAAAATCGCTGTATCACTAAATTGTGTTTTATTTCAATGTTAATAGTATTAAT
The DNA here is from genome assembly GCF_030625045.1 of Achroia grisella. Classification (NCBI taxonomy): domain Eukaryota; kingdom Metazoa; phylum Arthropoda; class Insecta; order Lepidoptera; family Pyralidae; genus Achroia; species Achroia grisella. The sequence continues at coordinate 1,720,984 of NW_026713078.1, forward strand.
TTTGTTACAGTATAGGAGCACAGTATATGAACTTTTTTCTTATGATACGTTCTTGCTTATTTAATCTTTTCAGGATAAAATCGCTGTATCAATAAATTGTGTTTTATTTCAATGTTAATAGTGTTCATTTTGATATAGCATAGTAACACATACTTTTTTATGTCACTGGAATAGTAAACATGGTACCTAATAGTTCGTGGCAACAGCAGATCTATGTCTCACCCGTTATCCGCGTGTTTAAACTAGTCAACAAATTGGTTTATCATATCACATCTCGTTATCATAAAATGACATTGCCTTTTAGAAAGACTAATATACCTACGTGCTTTGAAATTTCACTGTCTATTCTGACCATTGATTTGAAACACAACTTAAAAAACAAGACTTTACGGCTGAAATTGTTGATACAGAACCCACGCAGACATCTTTGTAGAAAGCGTAAATACAAAACATTGTACAGTTATATATTTAGCATTCGGGTTAAAAATATTGGTTACTTTCTCTCACACATTAGAATCATTAAATTAAGTAATTACCATTAAAATCTTCCAAAGTATCTAGAAAACAACACTACTCTGTATAACGTTACACGTGATCAGGGTTGCCAAACTTAAAACTTAATAAATACTTTGAGTAAGGATAACCTATTTGTAAAATATCTAAAGGAATTATTATTCAATAAACAGTATTATGGATATTTAAACGAAGGGTTTTAGATTTTATTCTTTACTAGCTGTACACGCGACTTCGTCCGCGTGGAATTTAACTTTATTTTTCTAAAATAAAAATAGCCTAAGTTACTCCTTCTTACCTGCTTAGTTACCTGCCAAAAAAGTCCCGTCAAAATCGGTCCAGTAATTTCTGAGATTAGCCGGAACAATTAGACAGACAGACAGACAAAAATTATAAAAAATGTTATGTTGGTATATATACCGTATTTATATTCATATTCATGTAGTAAAAAATAGTTATTTTAATATTACAAACAGACACTCCAATTTTATTTATATGTATAGATTATTATTTTAATATATGATAATTGAAGAATATTAAATTATATGTAGAAATAAATGCTTAGATGATACCACTATAAGCGAATTTATAGGATAATTGGAAATTGGGGATAAGGAAAGCAAGCCACCGCATGTGTAGACCCATGTACTGTGGGTGGTGGCAACCCTACGCGTGATTATCCAGACTTATTGACGTGAAAGGCTTATTCCATACATTTATGTACGTATTATGTATGTTATTTCATACATAAATAACGTAAATATTATAAGCCTATTGTAAATACAGAAGCGGTAAATATTTGCACAGATTACTCTTTTTTGAATAAAAAATTACATGCTATGCGATAACATTCGATAAGGGAAATGCGGTTAGTAGAAACGAAAATTGGTTTATTTAATGACAAGAAAATCTATTATTAGAAGATTTATTATAGAATCAGTTTTAACAAAACCGAAAGTTTATGAATATGAACTATTATTATATTAGTTAGAATTTTTGTCTCTTTATCTGTGCGTTTGTGCTCGCTAATCTCAGAAACAGCTTAACGGCTTTACGCATTTTCACTAATGTATTGCAGACCCATGACTTCGACGCGTGAAACAAACTTTTTTTTTATTAAAATAAACAAATTTTCTAAAATAAGAGTAGTAATTATTCCTTATAACATTCTATCTGTGAGTGAAAGTCCCATCAAAATCAGAAAGTGGCAAGAATAAACAGACAGACTGACAGACAATTTTGTTTTTTCAATTTATTGATGTAAGTTCCTGTATACTTTCATATGCAATTATTGAAAAGCTGACATATCAAATGTTATTATTCGCTAAAAAAATAGTCATATTGTAATTAAAACTAATTGTTATTGCCAACACACCATCAGGATACACACAGGATCAGCTAGTTAAAATAATATATAAACGTACATACATCTAAGTATTGTGACAACTGATTTAAGTATTGTATAAATTACTTAGACTTATATTAACTTACGTAATATATTATTACAATAAGCGCAGTGACATAACGACTTACGGAAATCGTAAGTCATAACATTCTGGCAGTCTGTGTGTAAGAATAAGAAAAACATATTTTATGACAAAAAATATTATGAAGAAATGTACAAAAAAGTAGTAAATGCACGCTAAGGTTCAATCCACATTAGGATATGATATTACTACAGATAAGATAGTATTACATAATATGACGAACTAATAACCGAATTTACTAAAAATTACAATGTAGTTAATTTATATGCCTTCGAAGTCTCTCTACAAACTTCTAAAAGTTCTTGAACTGCTGTAAGATCTATATTAGAATGTGTATCTAAAAAACTGCACTGGTAGGCTCCTACCAGATTTAGCTGGGCAGGAGGAAAATACGAGCGATGAAGCTGAACGTGGCCCCTAAACTTTAAGGCCCTTAAACCTATACCCTTAATTTATATGCGTTCGAACGAAATCTCTCTACAAACTTCTAAAAGTTCGTGGCCTATCTAGAACTGCTGTAAGATCTATATTAGAATGTGTATCTAAAAAGCTGCACTGGTAGGCTCCTACCAGATTTAGCTGGGCAGGAGGAAAATATGAGCGATGAAGCTGAACGTGGCCCCTAAACTTTAAGGCCCTTAAACCTATACCCGTGTCACAAGTCCCCGGAACTGCTCGGAATTTCCCATCCCATCTCATCTCTCTCTCTCTCTTCCTGGCTATATATCCCACATAGTGGTGGGGTCAGCTTTCCCTATTTTTGGAAAGGCATTTTTGGATTTATTTGTCCTGTACCGATTGCCATCTGACGTACAAAAACCTACCCGTTCAAGATAGGAAAACTCTTTCCATCCCATCTCATCTATTGAATAAAAATATCGTACCCTGGTACAAGAGCATATCATCTTAGTTCTTCAGAATATAATATTATAGTTCTTTTCTATTCTATTAATAGTAGTGAAGTGTCCCAAATTGCTTCTGAATTGCTTTCTTTTTTGCAAATAAAGAATACTTTTTAATTTAATTTTTAATTGATAATTTATTGGCTGCGTTTATATATAGATATATAGTTCTGCGTTCGTATATAGTTATTTGTTCTTACAATGCAGGGCAATCAAAGACATCGTTTATAATTTATGTTATACTTGTATATAGATTATTGTTAAATTTCTGTAAAATATATTTTCATGAGTATAGATGTATCTGTGTAGATAAGTATTAAGAAAGCTGAGCTATATCTTGCCAATAAACTGGTCTGCAGTTTGGCGAGTCACTGTGTAAAAAAAATGTACTTATTTTTATTAAATAAATATATATACTGGCTGTGTCCGCGACTTCGTCCGTATGACATAGTGACTTTGACCAAATAAAGGAATAACTTTATATTCTAGATTTAAAAATAACGATACATACAATCTTTCATTTCCCATTTCAACCGATTACAACCCTTATTACGCATTAAAAACTATCCTATGTCCTGTCTCGGGGTCTAAACTATCTGTGTACCAAATTTCATTTAAATCAGTTTAGTAGTTTTGGCGTAAAAGTGAGACAGATAGATAAAGTTAGTTTCGCATTTATAATATTTATGATGTAGTTGGAAATCATTTTCATTGGATGTATATATGTAATATCAAGATATATATATATTGTATAGCGATATTATGGAGGTAGACCTTTATTAGGCGGTTACGCAATAGCAATGGCCCGGATCATATACGAGTAAAGTAAATATGGCTGCCGGAAGTGGGTCGTAAGTCACGCCACTAGTTTCCGTTCGCTTCCTGCGCCGCGCTTGATTCACAGACAAAGAGGCTAGACATCCTTTGTCATGTGGCCATTTAAATTAATGTAAACTGAACTGTATGATTATTTCAGTTAAGTTTAATTTATATAATTTCAGAATTTATAGTGACACTAGTTTTTGCCCGTGGCTTCGCTCGCGTTAATTTAGCGGATGGCTACGTCATAACATCTACATGCATAACAAATTTCAGCCCTATCCGTCCAGTGGTTTGGGCTGTGCGTTGATAGATCACAACGTCAGTCACCTTTGAGTAATATATATATTAGCTTTTGCCCGCAGCTTCGATCGCATTAATTTATCCCTTTTAGGGGTGGAATTTATCAAAAATTTTTCTTAGGGGATGCCTACGTCATAGTAGCTTTAAGCATGCAAAGGTTCAGTCCGATCAGTTTAAAATTGACAACCACACCATCATAACATCTACCTGCTTGCCAAATTTCAGCCCGATCCGTCCAGTGGTTTTGGCTGTGCGTTGTCAGATCACTATGTCAGTCAGTCACTTTTGAGTTATATATATATAGATGTATGTAGAGAGGTTAGCAATTAGTGAAACTATGTACCGAGATAGACTATTAGTACTAAATACAAAATCATCTACGTGAGTGCCCATGACGACCTCGATGATCTAGCGGTTTTCGATGTCGATTCCTCGCATGGTACAAACATTTCCATAGTAGGTACTGTTCATATATACATATATAAATGAAATTGGAGTCTCTGTTTGTAATATTGATATAACCGTTTTTTACTACATGTATATGAATATAAATACTTTGGGACATACACCAAAATAAGTTTTTTTTTTAATTTTGTCTGTCTGTTTGTTCCGGCTAATCTCTTTTCAGAGATTAGCCGAATGGTTGGACCGATTTCGACGGGATTTTTTGGGCGGGTAGCTGATGTAATAAGAAGTAACTTAGGTCATTTTTATTTTAGAAAAATAATGTTAAATTCCACGCGGGCGAAGTCGCGGGTACGGCTAGTCTATACTAATTTTATAAAGCTGAAGAGTTTGTTTGTTTGAACGCGCCAATGTCATAAACTACTGAAAAATTTGTTTGTGCTGGATTGTCCATTTGTCGAAGAAAGTTTTAAGCTATATTAACATTACTCTACGATCAATAGAAACGAAATATCAGTGAAAAATATTGCAAAAACGGGCAAAATTATTCATTAATAAGGACTGTATTTTTGATAACCACGCGAACGAAGTCGCGGGCACAGCTAGTGTATGTATATAGGCCACGGTTATCACTTACCATCAAATAAACCGCTTGCTTGCTATTTTAATTGCATGAAAAAATATGTGTTACTATAGTGCAAAACTCACAAAGTTAGCTCATAACCGTGTGAGTTCTGTACTCATATAACATATCAAGCGAAGCCAAGTGGCCCACTAGTTAATAATAGAGCATCTACCGCATATATCACGGGGAGTGTTCTGAGGAATTGTTCGGATTAATACCAGCTGCTGAGTTTCACCACCGTACCACCCGCCAGAAACTGAAATACCATCCTGATCATGTGGATGAATGGCGGTCTTCCACAGTGAGGTTTTCTAGAAACTTTTTGCCTCGCACAACCACATTGTGGTATCACCTTCCAGCAATGGTATTTCCGAACCGATACGATATTGAAACCTTCAAGAAAAGAGCTTATTCCTTTTTAAAAGGCCGACAACGTACTTGCAATTCCCCTGGTGTTGCGGGTGCTCATGGGCAGCGGTAATCACTTACCATCAGGTGAGCCGCATGCTCGTTTGTCCCGTGTTATAAAAAAAACAAAATGATCAAAATTAAAATACCAGTTATGGTTTAGTCGTGATGGACCGCGATTAAAATTACAAAATAAATATATGATCAAAAAAATAATTAGATAATTACATGATCAAAAAAAAATACCGTTTCGATAGTACATTCGTAAATTATGTAAAAAGATACTCAAAAACTTTTTTATGTAATGTAGCAAAGTCTAATTATCTAAATAAAAAAATTAAAGAATCCAAGGATAAGATTAGGACAGTGAGGAATATTATTAATAAAGAAACTGGCAAAGTTAAAAGTCCATATAATGATTTTACGTTAAATTATAATGATAAACTAGTAACGTCCACGAAAGAAATAGTCAATATTTTAGAAATTTTTTTTGCTAGTATTCCAACTGATATTACGTCCTCTTTGGACTCTTCTCCAAGTACAGCTAAATCATTCCTTATTGACAATGTTGCTTCGTGTCCGGTTACATTTAAATTTACATTTATTGACATTGCTACAATTACGAAAACATTTAAAAAATACTGAAGACCATTGGGGCATGTCTGTTAAAGTTATTAACACCGCTATAGATGTTATTGCTCCATATTTAGTAACTATCTTCAATAAATGTATTTTTGACGGTGTTTTTCCCAATTTAATGAAACATAGCAAAATAACTCCACTTTTTAAGTTAGGGGATAAAACTGAAGTAGGTAATTATAGGCCCATTTCTATCTTACCAGTACTAAGTAAAGTGTTTGAAAAAATTATGCTCAATCAGATGCTTCAACACTTTAAAATAAATAGACTGCTTCACAGTCGGCAATTTGGTTTCACAGCCGGTAAATCAACTACTGACGCTGGTGTAGCTTTAATGAAACACATTTTTGACTGTTGGGATAGGTCTCAGGATGCTATCGGTGTATTCTGTGACCTCTCAAATCATTGCGTTGATCATGAAACACTCTTACTCAAATTAGAACATTACGGTATTAGATATGAAGCACTATGCATGATGAAATCCTATCTAAATAATAGAATGCAAGTTGTTGAAATAAATGGTGTAAAGTCTGAGGGAACTAGTATTAAAAAGGGCTCTATTCTGGGTCCTTTCTTATTTTTAGTTTACATAAACGATCTTCCTTATATGGTAGAAAAGATAGCTGACATAGTTCTGTTTGCTGATGATACTTCATTAGTATTCAAAGTCAATCGACATATTGATGATATGGACGAAGTAAACGGTTCTCTCTCTTATGTTTTAAAATGGTTTACGGCAAATAATATGCTACTAAATGCAAATAAAACTAAATGTATCAAATTTACTCTCCCCAATGTAAGGCCGGTAGATTCAAAAATCGTATTGGACAATAAATCTATTAATTTTGTTGACGATACTGTATTTCTAGGTATCACATTAGATTCCAAGTTGCAATGGGGTGCTCATATTACTAAATTGGCGAGTCGACTTAGTTCTGCCGCTTATGCGGTAAGAAGAATTAGACAATTAACAGACGTGGCAACGGCTAAACTTGTCTATTTTAGCTATTTCCATAGCATTATGTCGTATGGTATTTTGTTATGGGGCAAAGCAGCTGATATAAATACAATATTTACTTTACGGCCATTCGCTCCATTTATGGTATGGGTTTCAGGGAGTCATTGCGAGAGTGTTTTAAGGAATCAAATATCCTCACCGTTGCTTCTCAATACATTTATGAAAATATCATCTATGCCAGAAGGAATATAGACAGTTTCAAAAAGTTAGTGATTGCACTAATAAAAGCTTACGTAACAATAACAAACTGATTTTACCTAAATGTCGTAAAGTTAGTAATATCTAAATCGTTTTATGGCAATTGCGTAAGGTTTTACAATAAAATACCAGAGTATGTTATAAATCTGCCAGAAAAAAGATTTAAATGTCAAATAAAACAGTTCCTTTGCAAAACAGCTTACTATAAAATTGAAGAATTCGTTAATGATAATAATGTTATAGAAAAACTTTAAATCCATACCACTGACAATATTATCTAATTACATTAATAATGAGTGCGTAGCGACTTCTATGTTGATTATCGCATGCCTCTTACTTGTTACACTGTAATTATTTATATAAAAAAAAACATCTATTAAAACACACAAGTTTCTTGCTCATTCTTCTTGTGATGAATCTGCATTCCGAATGAGTGGTAGAATCAAAATATGACTATTCAAAAGTGCTTGTAATGAGTTTATTTGAATAAAGATTATTTCTATTTCTATTTCTATTTCAAAACGAAACCAAACACCAGTTATGGTTTAAGTTTATTAGGATTCTGTCTTTAGTAACGAGAACTCATAAGCACCTTAATACAATTACAGACAAACAAATAAATACTGAACCGGGAACACTGGTGTATTACAGCTACAGTGCAAATGAACATATTTCCCGCGAGAGCAGAAATTATTAGTTCCAATTTGAACCGACCAGTAAATATTATTGAAACGATGGAACAATGCAGCGCGGTGCAGTAACTGCTCTCGAGGGTTTGATCTCGTTTCATACGAGCATTGTACACATAGTTTACGTTTGGAACTTTCTAGAATGTACGCTTTATTTGGAAGTATTAACTATTTGACGACCTCGGTGGTCTAGTGATTGTACTGTCTTACATTCCAATTTTATCGTGGATACGATTCTTGCGCGATTTTTTTTTTCATTAACTATATTTAACGCGTAAATTTTCCTTTAAACGTAAATTACAGGAACATTGTCTGAACTAGTAACCTTTCTTCTGTGTCCTGTCTTGCTCATTGTGTTTTTTTATAATTTTTTTTCTTCCATAATTTGTAGCTGATATTTTATTGTCAAATTATGGGACATGTATTTGTGCATAAGTATCTATATATGTAGCTATTTATTCACATATATATTGTATGTGTATTATAAATTATATTATTTATTTATATTTGCACCGCCAACAACTATTCTTTGCACCACCCGTGGTTAACTGGTAGATAATGCCGCATGGTATTAAATCCGGGAAATGAACCTTAAAATTATACGCAATAAAGTTTAAATAACTAAATACTTTTGTATTGGGTCTCTACGTCTTTAGTCGTACAGTCTTTATAGAATAGTCATTGCTTTTACGATGGTAACAGTTGATTATCTTCCTCCTCCTTGAACACAGAGCTCCTCGCATTTTGTCTCCACCTGGTCTAACTAATATCTCCTATTCAAAGATAGATCCATATATTTTTCAATATAGAAAACTGTATATCTATTTTAATTAATGACTAACTGCCGTAGGAATACGTCATTTGCTTGCTTATCCTCTTTCACTTTGTATTCAAATATGCTCACTGAAATTAATATTTCAGTGATAGGCTATAATTTAGTAGTTTAGTTTATAAGTGCTTATAATTTAGTATACTATAAATGAAACAAAAAATTATATAGCAACTACAAGGTTTTACTATTAGGTTTAATATGACAAACATACAAATGTATGTCTAATATAGAGAATAGAAAAGAGATCTAAAATTGGCAGAGTATAGTCGTATCTGTCAGATAGGAGTGGGCCTTCAGTATTTTCGTAAATTCAGCGCGGGTTTGAAGTGACTCTGCATTCACCCCAATTTTCATTAAATAAAGCTGTAAAGACCATCTGCACTCAATAGCATTGGCATAGCTCGGAGGAAAATCACAATATATACTGCATAGCATATGCTGGTACTCTATTCTCCCAAGTTTGAATTTAAAAATTGAACTGTACTATTGTAAACATGTATAATATTAATTTGAAAAGAATACGAGCTGATTTTCTTTTCAGTTCTTCTCATCTCGAAATCAGTCCGAACTGACGGTCGATTTGACATATCATAAGAGTCTGTGTTAAAGATATTTTAAATTTTGACTTTTTTTTAATAATGTAGCCAATTCGCGCGAGCATATCACACCCCTAGTGTTTCAGGCGTCCATAGGCTACGGTAACTGTTTACCATCAGAGAGGCCGTAAGCAAGTTTACCTCCTATGTAGTATTAAAAAAAATCGCAATGTCTCTAGCTACCTCAACTGGAATTATATCTGTGAGAGTATATAATTATTAAAATTAGGTAATTTAATTGCCAAAACAGGCTTACATGCTATAATAAATTCCAGATGATTTCATTAACCTCAGCTGATACTACGTTATCGTCCCTACCACGTACCGCTACTAAATAAAACATTTTACGAAAACTCGTAAATTTGGTTAACTTTCAACACATAAAGGGCCGAAAGCCCTGTTATATATCATTATCAAAAAGTTATTAAGGCCCTTTGGAGCAGACCGATATATTACACCGGCCAGAATTACCAAGAGATGCAATTTATACGCTATTATTTTTACAGCTGTTATTTGTATACATTTTAATGGTGTTTAAAATTGAAAATTTAGTCGGCAGAGAATGCTATGTGGTATTAAGCCCACGTTTCATTATATAACAAAGAAATATATAGATTAAATATGCTTTTATTTGCATTACACAGTAAAAGAAAATAGGTATATTTCAATATTATATTAATAGCCCACATTGTACGCAATCTTGAACACTTGATTGATCCACCAACTGAAACTTGCTTAGCGAATCTGAAAAGACCTATATTTGAAATTTTACTTAAGGATCGAATTCGTAACATAACCAAAGAACTTAGAATTTTCAAGCTGAAATAGCAATGGTCTTGCCATATCTGTATTAGAACACTAGAGCAACAACAGGAAGAGATGGCTGAAGATTTACAGTCCATCTTTGGAAACCAGGAGTACCTAGAACCTAGATGTATTAGGCAACGATATTTAGTCCCTAACTTATGTCTTAGAAACTGTAACTTAGTAAATAAATGTTTTCGTTCATTTAGATTCATAGAATAACACTTAGTACATTAGAAACAGTTACATAAAAATTCTCGCTTTCTGTGTGTCTGATGTATATATATTTTTGTTACAGGTATGACAAAGATACAAACGAATTAAATCACCAAATAGTAAGTAACATGTAACGCATATGCACTAAAGTTATAAATAATAAGAGCAAAGTAACCAATAGTCTTTTGAAAACCAGTGCCGGACACTAAAGTCAAAATGACTCCGAAATAACGACGAACTCTGATTTTTTATGAATAAGTGTCAAAATACAGACAATGTGAATTGAATACTATAACGGCAGTTAATAATTCATAATCAACATTACACTCATTGTTTCACGACCCAGATTCGCTCGCTCCGGCTTATATTTACTTTGCATATGACTCACATTAATTATTATAACTATGTTGAGCATACTGCAATATTTCACGAAGGAAATATATGTAAATGTGCCACATTGAACTGGGAAACTTGGCTTCTAGTACGTATTATACACATAAATCAGGTTTATGTAAACGGGTCTTGGGGGTAAAAAGGGGAAGTCGACGGGCAGATATGAAAAAACAATGTTTCCCTAGTTTTTCACGAGATAAAACGGAAGCAGCGCGGTGTTGCGTACGAATGTTGATGCTTATATCGTAACCTGCGTAAATTGTAAAGTTTGTTCTCAAGACTTGGCAACAAATTAACAGAATACTCCTAAAAGTGTACGTTTAACATTATTAATGGAGCAAGTTTGGGATGAAATCAGAACAGATAGACTTCATGCTTAAAAGGACTTGGCGTGTTCGTTTTGGAAGCGACTAGGAAATTATAAACAATTAATAATAGTAACACTCACATTTCGCAACCTGAGGAGGATCCTAAGACTCGTGTGGATGAGTAACGCCATTTTTGATGCATAATAAAAGCAAAGAAGGTAGAGCTGAAATTAATAGTATTCATTACATAATATAAAACAAACTCGCTGTCGCTGTCTATCCGTTCCTATTTACGCTTAATTCTTTAAAACTACGCAACGGATTTTGAGGCGTTTTTTTAAATAGATAGAGTGATTCAAGAGGAAGTTTTATATGTATAATACATGTACACCCGGGCGAAGCCGGGGCGAGTAGCTAGTAACATATATTTAGCGGCTACGTTGAGGCTGCTATTATTTATAAATATTGTGTTCTTTGTAGCAGCAGCACCAGGAGGGAGGTGAAGAGAAACTATTCATGACTATTTACACATTTATATTAACGAAGTATTTACATTGTTATTATTATTATTTATTTTAATTCGGATTACATCCATATTGTGTTAGTAAAAACTTATAAAACTATGTTAGTAACTTATAATATACAGAGATATATTTAATTCATATATCAGTGTCCACGTCCAGAAGCACTGGGTCCACGATGCAACGATATCCAGTGCCTCTGGAGCGGACAATCAGGTATACTCGCAACAGTTGTTAGGATATTGTTTGTGATCCCGAATTCTAGACATCAGTGATGCAGCTCTTTTACGCATTATGGCAATAGATACATAAGAAATTTATTTACAAGAGGCGATTCGGTCTCAAATGACGGCTTGATATTTTCTAGTTCTGTCATCACTAGGCAACAGTGTTGCCGCGCGATAATTGTAAATTATATATACATACATACATACATACATGGAATACAGGCCAGCAAGGTTATTCTTAATTTAATAGTATAAAGATATCATCTCACCAATATTATAAACGCGTATATATATGTAAGTGTGTATGGATAGATGGATGGACTGTTTGTTAGTCTTTCACACAAAAACTACTGAATGCATTTTAATGAAACTTTACAATAATATAGTTTATACATCACACTAACATATAGACTAAATTTAACGCGGGTCAAACGGTGTGCACAGCTAGTTATCTATATAAATTTTACATAAGTTAAATATAAGTTATACGTATAAATAAAATTGGAGTGTCTGTTTGTAATATCGGAATAACCGTTTTTACTACATGCATATGAATATAAATATGGTACATACACCAAAATAACATTTTTTACCATTTTTGTCTGTCTGTCTGTTTGTTCCAGTTAATCTCTGAAATGGCTGGTCCTATTTTGACGGTACTTTTAGAGGCAGGTAGCTAATGTAATAAGGAGTAACTTAGTCTACTTTTATTTTAGAAAAATAAAGTTTAGTTCTACGCGGACGAGGTCGCGGGTGCAACTTGTTTATATATATAATGGCTGTAATTACATGAACATGTAAAAGCATTGAATTCGAGTTTTCTATGAAAAGCACTATATATGCGACATTACATAATATAACCTTCTGAGGTTAGTCTGGCTCATTTTAGATGGAATTTATATTAATTTTACCTTCATCTTAAATTAATTTATTATGATATAATTATTACTTGGAATGTCAAGAAGTGTAGAATAATACAATTAAATAAAAATAAAGTATATTCAATCATATAGTTCTACTAGTACAGATTCTAAGTCTAATTTACTGTAAATTCGGAATAAATTTATAAAAATACCAGATCTATTTTCAAAATTTCTTGATACTGTCCGTCGTTATAATGGGATATTGTTAGATGATTAGATTAGATTAGAAGATGGAAAGCAATGAATTAAGAATATTTTTAATTTATTTGTATATATTTCCTTAAGCCGGGGCTGGGATCTCCTTGTAACCATAATTAAATACTTGTGATATGAAATCACGCTTTTCTAGGGTTATTTATTATTATATTAAGAATTTGTTTCTACTGTAAGACGTGTGTGTGTGTGTGTGTGTGTGTGTGTGTGTGTGTGTGTGTGTGTGTGTGAATTAATGTCAAGATATATATAAAAATTCTAATTTTTATATTATCAACATACCTCCCTTAATCATTAATTAATAAATAAATAAGATATTGGAGATTAATAATAATAAAAGTTATACAATGCCTATATTCGTTATAATATTTTGAATTAATTTCAAAATATATGTAAAAAGTCTAAAACCTTTCTAGCCAAAATTATCAACATGGGGGCATGTTGATAAATTTGGCTAGAAAGGTTTTAGACTTTTTACATATATTTCGAAATTAATTCAAAATATTCATAATTCATTGCTCTCCATCTTTCTAACAGATAGATTATTTCTTAAATATATTTTTTAAATCGCACAAACGAAACTTATTTGAAACAGCTACCATTTTCAAAATGATACTGCTACAAAAACAACCCATCCAATCGGCAATATAGCACGAAACTTGATTCCTTCATATTAGTTATCGCCATAAAGAGCGCAGACATTTCATACTTCTCCATTTTACTGTAATAAAGCCACAGAAAAATAGTCTCAATTGTCAAAGTGTTATGGTATAAAAAAGATGTACCGTTATGTTTGCCAGCAGATTTTATCATGCACGCTCGAAGTGGTTGTCGCTGGCGAACGTTGTAAATTTTTTCCGCCACTCCAGTTTTTTGAGATGTTATGTAAACAAACGCTTATTTTGTTAGAAGTTTTGTTAATACTCTCGCGCAACTTTTGCATTACATATCGCTATTATTCTGATATACTGCGGCTTATAGTCGCAGTTGTTTTTGTGAAACCGTTTATAGAATATAAATGTGAAGGGGAAAATGTCGTGGTATATTGTCCTGACTTATGAACCCTGAAGGTGATGAGTTCGATTCTAACCACATTATTACTATATTTAAAAAAAAACGTGTGATACTGGTACACTTCACCGTACACAGAAACAAATATATCTAAAGACCATGCGATGAAAACATACAAATATTAGGAACTAATTAACGAAGTGGTTAATTTATATATGGTCGAAGTGGAAGCGAGAGGTATACCAGCGAAATCTCTAAAATTTTCTAAAATATATTTGGCGGACTATGCTCTATACTAGATATAACGTGTGTCTAAAGCTGCACTAGTTGGCTCCTATCAGATTGAGCTGGACAGGGAGAAACAAGCAGTGAAGACGACTAATGTTATAAACGCAAAAGTTTCTGAGCATAGATGTATGTTTGTTACTATTTTACGCAAAAACTATTGAACGGATTTTGATGAAACTTTACAGTCATTTAATAGTAATAATAATCTCATGATTCACACAGCGCCATCTAGACCCAAGTTAAGCTAGCTAAAGCTTGTGTTATGGGTACTAGACAACTGATACAAACACATAGATTTTTGTAAATAAATACATATTATACATAGAAAACACCCAGACCGATACAAACAATCATACTCATTAATACAAATGTTTGTGCCGTGCGAGGAATCGAACCCGCGACCATCGGTCGTAAAGCGGCGTGCTAGACTGCTAGATCACCGAGGTCGTCAAATATGTGTTATTCTGATGTACCATATAAGCTATATGGTACATCAGAATAACACATAGGTTACAAATTTCATGCTGGTACAGCTATTATAAATATATGTCAAGCCAACATGCGTATATTGTTGGTAAACAAGGCACTTTAAACATAACATATTACAATGTTGGTGAGATTGAATCTCGCTTCATGCAGCTCATTTTGTGGAGCGTTATTGCTGAGATTATATAATACATTGTTGAAAGCAATATAAGATCGCAAGCTTCTGATTAAGAATATTCTAAAATGCTATTATTTATACATTATTTTGTTATTGTAATAGCTGACTTGATTGAAGGAGAAAGATACAACCTATATATATGAACAGCACCAGATGCTGTTGGTACCTCCATGCGTTGCCATTGCGGTGAAATCAATATTGTATTTGTGACCTATAATTTCACTGTCCTTGTAACAGAAACAAAGCTTGCAAAACAAGCTGCAGCAATTGGCGGTTGAAATACATGAGAGATTTATGTATGAAGTACACGATTTTGTATGAAGACTCCCCAGAGGTACATACTAACAGCATCGTAGCCTAAAAGGTTTAGTTATCTCAACTATGGCTCAAAAGCCTCAATTCGAATCTGATAAAGTAAAACAGTCCCTAAATATCAAAAAAAAAAAAATAAATAACCCTGAACAATTAACGCAGCGCCATCTAGTCCCAAACTAAGCAGAGCTTGTATTATGGGTACTAGATGACTGATATTAATATATCGATTTTTTTCTGTGTATATTATATACATAGCAAATACACAGACCGATACAAACAATAATACCGATGAATACAAATGTTTGTACCGTGCGAAGAATCGAACCCGCGACCATCGGAATAAAGCGGTTTGCTAAACAGCTACACCACCGAGGCCGTCATAAGAATAATATATATAGAAAGTATATAAATTTGTATATAATTTTAAATCTTTGACCAACTCTCCCGTAACAATAAAACACCGAACAAACCGATCAGAAAATCGGTTATCCATCACTACATTTAAATATTCTCAGCGAGATGCTGGTGCTAACTGTACGAGCAACCTCGTTTAAATACGACAACATTTTCATTCCAGTGCCCGTTTGAACTACATTTTAACTTACAAACATTCCTATACTATGACATACGACCTCCGAAAGACAAATTTATTTATTTATTTACTTTTTTTTATTAATAATGGGTTTGCGCTTGGTCTTACCTCATTTGATGGTAAATGATGGTAAGATCTAGGATGTAGCGCGCTTACCCAGAAGATATTACTTATTATTATTATTATACATTACGCTAATGTACGAGTAATTAGATTTTTATTTCTTTGTACGAGGTTTGTTTTTATTGATATGTGATCATGTTAAGTGATATTCAAATTCAAATTCAGAATTCATTTATTCATGTGGGACATTTGAGCCGGTTATGAACGTATTTTTTTTATATTATAAAATATTCAAATTCAATATATATATATGACAATACCTCTTACTTGTCAATTTAGAAGTACAAAAATAAAAAATATATTAGGGTTGTGACCCATCATTAGAAATTGTTACATAAAACACTTAAATTAAGAGCAGATGTAATGTAATTATAATTTTGTTATAACCCTTGGAAACTTAATTTTATGGTCCATGATCTTGAGCTATTCCAATTGAAATGAGGCTATTAAATTGTAGGTATCATCATTACATAGTATAAAACAAAGTCGCTGTCGCTGTCTGTCCCTACGTATGCTTAAATCTTTAAAACTACGCAACGGATTTTGAAGCGGTTTTTTTAATAGATAGAGTGATTTAAGAGGAAGGTTTATATGTATAATACATGTACACCCGTGCGAAGACGGGGTAGGTAGCTAGTACTGTAAAATACCCAATAGAGGGAGGATACCTAAGGGAATGTTACTCTTAGCAATATAGTACATAATACTGCCGGCCCCGATCTCGCCCGGGTTTTAATTTGACTACTGGTCACCCAATAGTTGAAATATTAAAAACAAACAATATTAATCTATTCTCAATTTGACCGCATACTTTTACAATAAATAAAACAGTATATGTGTGTGTGTCAAATACATGGTACTAATCTAATGGTCTAATGTTTTTTTTCATAAATAAAACAGTATATGTGTGTGTGTAAAAGAAATAGCAAGAATTCTATTTTTTTTAAATGATTTAATGTATTTTTTTAAATATCCATTAAAAAAACTCCTTCTTTAGCAGAAGCTCAAGAAGGAGTTCTCTGTATATCTTATTAGTATTATAAACGCAAAAGTTTGTGAGTAAGGATGGATGTTTGTTACTCTATCACGCAAAAACTACTGAACAGATTTTGATGAAACTTCACAGTAATATAGCTTATACATCAGAATAACATATAGGCTATAAATTTCACTGGGGTAAAACCATGGGCAGAACTAGTAAACTATAAGTGTGCTAAATATTTCTCCTCCGTCGGCGCAAATATCGTAAATAGGGGTACAAAGTTTTTGCTTCGCAATTTATACAAAACGTTAAAGAATTATAGACATAATCCTTTTTCAGATCCTTTCAGATTAATCCTATTCCTAATTCCTAATCCTGATTCCTTTTTAAATGACTGTGTATTATTGTAAACAAGTACGACATTTTTGTTAAAAGAAGTTCTACTAGTACAGATTCTAAGTTTAATTTACTGTAAATTCGGAATAAATTTATTAAAATACCGGCTTTATTTTCAAAATTTCTTGATACTGTCCGTCGTTATAATGGGACATTGTTAGAAAGATGGAAAGCAATGAATTAAGAATATTTTGAATTTTATTTATATATATTTCCTTAAGCCGGGACTGGGATCTCCTTGTAAGCATAATTAAACTTACAAGGAGGTCCCAGTCCCACTTGTGATAGGAGATCACGCCCCTCTAGGGTTATTTATTATTATATTAAGAATTTGTTTCTACTGTAAATGACGTGTGTGTGTGAATTAATTAAGACATAATCCTTTTTCAGATCCCTTTAAATGACTGTATATAAGTACAATATTTTTTTGAAAAGAATACCAGCTGAGTTTCTAGTCAGTTCTTCTTCTCGAAATCGTTCCGAACTGTCTCTAGATTTGACATATCATAGAGTATGTCATAGACCTACATGAATAAAGATATTTTGAATTTGAATGTGAATTCAGAAATCACATTATGATGATGAAAATCCGTTTAGCAGTTTTAAAAATTATCGCAAATATATATACAGTATACTTCGGTTTACAATATGTATGTCAAAATCAAAAACAACATATAGGTACGCTCAGAGATTAGTACCAGTTTAACTCTATCTCTACTTAACTGTAGGATCTTTGATATACCAGTTACAAGATATAAACCTCCGTTAATAAATAGTTCCATTTCATGTACGTAGGTCTGTGATATGCTTTCTAACGTAATAACTTTCTTGGAGTTAATTAAACTTGTCTCCCAGGATTTGGTTCAGTGATTTACTATGCTCTGATGGCATACAACCGCTCTAGTTTTGGAATTAATCTGAACGCTGAAAATGATTGCAATTTGATGATTCTAAATTTTTAAACGATAGAATTTTGCACGAAATCTTGCTAATGTGTTTTTGGATCTCATTGGATAAATAATTTAATCTATAGCTTCTGTTTTTTATGACTGCTTCGACTTACACGTAATATAAGAAAATATATTTATGTAAGTCTATCAGTCAAACTAGGTAAAAACAACTTTGAGAGGGAGGCCAAGAGACGAATACAGCTAGGCTGGGCGGCATTTGGAAACTTCGTCAAGTCTTCTCGTCGTCGCTACCACAAAGCCTTAAGACCAAGGTTTATAACCAGTGCGTCCTACCCGTTATGACTTACGGGGCCGAAACGTGGACACTGACGATACGACTGGTCCACCAACTCAAAGTCGCTCAACGAGCTATGGAAAGAGCTACGCTTGGAGTTTCTCTGAGGGATAAAATCCGAAACGAAGTAATTCGCCAGAGAACTAAGGTCACCGACATAGCTCTTCGCATCTGTAAGTTGAAGTGGCAGTGAGCTGGTCATATCTATTGTAGAACCGATGCTCGCTGGAGGCGTGTTCTAGAGTGGAGACCGCGAATTGGCAAACGTAGTGTAGTACGCCCCGCAGCTAGGTGGAGCGACGACATACGTAGGGTTGCGGGTAGTAACTGGATGAGAAGGGCTGAAGATCGTGCCCAGTGACGTGCCTTGGGAGAGGCCTATGTCCAGCAGTGGACTGCAGTGGGCTGATGATGATGAAGATGAAGTCTATCAGTTGTCTAATGCTCATATTATAAATTTTTATTTATTTTATTCAGATTACTAATACATAAATGTAACAAGAAGGGCATATCAAGGTTTCTTAAGGGTCGGCAACGCGTACGTGATACCCCTGGTGTTTCAGGCGTTCATAGGCTACGGTAACCATTTACCATCAGATGAGCCGTATGCTTGATTGCCACCATCGTAGTACAAAAAAAAAACGTAAACCTACATACATATATTTTTACATACTACATATTTTTTTATTTATATTTTTATATTATGTGTCATTAAAAAATACATACCACCCTAAATTTTCACCCTTCTATCACCAACGCCTATTTTTTTATAGCGTTATTAATTTATATGGCAAAACAAGGTTTGCCAGCTAGTAAAATATAAAATAACTTGACAAATATTTCTTTTGACAATATTGTATGGCATTAAAATTTATCAGGATATATTATGAATTAAAGTAAAATTTCCCTAATGTTATAATAAAATTGAATAGCATGTTTATTCACAAACAATAAGGTTAAATTTCTGTTGTCTTCCACTTTAACTGCTGAACATCCGGACATTAGGGTTGTTTCATTATCCGGAACATAACGGCCACCCTGTATAATAACGTGGTCGAACTAAGTTAATGCCGGCCAATGTCGGAAGGTGCTAGATTGTGGAAACACACGGGATACTATCCTACTATTGTTTATTCATAAATTCTTTATTCACATTTAGACATACTTTTGAATATTTACATTGATTGCCTTTTCACATAGCCTGCTTAATTGAGACATGTAATTGAAATGGCAAATAAGCTGACAATCCACCTGGTGGTAAACGGTAACTGTCGCTGTACATGAACCGCAATACCATGCATGTTTTCCCATTACTGAAGATAAAAATCGCACCTCTTATCCTGTAATTTCACTGTCTTATCTCACTCTACAACTGAAACAGCTTATAGACGTCTAAATGTAAAGTGTACCTACAACGTTTTTTTACAAGAGGATGGACATAGATAGATAAATTCTTTATTCACAATTACAAACACATAGCCTGCATGAGGCAGAGATGAAATACATGTAAATGTAAATTGGACACTATTCTCCGTACAAGGCTTGCATCCGTCCCATCATGACACGCCAGTCTCGTATTCGCCCACATACCCTACTATTTAATTAACCGACTACAGATCGTACAGAATAGGTTTCTGGGTCGAGCCACCGGTGCGCCGTGGTTCGTTCGTAGCGTAGATCTCCACCGCGATCTTAATCTGCCCTCCATCAAGCAGTTTATAAAGAAAGCGTCTCGACGCTACTTCGACTCTGCCCAATCCCACCCTAACCCGACACCTAATAATATATATTAATAAACTAATAGTCACCGAGGAGTAATATATATAACTAGATGGCGCTATGTGAGTTATCAGACGCTACTTCGACTCTGCCCAATCCCACCCTAACCCGCTTATGACTATAACCGTACCGACTAGTGCGGTCGACTATGCACCCAGGAGTAATATCCGACATTCGCGGCAACGTCGCCCGAGGCACGTTCTCATTGACCCCGACGACCCCATAACGGCAGTTAACCTCCTCACGGGTCCACCCGTTCCACCCCGACCACACTTTTACACACACACACGACACCGTCCTCGCCGATGAAGACGACGACCTCAAACGCACCATATCGCGCATTCAAACGGGCGCCTGCGCGCGCCCAGGCGCTCCACACCGGCGCCCCCGGTCGCCCCTCCGATCGATCCCCCGTCCAATTTAAACGATGATCGATATTACGACGGCCTGAGCCGAGGCTCGAACCCCTAGCGAAAACTATTCTCCGTATTTAGCTTCTCATCTGGGCCATTGTGCGTGTAGAGCCGGGACTACTAGCAGCCAGCCAAGCTCCTTCCTGAAACGAAGAAGTCTCCTGGTGTCTTTACAGACTCCAGAGCGCCCTCGCCGTTCCGAGAATTTGTGTATGTTGTGTATTACGAAGCGACCATTTCTTCAGACAACAAAAGCGACTATCTGTAGCACCTATTGTGTATTAGTGATTGTTTAAAGGACTGTGGCGTGCTATTGTCCCTAACATTATTTTAAGGAAAAAATACATGTACAAATAAAAAAAACTACGGTCGCTCTATGTACCGCAAAAGTGAATAGGCAACCGACTCAGCAGGGAGGGAAAGGTGATTGTTAGTAATGTGGACTGATGATCTTATTGCTAGCAATGTACTATGTCAGATTGACCTCCACGCGGTTCTTGGTGAATTTATCACGACGGGCTGACTGACCTCACCTCATACTCATCTTATCATCCTCCATCGATTCCTCGCCAGCGTAAACCGTTAACGCATTATCATCTATAAAAAAAAAAAAATTAACCAACTTAGCATAAAGCTACAGATACATTTGCAGCGCTGATATTCTGTTGGCTCTTGTACTTAGATCATAGACTCTATTATCTACAAGATAAAATATATAATCTCGCGGGTAACAACTAGTTTGTTACATCGCTGCTTCCACACCGTATATCTGTATGTTTCACATTTTAACACTGACTACTGCGGGCAGGTAGACTAACAGGCTTGGGGGACCGACAATGGACTCGGGCCGTACGTGCGGTACGCTTTAATTACGCACTTAACGAGGGCCTAATGCTGCCTCGTTATGGCCGAAGTGCTCTGTATTGTGCTAGTTTTGAGTTACTGAAACTTCCAATTACACTGTGCGATTCGGACTGTGGTCATGTTCGATATTTGAAATGGTTAATCAACTCGTATAGTTCGATTTCTCTATGGAATATTCCAGAACATGTAAAAACTATCGTTCTGTCCTTACTTCACTTAACGAGGGCCTAATGCTGCCTCGTTATGGCCGAAGTGCTCTGTATTGTGCTAGTTTTGAGTTACTGAAACTTCCAATTACACTGTGCGATTCGGACTGTGGTCATGTTCGATATTTGAAATGGTTTATCAACTGGCATTGTTCGATTTCTCTATGGAATATTCCAGAACATATAAAAACTATCGTTCTCTCCATACTTCTCTTAAAGAGGGCCTAATGCTGCCTCGTTATAGCCAAAGTGCTCTGTATTGTGCTAGTTTTGAGTTACTGAAACTTCCAATTACACTGTACGATTTGGACTGTGGTCATGTTCGATATTTGAAATGGTTAATCAACTCGTATAGTTCGATTTCTCTATGGAATTTCTACTACATATAAAACCTACCAACCTCTTCATTACTTCGTACAGATAGGTATATATTTTTTTATGTAATTGATATAGAAAACAAGCTGATGGCCCCAAGTACTTAAATATTAACCGTTGCCTATATAAATGAACAGCACTACGGACACTACCTTATCATCTGACGTTCGTGATACCGTTTAGGTGTTGCCACTCCATAGGACTAAGGTATCGTACCTTTTAGTTCATAATTTTACTACATTTCTCATCCAACAAACGAAACAGCTTACAAACCAAGCTGCTGGATGCTGAAATAGGTTTCCGAACAAACAACTTTTTACAAGTCTACCTCGGTATACGACCGAGGTAGACTTGTGAATATATACTATTATATATGTACACTTTCAAGGTGAAACTCTTTGAAATGATCCTGTATAGATCCGATGAGTGATTTAGTAGAAGTAAGTGGATAAACAGACAGATAAAAACACCGACTCTGATTTACAGATACAATAAAAAACTTTTAGGCAGTTTTATCGATACTTCAATATTTTATTTCTGTATCTCTTTCAGAATGATCTCTATAACAGCTGTTGTAACATGATGACACATGTCGCTACAACATACGTAGAGTTATTCCACAGAATTTCCGGTTCCGAAAACACTAATAAATATTATGCATTGTAGATACAGTTCTTTTACAATAAAAACTGCATAAAACATTCTGTCATCGAGTTACAGCGTATGGAAGATTCTAATATCTAATAACACACAATAAAATGAAAAAGAATAATAAATATAAACACACCGAAGTACCTTAATCGCTTATTATAAATCCTATACATACTGAATCTTTATATATTAGTAATGGTTATAATGAGTAACGATATTTTGTTTACTAACCAGTAAACCACAGCAAACATTCTACGTGTCATATAATTGCTTAATATAAAAAAAAAGTTTTCTCCTCGCCCGTCTATTTTCGTCTCGCGTCGGTTTCCGTTTGAGAGTCGTCCGCTTGGTGATTATTTTCAGTTTGTTTTTCCACACTTCGGGGAAGATCCACTTTGGGTGAAGCCATCGTGTTATTTTATTCAGATCTCATTTTGACATTGAGTCTATTCGCTTCGCTTACAGAGTTTACTTTCGTTTCCGACAAGTATTCTCAATGGGGCATGCCGAATCAGCCGCTTCGAGGAAATATGCTTCAATTATATTATCAGCGAATTCAGTATGAATTTTCGAATTTCGAACGTAACAATTTCACTATACAATATTACATTAATACAAACTCATTCGACGTGTATTACAAGTGAAACACTCGGTGAGGCGAAGATTGAACGCATATCTGCGTTCATTGCACTATTTATGTTTTATTACCGGTAATATTTGTATCGGGTTTTATTTATTAATTTAGATATAACGGACACGGCACTAGTAGACGCCGATCTATATTTACCGCGGCGCACGCTCACAAAACAATCCATAGAATCGGGAAAGCGCGGCGCGCGCGCACGTTTCGTCACCGAAAAGAATCAATAATGAAGGAACGTAGGACGTGATGATGTGAAGTGCAGTGATTGTGATAGTGATGTTTATTGGAAATGTTTACAAACTTGAAATTGCCGCTGATGAAACAGAAAGGGGCAAAGGAGGAGCCCCTATACTGCTATAGGAGTGTCAAAACAAAACCACCTAAAACGCCGACACTGTCAAGAGTGAAACGCCATCAAAGACGTAAGTCCGTTATTCCACTTAATGTTTGTTTGTGCGAAAATAAACAGAGCTTAATGAGGTGCGGTCCGTTTGACTGTTTGTACATGCCTGAACTCCGAAATTAGATGTTTCTGGTAATGGGATGCATCGAGATCGTTCGCCCCGTAGATTTGCGTATGTACTAGTGAATTAAAGCGGCGTAATTTCTCCCGGCGGCGTAGTGTTGAGTGTGGGGATTATTCTTATGTCAATCTCAGACACGTCTGCGTGTTGTGATACATTGCTACACATATATGTATATATATACGATGTATAGGTACTGTAATTAATATTTGAATTCCATCTCCTTTTTAAATCAATTAGAATACAATACAATAAATAGAATAGAATAAAGAATAGAATAGAATAGAAAATCATTTATTCAGATAAACTTACATTGAAGCACTTTTGAATAGTCATCACATTTTTAATCTACAGCTCATTCGGAAAACTGTCTCAGCACAAGAAGAACGAGCAAGAAACTTGTGTGTTGCTCTTTTAAAAAAAATTATTCTTACTTTACAATTTAAGTCTTGATACAATACAAATTTAAATTTAAGAATTTTTGAATAGTCACATTATTTTATTATAGCACGCATTCAGAATGCAGTTTCAAAAAGAATGAATTTATCTATTTTGTATACTTTAGTACTATATTAAAGTTTCGATTGTTTATGATCTTATAATAAATGCATTTGTACTACAAAATAACATGATTAAAAAAAACACTTTTTTGTCTCTACCTTAAGGACTTATAACATCCTCTTATCTTGGAAGTTAATAAACAATCATACTCATAAATACAAATGTTTGTGTCGTGCGAGGAATCGAACCCACGACCATCGGACATAAGGTGGTGTGCCAGACCGCTAGACCACCGGGGTCGTCAGAATTACCTATATTATTGTAAACTTTCATTAAAATCCATTCGGAAGTATTTGCATGTTTAACAAACATCCATTCACACTCACGAACTTCCGCGTTTATAATATTACTAAGATTAGTTTCCAGCACTTGATAGATAAGCTACTAATAATCGTAATAACCCAAGTTAAAATTAAAATTTCAGCGCTGATATTAGAGGGAAATGTTAATTTGCATCAAACACTAATGAGAAAGCAGCCGAATACTAGCAAACGTGTTTGTAGCGTAAAGGACATTACGTAGCTCTCAGTGAAATATGGTTGTGTTATCTAACAGTATTGCGGCAAACGTTTTGCAATTTTTAACTTATCATTATTACTAGCTACTCACCCCGGCTTCGCACGGGTGTACATGTATTATACATATAAACCTTCCTCTTGAATCACTATATCTATTAAGAAAAACCGCTTCAAGATCCGTTGTGTAGTTTTAAACATTTAAGTATATGTAAGGACGTATAGCGACAGCGATTTTGTTTTACACTATGTAACAAGTTACTCGCCCCGACTTCGACCTGGTATACATGTATTATATATATATATATATATATATCTTCCTCTTGAATCACAATATCTATAAAAAAAAACGCTTGAAAATCCGTTGCGTACTTTTAAAGATTTAAGCATACATAGGGACGGACAGACAGCGCCAGCGACTTTGTTTTACACTACGTAGTGATCACACAGGTCTAGGTAGTGAACTTTGAAAATGGGCGAGCACAATAGATGCAAGGTCTCAGTGATCGCAAGATCGCAGTGTTACAAGTCTTGGCACATGACAATAGCCCAAATTTATTTAGGTCTTTACTAATAGAGAATGAATAAAATGTACGTGGACTGTATAACTGATATATTCAATACTTTAAGTTACATTACAAAAATCTGCAGATTCTGCCAAACTGAAGAGGAAACGCCACTACACATCCTATGTGGTTGTAGCCTACTCATTAATACGCGAAATATATCCTGTGGAAAGTATGCACTACATCCTGAGGAGATAAAAACCATATCTCCTTCAATTCTTGATGACTCTAGCCTATACTATACCGAAGAAGTCTAATCTATACCGAACTTTGAAGAAGGGCGAGCACAATAGATACTATGTAGGTCGCAGTGCTACAGGTACAGGTATCTGACATTAGCCCAAACAACCCAATAAAAAAAATTGATTACAATTTAATAGGTACGCGTGCGATGTTATTGTATATCGTAGACGCAAGATAAAGTGGAAGTAGCCTGGCCTGGTGGCTGTCAGTAGTCCTGAACGATAACCCTCAAACAGCACCATAAAAAAATATTAAAATTATCATGAGTACGAATGAAAAGGTGAAAATATTGGATTACAATATCATCTTGTATAAGATTGACATTCATTAATGTACATTTGCGAAACCGGGGCGAGTAACTAGTGTATAATAATATTCTATTAAAATGTAGAAAAACACGCTAGCGTTGGTTTTCAGCCGCAAATTTAGCTGAAAATCAGCGTTATATTCATATCGGCTTCTGTACAAAGCAAAATCATAATAGGATTGGCTTTGTATAACCGTCCTATGAAAATATACTAGTCCTTTTATATTATGCACTCAAAGCGAGGAGCCTATTAAACTTGGCAGGGTATATAATGTATAATTAACATAATACTATACTAGTTATACTATATACTCTGTTTCTAGCAAACTAGCTCGGGAATCTTATCAGTCCGGTAATAGTCGAGTTTATATCTATTGCCAATATTTTTGTATAATTATATAATTTACAATAAATAGATTCATCTTCTTATATGTAAAACTTTTTATATACAAAATTCTCGAGTCACAATATTAATTACTATACTCCTCCGAAACGGTTTGACCGATTTTTAATAAAATTTTATATGAATATTCAATAGGTCTGAGACTCGGCTACTATATATTTTTCAAGGGTTATCCACCGCTAAGAGTTTTTGTAACTTTTTGAACAATTTTGTTTTATAAAATACATACTACCCAAAATTTGCACGCTTCTATCATCAACCCGTATTTTTTAATAAAGATTTTAATTTATATTATGTGGCAAAACAACATTTACAGGATCAGCTACTTATAAGGCTACTTATAAACTACTTGAAACTACTTATAAAGTTATAAAACTGTGTTTTTGAGCTTACATCTTTTGTATAAAGAACCGGTTAGTTATCTTACTGTAGTGTTTCTCAAATTGAAGATATTTTTTATGTCACGCGAGGTCTTCTCCAACAACTACAAAATTTCTATAACTTTTCTGTACGTGATACAGACTACTCTAATATTGGTTCCTTCTTAATATTACTAGTATATTTTTACTATCCGTTCATCGTGATTGTCACATTATTAACATATTAAATTATTTATGTTTTGTTATCTAATAATTCTTCTCCTATTTTTATTTTATACTTTTATGTGTATTTTCCCTATTTACCGAAATCGTCTTCTATTAATATTGAACCAGCACCATGCAGTTCTATATTTTCTAGTATAATTTATTCTTACGTAGTATGTATTACTTTTGTATCATTTCAGTTGTATAGATCATTATCTTAGGTTCTTATGATCTCATACTATGTTACATGTTTATCTCCTTATTCATTAGTGTATTTAACCTGAAAAACAAATGCCCCCATAAATTCACCATCGAAATAATCATCGTCACTGAACTAGTTCTGTTTAGTTATAAATAGGACAATTTGTAAACAAAACCCGTTTTATTGGGACAACACATGTGCTGGTTGGTGTTTGGACAAGCAATTGTAAGGTATTCTGGTTGTAACCATAAACAAGGATTTCCTATTCCGACCAGAGACAAACTTTAGTTGTGCCGTCATTCCGGGAAAAAAATTCAACCTCTCCTTTTGTAATTGTGACAACATCGTACCTTTTGTAATTGTGGCAACATTCCCCAGCCCAATTATGTACCCACTAGCTGGAATATATGTTAGTATTTTTGTCAGTTAAATTGTTTTTATTAGTATTTTTGTGTTTACATATAAATTTCTGTATTTATCGTTTTTGGTAGAAGAAATTTACCGAAATTATACAGTAAAAATTGTACTTTTTTAATTACTTACAACTATAAATTCATTCATAATTTAAGAGCCAGACTCTTGTCACTGGAACTCTTGTAGCAACTATAAATATAGAGCTTATTTTCATTTCTTATTTTTTTATTTGTGCTCTTGTTACTATAAAAATTTCAGTCATTGTTTAAGTTTTATAATGAAGGTATCTTCAAAATTCAATAAATTTACTAGACTGATGGCTCACAAACAATTTTGCTACGAGAAATACAGTTCGATATTTTACAAAAAAATTTAAACATAGCGTATATTTAATAGTGTACATAAAGTAAGTATTTGTATCAGTTATTAGTACCCATAACACACACTTTAGCTAGTTTAACTTGGGCCTAACTGCGGAAAGCCACAATATATTTGCGGAGCAAAAAAACTTGAAGAAAAAAAAAGACGTATTGACTAAATAAACAAAAAAATGCATGGACCTTCAGTCTTGGACAATAAGGGCGTGACTTCTTGACTGAAAAAAACAGTTCATATTGATCATAAGAGTATTAATATGATTTCAATGTAATCATATCCAACTGCTAAAGGAACTTAAAATAACAGTTCATATTGATCACAAGAGTATAAATATGATCTTAATGAAATCTTATCCTAACTGTAGCATAATCAATCACACAGATTGATCAATTGAAAAGTTTAATACATATAATGTAGCTTTACCAACGGCCAATACGGTATACAAGTGACTTCTTTGATTTTAAAACACTTGGTATCTATTACCGTCTGTCAGACGTCGAAGATCACCCATTGAGAGGGACGGATATATTTAGAGTGTTGCGTAAAGTAGGTTGACCTTAATTATGGACTCATTGGACTCTCGCCACGAAGAACGCTGGAGGAAGTTATGACGGTTTTTTTTTATACTGGTGAGTCTGCCGGATGACTGTGTAAATGTCTGTCGTTTCGTTTGGCAATAGCAAATAACAAACGGATTTATAAGATGCTATTCGTTTTTAACTGTTCAACTGCGTAGCGAAGTCCTTGATGGATATTGATATTTGTTTTAAATTTGTATTAAAATCAAATATAATTAAAAATCATTTATTCATGTAGGATATTTTAGCTGATTTGAATTAGAATTAATAATAGACATTATTATTAATTCAAATTCAAAATATCTTTATTCATGTAGGTCTATTACATACTCTAATGATATGTCAAATCTACTGTCAGTTTGGAATGATTTCGAGATGAGAACTGACAAGAAACTCAGCTCTTATAAATGTACGTTATAAGTTGACAATAAGTGTCTTTCTAGAAAGAATCATTATTAACGTTAACTTTCGTGTTTAATACATATTAATAAAAAACTAGAAAGAATTTTAGATTTCGAATTTAGAAATTTAATTTAATTTTTAATCGAATTTAGAATATAATTAGATTATTGTTAATGTATACCAAAATTTTATTTGTTTTGTTTAATGTCTTCATCGTGTTAGATTAAAATATAAATGTATTTCTTTCTTTCTACTTAATATGAGATACATTTGTTAGAAATCGTCGTATAGAGGATATTAGTGGTGTACAAGATGCTGGAGTTGTCATGTGATTGATCACTTATCACTAAAACTAGGTGTGGAAGATTGATCACTACAACACAAAGGAACTACAGATTACCTGTAAATATAAAAGCCGAATATATAGAGATTCTTTTTTTTACTTCGTATTTTTTTAATTATTGCGGGATTTATTTGTATTTATTAGGAGCCAAATGGTATATGAACTGTGGTATTATAAAGACAGCCTAGGTAGCTAGTACTAGTAGCAGTTTAGCATACCGCCTTCCTTCCCATTCCAATGGTCGCAGATTCGATACGCACATTAGAAACATTTGTATTCATTAGTAGGACTGGGTGTTTTCTATATATATTATGTATGTAGTTACAAAAAACGTTGAGAGAGGTAAATTTTGCCATAAAATTATTCGTGTTAAGTCCCGGTTAGTAATATTATTAATATGTATTAAACACGAAACTTAACGTTAATAATTATTATTAAACGTTAGTTTTAACCATCAGTATTAACGTTATTATTTAAACACAAAAAATAACCATAAAAAATGTATCCATGTATTTATATTAGTTTTCTAGTTGCCATAACACAAGTTCTGCTTAGATTGGGTCTAGATGGCGCTGCGTGAATTATCCTGAGATATTATTAATTAATTATAAAATTAACAGTTTATTAGTAATTTCCATACTTGGAAAGTTCCTTCATAACACCAAGTCGCACCATTTGACCCGTTACTAACTCGCCCATCTCGGCACGTGCTCTGCCAAGCCGCTGAGAGCTGTTCAAGTACATTTTCGTAACCGATTTTATAGTTCACCTAGTTTTTCGCATCGACACCTCGACGGGACCAGATGTTTCGACCCTTCGTGCCTGTAATCCTGATTTGTTATGTGGTTTTTGTTTATTTTTAGTACCAACTAACTATATTTCGCGGAGTTTTATAATTTACTAGCTTTTAACCGCGGCTTCGCTCGCATGGAATCAATTAAATAACTTCATTACTGGCTGCTAGATGGCCCTGAAGTAGAAATATGTTAATATTTTTGCATATAGATTGATTGATGATATGATGATATATGATTGATGCATATAGGTCTATAATAGACTTATGATATGTCAAATCTACCGTCAGGTCGGAATGATTTCGAGATGAGAAGAACTGACAAGAAACTCAGCTCGTATTCTTTTCAAATGAATATTGTACATGTTTACAATAATACAGATTCATTTTTAAATTCGAATTTGGGAGAATAGAGTGACCACCAGCATATGCTATTGCAAAAGCCATCAGTGTTCGTAACCCGAACAGACTAATCCCTACAAGCAGCACCAGTTCACGAGTATGACGGATATAAAAAAAAGGTAACAAATAGTCGTATTGTCTATGGTAAATCGTAACATTGCGTATACAAATTTTTATGACATTTAAAATGGTGTATTTAATAAAGGACTTTATTGACAACAAAGCCACTCGAACGCCGATTTTACGATTGCGTAAATTTTTTATAGCCACATTCGATTTTAACGCCTTTGAAATGTGTAACAAATTTACAATACCCACAATAATATAACAATACAAAGTACAAATAAACCGTAAACGAACTCTTTATTTGTTTTGTTATTTTATAAAAATATTTTATGAAATAAATTATTTGTATTTACTGATAATTTATTATAATAAAAATTACAACATTATTTAACATTAGAGTTCGAAATTCAAATATTTGAAATATTACGATTCTTAATATATATCAGTCTTAAATTTATTATTATTAATCTAATTAAGGATGTCGATAGTCTAACGAGTTTGTACACGGTTTTGCTTTCGATGATCGCGGGTTCGATTACTCGCATGGTGCAAACAATTGCAGTCATGATTATGATTGTTTGTATGTTAATGTCAGATATAGACACCTATGGAATATACATTGTATATAAACTGGCTTTAAAAAAAATATTTCAATTGAGTTTCTTTCCAGTTCTTCTCAATTGGATCTATATACTAAACTGAACGGTAGGGAAAAAAATACAATATAAAAAAAATACTTTCAGAAGCGGCTAAAATATCCTACATGAATAAATTATTTTTTAATTTGAATTTATCGGTCTGGGCATTTTCTATATATATTATGTATGTATATAATTATTTCACTTCTAGGCACTAGATTACCTATAATACAGGCTCTGTTTAGCTTAGGACTAGATAGCATTGTGTGAATTGTACTGGCCTTTTTCAATATATTTAAAAAGGTAACCTAAAATGAACTAGGTAACGCAAAAGGAATAAAGTGACGCAATGCACACGAGTGGAGTGCATCGTAGGTACACACGTCAAAAGTCGTAGACTTGCGATAACCTAGGTAACGCAATAGGAACAAAGTGACGCAATAGAAACAATTCAATACACATGAGTGGAGTGCATCGTAGGTACACACACATCAATCATAAATTTTTTATAAAAGATTTTCGTAAACTTACAAATTTAAAACAATAATATAACAATACAAAGTACAAATAAACCGTAAACGTACTTTCTTTGTTTTGTTATTTTATAAAAATATTTTATGAAATAAATTATTTGTATTTACTGATAATTTATTATAATAAAAATTACAACATTATTTAACATTAGAGTTCGAAATTCAAATATTTGAAATATTACGATTCTTAACATATATCAGTCTTAAATTTATTATTATTAATCTAATTAAGGATGTCGATAGTCTAACGAGTTTGTACATGATTTCAATACACACATGATTATGATTGTTTGTATGTTAATGTCAGATATAGACACCTATGGAATATACGTTGTAAATAAACTGGCTTTAAAAAAAAAGTATTTCAATTGAGTTCCTTGCCAGTTCTTCTCGTGGACGGTAGGGACAATATAAAAAAAAAAATATTTTTACGAAAACCTAGGTAACGCTGGGCATTTTCTATATATATTATGTATGTATATAAACAAAGTGACGCAATTAGATGCACTGTGTGAATTGTAGTTTTTTTCTATAAACAGGTAACGCAAAAGGAATGGAGTGCATCGAGTGGAGTGCATCGTAGGTACACACGTCAAAAGTCGTAGACTTGCGATAACCTAGATAACGCAATAGGAACATTTCAATACACATGAGTGGAGGGAATCGTAGGTACACACGTCAAAAGTCGTAGACTTACGATAACCTAGGTAACGCAATAGGAACAAAGTGACGCAATAGAAACATTTCTATACACATGAGTGGAGTGCATCATAGGTACACACATCAAAAGTCGTAGACTTACGATAACCTAGGTAACGCAATAAGAACAAAGTGACGCAATAGAAACAAAGCAATGCACACGAGTAGAGTGAATCGTAGGTACACACGTCAAAAGTCGTAGACTTACGATAACCTAGGTAACGCAAAAGGAACAAAGTGACGCAACAAAATGCAATGCATACGAGTGGAGTGCATAGTTCCTATTGCGTCACGTCAAAATCGTGTAGTTACGACATTCTCGCGTGATTCGGACGACCGACGCGACGTAAATGGATTATTCATTTGATTATTGGCGCAGTCGTAAAGGAATTCAATTTTAGGTTGAGCGAAATGAAATTTCAGATACCTCCTTTTCTCTGCAGCAAATAAATTTACAGCCTGGAAAATAGGTTAGCTACATTCAGTTAAGAGTGGCGAATGGGGGCGCCCTGTAAATTTTGTTCGTTCTGTTTACATTCTACATAATAACTTTGATGTACATATGTACGTACTATACTTGTGCTGTGTGTATTGATAACAGTTTCTATTAGTGGTAGGGGATTGTTAGTAATGAGGTTATTAAGCCAATATCTTTATTTATATAATTGTTGCCTAACACTTTTTAAGAAAAAAAATCGTAATAAAGATAGCAATATATCACATAAGGTGAACTTTATTTATATAATTGTATAGGAAAACAGCCTGGAAGCATTGTATTTTTTAAGACAAAAAAAAATCATCTTGTAATAAAGATAGGTGACTTAAACACAATAGGATAGTAGGTCCATTGCTAGTAATATATCATGTCTTTTTTTCAACTCATCCAGCCGGCCAGCGGTGGTTAAGATGAACATGAACGGATAAGGTCTGCCTCGATGCAACTGTTAGGCAAATTTATTACGATGGTTTCGGCTGGAAAATATATCATGTGGAGTTGATACTAAAAATGGAAACCATAAAGATATATAATAATATTACGATGGATAAATGATAATAAAGGTTAAGGGATTATTATTATTGAAGATAGTAGGGTCAATTGCTGGCAATATGTCATGTCAAATCGACCTCCACGCGGTCCCCACTGGAAACCATCATGGTAAATTTCTGGTCATTTCGCCATGATGGGCAAACTGATATGGGGTTAGGGAATTGTTAGTATTGAGAATAGTAGGGCCTGTCGCTGGCAATATATCATATCAGGTCGACCTCCACGCGGTCCCCACTGGAAACCATCCTGATCAGTTTCTAGTAAATTCTCCACTATGGGCAAACTACCCTGACTTCGATCTTCACTGGTGCCCCACTAGCGTAAACCAGAGGCTGGTCCACCATTCCATTATCATATCTCTGAAAAAAGAATTTCTATTAAGCTTTATTTCATTCACATAATACATCTAAAGATGTCTGGTCTGATACAAAAATAACAAAATGTATTCGAAGATAATTATAAATACTTAAATTGTGACGTGCTTTTTTGATTTTGAACCCTATTCTACATATATATAAAGTCCATTATAGTGTGATTATGCACTCGGACCGAGTAGATTCTGGTTTACATCATAAATGTATATTTAGGAGCTGTTTACAAATGTATACGTTTGGTAAATAATAATAATCAATCAAATTGAAACTAATTATGTACGTGTTTATTTTTTTTTATTACAATATCTTAAAGGCTTGTTTATAAAATCTATACATTTAAACATATAAATAAAATTAGAATGTCTGCTTGTAATATTGAAATAACCGTTTTTTACTACATGCATATGAATATAAATACGGTACATACACCAAAATATCATTCTTTACAATTTTTGTCTGTCAGTCTATATGTCTGTTTTTTTCCGGCTAATCTCTGAAATGGCTGGACCGATTTTGATGGGACTTTTTTTAGCAGGTAGCTGATGTAATAAGGATGCTTTTATTTTAGAAAAACAAAGTTAAATTCCACGCGGACGAAGTCGCGGGTACAGCTAGTATGTAAATATAAATATGAAATTACTAATTAGCAGCTTTTCACTAAATGCATTTTGCAGTATTTACGGTACTTAGATCAATTTTTTTTGTGGTCTATATGTGTGTTCTCTCAGAAACGGCTAGACCGATTTTGAGGTGAACTTTATGCTAACAGATGTATAGATATAGACAATAGAAGTTACGAGAGTCAGCTAGTACGTCACATTCGAGTTTTATTTATTAGAGAACGTAAGGTTTACTTGCTTGCTGACCTAAAACATTATGTAGAATACAGTGTCAAATTTTGACATCATTCTCCATTTTGACATAGAGTGAAACAAATCTCATATGAAAATGCAACTCCCCAGTTGGATCTTTTCGATCGAGCCGTTCTGAACGTATAATTACCGTCTCTAAATTACGATTGACGTTTTTGACATTTTATGGTCTCAACCATTGCTGTCAATTCAATGACTGACACTTAGATCTGGGGGGATTTTAACTGACATTTACGTGTTTCTCAGAGATGAAATAAATTTGTGTTACCATTATAACGCCTCTACTGTACTTGTAAGTATAATTTGTGGGGAGAAAAAAATTACATAACTAACTTAAGGAATAATAAATAGCAATACTTTGTGAAATTACATCTCCGCTTTAAATAATATATATTTTATTATTATTTCATACATATGTTAGACTGTCTAAGCTATTTAGTAGTAATAAATAAATAAATAATATAAATGTTGTAATTTAAAAAATCTTAATTTTTTATGTTTTTTAAATGATAGTATATTCTTCAGTAAAATAAAATTAGTATTAAATTTTTTTCTAAGTTGATAGTGATGTTGTATAATGAAGTAACTTTGTATTTATTGCCGTACCATAAAACGATGTTTTGAAACGTTATTTCATTTTTCTAGCAAACAACGAATTATGATGATATTTACCAATGGTAGACAGTAAAAAGTAATCTGCGTGGGCACCTTAATTTCACCTATTTCATACGCCAAGCAACTTGCTTTTGTGTTGATGGTGTAGGGTGCAGATTAGGTAATGAAGTTACTGGACAAAAGACATGACTGTTGTAAATTTGACGCGGTCAATCTGCTCACTGCCGAAATATCGCGGTCCGATATTTCGGCAGTGCTTCAACGGCCACGATCACGGGAAAACAGTTTACCCATGATCATGGCCGTTGAAACGGGAACTCAACAAAAATAAAACGTGGTAAGATCCCGTGATTTACTAATTATACTTATAAAAGACATGACATCAGAGTCCTTTAGAATGGCAACACATAAGTGGTATCACGGGTGTCACATGACATCGAGATCTTTATAAGCTCTTTATGTATATACTCGATGGTTACCTTATGATTAGGTGGTCATAAGCTTGTATACGATTGCAATTTATAAAATGAAAAATTGAAATTGAAATCTATTTTGGCAAATATACGTAGCGATTTCTATGTTGAATGCCTCTTACTTATTACACTGTAATTATTTATATAAAAAAAAACACATCTATTAAAAAGAAACACGTTTCTTGCTCATTCTTCTTGTGATGAATCTGCATTCCGAATGAGTGGTAGAATCAAAATATGACTATTCAAAAGTGCTTGTAATGAGTTTATTTGAATATCTATATCCAAGCACGTATCTATCAAATATACTCAACAAAATATGTACACATTTGTCAAGACCATACCACAAGGTTATCAGTAGTGAAAGTAAATTTTATATTTATATTTGACTAAATTTTATCGTCTTCTCACTTTTGCAATATAAAATAACAAACAATTCGTAGAACAGTAACTTGTAAAGATTGGAAATGATTATATCTGAAGCGCCCTGTCAAGAGTTACTTCCTGAAATGAGACTAGCGTTCGAAAACTTTTGAGTGCCTTCTAAATTCAATTTTCCGGGAACGTTAATATCCATATAAAAGTCAATGGCAATAAGAACTTAATTTCGTCGCAAAATAAAACGAATGGAGATAAAAACTTGCAAATTAAGTGGACAGTAAATGACTTCAAAGAAATTGCTTACTGCATTAACAGTATTAGTTCACTTGTGCAGGCGACTTCGTCTGTACGTCCATGCTTGGCCAGCACAAACTAAAGTTTACTTTTTCTATCATTTTCTCCATTCAAAATGCTGCGTATATAATTGCATCACTTTTTGATTTAAAAATGGGTATAAAAGGATATAAAATTTATAAATATTCCTAATTTATTTTATATCCTATGTATTATAGAATAGAAAGAGCTAATAAGTGTTACACTATTAAAATAATAATTTTCAATGACCATTAATTATTGTTCCTAAGAATCAAGGAGTGAACTACTGCCTCTAAATTAGATAGTACTGAAGCATAACATCTTAATCCACAGGCCTAAGTCCAATATGAGATATACCGAGAGCATCTCAACGTGATCTGCGACATTCGTGTGATAGAGATAGATATAAAATGTAAAAATAATTCGAATTTAAATTCAAAATATCTTTATTCATGTAGGTCTATTACAGACACTTATGATATGTCAAATCTACCGTCAGTTCGGAATGATTTCGACATGAGAAGAACTGACAAGAAACTCAGCTCGTATTCTTTTTAAATTAATATTATACATGTTTATAATAATACAGATTAATTTTTAAATTAAAACTTGGGAGAATAGAGTGACAAAATAATCATTACATGATGATACTGCTAACTTTTAATATCATTTCATACAAATAATTGGTGTTCAGTAACAGATTAAAATTTGCCAGAAATCAATTTCCGGTCTTTATTTACGTATGAGTACATACGTATGTTTTTACATTTTGCCCATGATTAAAATCGAACAATTTTTATAATCCTTATATTTATTGAAAGATTTAAATGAATGCGTATATACCTATGATAGTATTATAAATAAATGTTTACACTATGGATTTTGGTTATATTTAATTTATTTTAATTTTTGATATATATATATATATATGTATCCTGATCATCTGGATGAATGGCGGTCCTCCACAGTGCGGTTTTCTAGAAACTTTTTGCCACGCACAACCACATTGCGGAATCACCTTCAAGCAATGGTATTTCCAAATCGATTAGATATTGAAACCTTCAAGAAAAGAGCTTATTCCTTTTTAAAAGGTCGACAACGTACTTGTAATTTCCCTGGTGTTGCGGGTGCTCATGGGCGGCGGTAATCACTTACCATCAGGTAAGCTGCATGCTCGTTTGTCTCCTGCGTTATAAAAAAAAAAGTATGTATAGATTGAGCTATAAATATATTTGACACTAATTCTTTGTGGACTACACCTAGCAGATTCGAAATCATGATCTTTGTTGATCCATTAGTTGTAACCACTAGGCCATGGTGCATGTACATGTATACTTACATTATTATATAAATTAAATGTTATTGTATCTATCTATCTATTTATTATCTTTTCACAACTAAGAGGCTTAACGGATGAAATTTGATGTCCAGACCAACTATATAACGAAGACGTATGTTAAATTTTATCCCCAAAAACAGAAGAAGGGGCAAGTAACAGCTAGTTTTATTATAGGTATTGTATGTCTGTCAGTCTGTTAAACCGTTACCAACCAAGTTAATATACATTCTCGAAACCGTTTTCCATAGAATTGTTTACTCGTTATTATCAAGTTCAAATAACCCATTGTACCTGATTTAACATCATTGGATTATTAAGAAACTTTATCCACAATATTCATATTCAAATACTCAAAGTCCTTAGAAAGTTAGCTTGTAACTAAACTACTAAATAGTCAATTAGTTCGAAGTTAATAAATTGGACAATAGGACATCCGAATGTAGGAGTACCAGGGTTGGCAACCCTTCCTAAAAAGATGAGGCCTGCTCTACACTATCTATAGAACGAGCAAACGTCGCCGGAGTTACGGGAGAAGGCTCCAGCAATGGTGCTGGTAGGTACACCATGTAGTTTTTTATTGGGTAAGAATACCACACACCCCTCGTCATCCATCTAGCAGAGGTCTGTCTTTTGAAGATTTTCCACAGGATAAAAAAAGGTTGGCAACCGTATGAAGATCCTCAGGTACGATATTGATCTTTAGTACAAGCTACGCAGTGAGGAAGGTTCTAGAGTCATCATCATCAGCGCAGCATCATCATCCACTGCTGGACATAGACCTCTCCCAAGACACGATTCTAGGCACGATTTTCAGCCCTTCTCATCCAGTTACTACCCGCAACCCTATGTACGTCGTCGCTTCACTTACCTGCGGGGCGTTCTACACTACGTTTGCCAATTCGCAGTCTCCACTCTAGAACACGCGTACTCCAGCGGGCATCGGTTCTGCGACAGATATGACCAACCCATTGCGACTTCAACTTATAGATACGAAGAGCTATATAGGTGACCATGGTTTTAGAGTGACGCTAAAGTCCGCCAACGATAGGTCGTGCACCTGCTGGACGAGATGGACCAACAATAGCAAAAAGATAATCGGAAACAGACGGGAACGTGATCAATCTCGCAGAATATTACATGGGTACTTCATGTACCAACATTATGAAATAATATTTCATCTCTATAGAAATAGTAAATAATCTTTATTCAAATAAACTTACTATAATCTCTTTTGTATGGCATATTTAGTTCTACCACTCATTCAGAACGCAGACTCAACTTAAGAAGAATATGACAGAAACTTGCGTGTTCTTTTGAAATAAATAATTGTTTTTGTTTGTTTGTAACATTTTATTGTACAGTAAATACATTTAAAATAACAGGATATAACGATGTGAACAAATGTTGTTCTAAGTACACATTATCGAGGAGATATTAGAATAATTCGACTTAATGACTTAAATACTAATCTGGACTTTATGTTTTGTATGTTATGTTTTTTATGGTCGCCAACCCTGTATAGTTCCGTCAACCAGACCTTACTCGGACCTTTGAATAAGAATTTAATTACAATTTTCAAAGTTTCCAACAACTGGCCCTTTAATCCGAGGTCTGCTGGACCCTTATCACCTTTTCAACCACGAATAGAAATATTTATAGCCAATAGCCTTCCGCTCTCGACAGTTTCCGAATTCATTGTTAAGTTCTCTTTGTAAACTGGTCGGAATTGTGTAAGATATTTAACTGTTTGCTCTAATATTTGGATCTTTATTTTTATTTATTATCTTTAAATAAATTTTAGTTATTAATGCACTGTATCAATCACCAATCACTCAAAGCGTTCGTACTATATTGATCGTTTATTTTTTTCTTTTGTTAAAATAATAACTTACTTAATCTTCATTATCATTATGCTACATTATGTGGTTGCACAGAAATTTTGTGTGTAGCGGTTTCCTTTTTAACTGTGTATTGTGGAATACAACAGCCTTCACATAGTATAGTTATTTCTTAGTATTATTAGACGTGGAGATCTTTGGGGGTGGCCTATGTCCAGCAATGGACGTCTTCAGGGCTGCGATGATGATTAGTTGTAACGTGGTCAAGTGTTATGAGTCAGTCATGCTCACTTAAATGTCCAGACAGGCGATGGCGTGGTGAGATGAGTCATTGGGCTCCCTAAAATATGGTTGAGTGTAGTGATGGCTGTCTCACGCGTCATTCTCGTGAACGAGCACTGTTTTTAGCGACTGGTCAGCTCTTATTACTATAACTGATTAATTTTAATACTCAAGTAACTTAATTAATTTATGTCAACTTTGCTATTTGGCCGTTTGTATTCTCACTACATTTTAAAAATGTAACTCTAAACAATATTCATTTAAAAGAATAGCATGCAAGTTTCTTTCTCGTTCTTCTTGTGACGAGTCTGCGTTCTAAATGAATGGTAGAATAAAAAAATATGTCTATTCAGAAGTACTTATGTTAAGTTTATTTAAATAAATAATATTTCTATTTCTATTACAATTTTCTACTTTGCTGCTTTGGTAAGCCAAGGTTCATTCGTTCATTTATAAATTTAAGAGCAACGCTCTTGTCGGTGGAGCTCTTGCAACTTTCTACGATCTTCCATCATACTCAAACCTTGACACGACACGACTCCAATTCTGTCTTTCATTTGCTTGATCGGGAAGATCCCCCCCCCCCTCCCCCTTTTTTCCTTCTATCTTTCCCTCAATAATTAGTTTCATAAATTCATCGTGTCGTATCAAGTATCAAGCTAATGTACAAGGTTAAATAGTGCCACGTTGAAAAGCCATTTCGGAATCTCAGTTATAATGTACCTCAATTCTCCTTTGGTACCCGTTGTTAGGCCACCTGTGTGTACTTTGATGGTATAGTACAAAGTGCATCAGTGGTACTTCAAATCGAATTCGACGTCCCTATTCCTTTGAGGACAGCATATCGAATATCAAGGTAAGATTACTACTACATTGTTACACTACGATATCCATAGCAATCGTATC
Organism: Achroia grisella; assembly: GCF_030625045.1. Lineage (NCBI taxonomy): Eukaryota > Metazoa > Arthropoda > Insecta > Lepidoptera > Pyralidae > Achroia > Achroia grisella. The sequence goes on from NW_026713078.1 coordinate 1,762,164, forward strand.
AGAAACTACTATAGAAAATAATATATAGTTATAGAAAGTTGTAACACATATATTGATAATAGGGGTAGCTAATAGCTTATTAACAACCCGCCCCGGCTTAGAAAATGCCCAAAATTTGTTTAATTTTTAATTGTTTGACGCTAGCGTATTTATTTGGATAAGGATTATTATTACCATTATGTTTATAAAAACACTTCTGCAAATAATGCATTATTTTAGAAGAAATTTGGTTACCGTAGAAAAGGTTATAGTGGCTTAACGTTAAAAGATAGGCAAATATTCTCGTGGAGTTGTTTTTAGAATTTTTAAAGGATCTATATACCATTATGTTTATAAAAACACTTCTGCAAAAAATGCATTATTTTAGAAGAAATTTGGTTACCATAGAAAAGGTTATAGTGGCTTAACCTTAAAAGATAGGCTAATATTCTCGTGGAGTTGTTTTTAGAATTTTTAAAGGAACTATATACCATTATGTTTATAAAAACACTTCTGCAAATAATGCATTATTTTAGAAGAAATTTGGTTATCATAGAAAAGGTTATAGTGGCTTAACCTTAAAAGATAGGCTAATATTCTCGTGGAGTTGTTTTTAGAATTTTTAAAGGATCTATATTCCATTATGTTTATAAAAACACTTCTACAAATAATGCATTATTTTAGAAGAAATTTGATTACCATAGAAAAGGTTATAGTGGCTTAACCTTAAAAGATAGGCTAATATTCTCGTGGAGTTGTTTTTAGAATTTTTAAAGGATCTATATACCATTATGTTTATAAAAACACTTTTGCAAATAATGCATTATTTTAGAAGAAATTTGATTACCATAGAAAAGGTTATAGTGGCTTAACCTTAAAAGATAGGCTAATATTCTCGTGGAGTTGTTTTTAGAATTTTTAAAGGATCTATATATTTATTGCGTAACTTTAACCGTTTACGCAGCGAGGGTATTCAAAATGTATATTTTATGCTACTTTTGACGTTGCTGCTTCTCTCTTAATAGTCGTAGCGTGATGTTATATAGGTTATAGCGCTTGGAGATAATATACCTTTCAAAAAGTAAAATATTTGTTTTAAATTATTTAATGATTAACAGAACCGGAGATTACTCCGATCTTTATCTGTATAGTATTAGTATAGATATAAGAGCGCGGCTTCCTTTTTTTACAAAAAATCAATTAATATAAAAAATAAAATAAAAAATCAAACAGAAAATCTTTATAGTGACCTTCCCTTTCTTCCCCGGGGAGGTAAACCATGTGTTATTCTGATGTATAAACTACAATAATTCGAATAAATTATTCGATTGTGGAACTCTTTACCTCACGAAATACGTGCCAGTTCTAGTATTGAAATATTCAAATGCCGATTAAAAACGTATTATCTTTCACAATGCTGACGTATTTTTATATTTATATATTTAGGTATATATTATATCTATATTTTAACTTATGTCTTATAATTTATTTATGTACCATTTATGTATGTCTATATATTTATATATTTACGTGTGTCTATTGATACTTATAGTTAATATCATTAAAACAATATTTTAATATCTCCTCTTTTCGTACATATATGTATGACTATTCTATTTAATACACGATCCTATAACATTTTCTAGGTTTGCTGGAAGAAATCTCTTTTTAGAGATAAGCTCGCCCTTGTACATTACATTTATTCTGTATAATTTTTTCTATTATGTGTGTGTGTGTACAATAAAGAATAAAGAATAAAGAATAATTTATTGATGTATAATAGATTCCAAAATAAACAGCGGATTTAACAATTTTGAAATTCAGAAGCACTTATAAGTATTTTTTTTAAATAAACAGTTTTATCACCTTAATGAATACATGTCAAAATGAAATTAAAATTTATGACGAGCAAAGTGTAGGTTACACTTAGCTGTACATGGCAAATAAATATTTCTGAAATCTATATTGCTAAAGTAGTATAGTTTCATCAAAATATGTTCAGTAGTTTTTGCGTGAAAGAGTAACAGATATCCATCCATACTTGCAAACTTTCTTGCTTAAATATTAGTAATATCTCTAAATATCATTCACGGTTACTTCGCATTAATTAAATAGACAGTTGTACAAACTGTTTATATTTTGTGAAAGTTTAAGGTCAGCAGCTGTGTCGAAACCGATGGCCGCCTGTCTAACTTGATAACTTGGCTTTACCACTAGTAATCTTCAAGTCAGCGGGAACAAGTTACAGGATGCAGCGATTATTCATTTAATAATCGCTGCATCCTGTAACTTTTTCCCGCTGACAGTAAATAAACTGGCTTTAAAAAAAGTAATTCAATTGAGTTTCTTGCCAGTTCGTCTTAATTGGATCTATATACTGAACTGGGCGGTAGGGAAATAATTATAATATGAAAAAGTTGACGTTCATAAGCGGCTAAAATGTCGACGGGACTTTTATTGGCAGGTAGCTGATGTACACACGCATATGTACTCTTTTGATTATCGCATTTTTTTTTGTAAATACATACATATTATACATAGAAAACACTCAGACCGATACAAACAATCGTACTCATGAATACAAATGTTTGCGCCGTGCGCGGAATCGAACCTGCGACCATCGGTCGTAAAGCGGTATGCTAGTCCGCTAAACCACCGAGGTCGTCAAAATGTTAGCAACATTTTTATATCGCTGGCTGTACCCGGCTTGTCCTTATTAGTAACCCTATTACTGTACTAAACTGTACTCACTACGAGTATCTCCAATTACTAGGAACGGCTCGCAGCAGCTGTCTCTGTTGTCTCGGTGATGCGAGATTATTACATAATACAAAATCCTTAGCTTTGCTTTTTTCATTTTGATACTAGTATTTGTCTGTTGTGAAACTGTAATTAGGTTTTTAACGTATTAAAGAAAGAGCAACACATGTATCGTTTGTACCAGACATAAAATTAAATCTTATAGTGTTTTTATATTTGAGCCTAAATAAATTAGTCTGGTTGGTAGTTTGTATTCACACGTTTCGACTTGTAAAATGTGAACTTACAAGGATTGTTTAAAAGAGCAACACACAAGTTTCTTGCTTATTCTTCTTGTGATGAGACAGCTTTCCGAATAAGCGGTAGATTTAAAAAAATGTTGACTATTCAAAAGTGCTTAAATTAAGTTTATTTGAATAAATTATTTTCTATTCTATTCTATTCTAAGAACTTCTTTGTATTTGGTTTAAAAATAAAAATATTATTAGAGATGTGAAAATTCCATCATGGCGTTTCATTTATCTCCACAAATATTGAACTATGATTTATACATCGTTCTTGTTCTTATATACATTACATTAAAAATATATCTTAAATTTAATAATATTATAAAGTCAGTATGGCCAGTAACAAACATCCATATGTTTATTACTCTTTCACGCAAAATCTACTGAACGAATTATGATGAAACTTTACAGTAATATAGCTTATACATCAGAATAACACATAAGCTATAATTTAAAAAGATATTATGTAAATTGGGCGAAATATAATGATATAGCTGTATGAAGTCGTGGTATCTTAGTAGTCCAATATATAGACATATATATATATAATATGCTTTGTATTAATATACTGTGGGTGCTTATCATTTTCCATTGCATGCTCAAGTTTAGCGTAACCTTTACGTGTGTCAACTTTTTTATGAATGAGGGTGGCCATGAAACAGGGTCAATTACCATATCGCGGCGAATTAACTACGATGGTAACCAAGCCGGACCCTATGAGATCAACCTGATATACACATAGTTCCCATAACAAAATAATAACCCCTCGCGTTACATTATTAATTTGCAAAAATATATATACACATTGCAATAAATACTCGGTTTTGTTTAAAGGTTTAAATTTTATAAATAAATAGGGCAAGATATCTTCAATATAGTTACCTAAATCAATTCAAAATTGGCAAACATAACACATAAAAATACAACAAAATTTATAGCTTTCAACCACATTTTAAATTTACACTATTAAAAAGAACGAACTGAAAGTCACAAAGAATAAACGTGATTTACTATCTAGAACATTCCAGAATATTTTAAACTGCTTTTTTTTTCTTTAACGAGCCGCGTCTGCTTTAACTGCTTTAGTAGGCGAATTCTCGACTCGGAAGCGATTAAATCGATTCATTGGTCGAGTAACGACATCGGTAATCGTCTCTAACTCTGAAAACGAGGCATAGACGCCGGTTTATAATGCAACTTATTCGACTGACTTCGGGAATTGCCCTCAATTGAAATATTTGAATATTTTTTGAAATTCGAATGTCGTTTCCAAATTCGAATATGTAAATTAAATTAAATGGATGCAGATTGTAATTTGTTTAATTTATTGAGTTTTATTTCCTTTGATTTCTATAAATAATATTGTAAAATTTATTCATGTCTAATAATTATATTACTGTATTAATGTTTTTATTTATTATCTTTTATTTTCATTCTTTAATATTATTCTATTTGTACTTTTAAATTAGGAACTAGTTCCTATTTTGAAAATATTAACAAAATATAGAAATAGAAATAGAAAATTTATTTCATTAATTAAAAGTAGTATTTTTAAGAATTTCTGTGAATAATATTTTCGCTTAATGGGTATACTTATGCTTTTATTTTTGTTCGTGAAAAACAAGAACTGATTGTTCTTTTTTTTTCTTCAGCTGTGTGCGTCTTATATGATTCCATAGACGTGACGTCTTTGGAATTACACAAACATAAAATTATTTAATGCTTTTTAAATAAATGTATAGTCACTACTCTATTTCTATTTTTATCCAAACTCTTCACTATTTATTCACGATATCGAGGACGAAGTCGCATGCTTCTACTAGTGTACTAAATAAAGAACATGAGTCACACTTAAAAAATAAAACTGTTTCGAATAATGAACATAAAATCAAACACGCCATATTAATAATGCTAATGTCCTGAGTGGCGAACGACGTTTGACTTGCAAAGTTTTGTTCCATTTACAATTAGTGCATGCACCCTATATTTGTCAAATGTTGGCCAAACAACATCTGTTTCATTCACGTGTACTACAAATAGAAATAAAAATATGCGTCGTCTCCGTAAACGTTTGGCCAATACTTGGCGCCTTGACAATCCGTGTAGGGGCGCGAAATGACTCAGAGCCGTCACGCACATGCATGAGTCAGTAAATATTGATAGGTCAGAATTTAAATGCACCGGCAATGGAAGGGTTATGTGAGGTAGGGTTGGCAATTGTCAATATAATTGCATGTAAATTATTCTTATCTTTTTTCACATGTGCAGATCTGGACAAATGTTGGCCAAATACATTTGTTTCATTCACGTAAGCAACAAATAGAAATAAAAACATACGTTGTCTCCGTAAACGTTTGGCCAACACTTGGCGCCTTGACAATCCGTGTAGGGGCGAGAAATGACTCAGAGCCGTCACGCACATGAGTCAGTAAATGTTGATAGGTCTGAATTTAAATGCACCGGCAATGGAAGGGTTATGTGAGGTCGTAGGGTTGCCAACTATCAAAATAATTGCATGTAATTTATTCTTATCTTTTTTCGCATATTTAGATCGTTTGATATTTGCACATTGTAATTAATTGCTTAAGTATAATGAATACCTTGTGCGGTAAAGCGAAGTGTAGGGAAGGGTTGGGCAATTTTTTTTTCGGTCTTTTTCATTTATAAAATTAGTATACACTACTTGAACCCGCGACTTCGTACATGTTTAATTATTTTACGTAGATGGCATGTATAATAATATAATAATAATAATAATAATCTTCACTCCGGGAAAGATGCAGAAAGCGGTGCTGTTAGATTCTGCCCGCATTGTACGCCGGTTTCTGTCCCTGGGGGCCTGAACCCCAGCCGACTGTGCTTCTGCCGAGGGTATGTTGCCATCTCCTCTCCTTAAGAGGGGAGATGAGAATTTTTGGATAAAAATAGTAATAAGTAAGTAAGACCCAAGTTAAGCTAGCTAAAGCTTGTGTTATGGGTACTAGACAACTGATACAAATACATAGATAATTTTTTTTTTTCGTAAATACATACATATTATACATAGAAAATACCCAGACCGATACAAACAATCATACTCATGACTACAAATGTTTGTGCCGTGCGAGGAATCGAACCCGCGACCATCGGACGGAAAGCGGTGTGCTAGACCGCTAGACCACTGAGGTCGTCGATAATATAAACATTCTTCTTCAATCACTCTATCTATTGCTGAAAGCTGCGAAAAGACATCGGCGGCGACTTTGTTTAAAATTATATAAAGATAAAGTGTATAAACAATCAAGAAAAGATCGGGAAACTACACTAGTGTTATCGTTAATACCTACCAAAGTATTCGGTCCGTTTGTTCATCCAATGTGAGTGCATACACAGATCTTCAGGGATATTTGCATTCAGGTAGCATAAAATGATCTCAGAAAAGTTCTGGCCGCGGCGCGGAATAAGAAAGGGATGTTAAAATTTCAAAAGCTGGTGTTAGTTCAATAGAAAGTAAGTTTCTTGAGGGTTTTATGTTTGAACATGTTATTTCTGTAAAAGAAATGCATCCTTTATCTATAACTGACCCAGAAAATACAAGTTTCTTGCTCATTCTTCTTGTGATATATCTGCGTTCCGAATGAGTGATAGAATAAAAAAAACGTAACTATTCAAAAGTGCTTATAAAAAATTTATTTAAATAAAAAATAATTTCTATATCTTTTTCTAAAAAGGTTGTTTTGCTGAATTAATTCAATGAGTACTTACTCATATCGCTATGAAAAACAGGGGTAGATCGTAAGAGGGTGAAAATATGAAGTTGTATGTATTTTCAATGCTAAATGTTAAAAAAATTATTATTAAAAAATACCAATAAATAATAAGGGGTATGTCACTTATCATTGAGGGGTATGAAAAATAGATGTTGACCGATTCTCAGACCGATATGCACACAAAATTTTAGGTAAAGCCGTTTCGGAGAAGTGCAGTGACGAACACCGCGAATTTTATATAGGTACTGATAAAATAAAAAACTACACATAGAAAGAATTTTATTGTGGCTTTATCAATCTCTACTAAACTACCTTTAGGTAGAGAAAGTAACTTTAGGATCAGAAAAGGGTAGGTGTTGCACGTAATGAATATATATATGTATTATATATATAATAGAATAGAAATATACATATACTAAATAGTGAAATAGAAACATATCTTCAGAAATAATGAAGGACCATGAGACAAAGAGACAATAGAACTATAGAATAGACAATATGAACTGGATTAAAGGGAGAGATTTAACAGAAATTATTTGTATTTCTATACAATATAGACTTTGACTTTTAGTACATGCAACTCTATCTAGTGATTTATATATTAGAAATTTAAAAGTCGGCTTTTAAATGTAGTTTAAGAGTCCTCGGGGACTTGCAGATTTGTCGATCGGCGCATTGTAAATTCTACAATGGAGCGGTACGGTTTATCCAGTTACTCAGGCGTGTACTGAATCATCACTAGTCGACTCCTCTACGTGTGCTATCTTTAATTCAACAGCTGAGAGTAAGCCACTCGGTTCGAATGGGACCCGAGATAAAAGCGAAGAACTATGCTATTGTAGATTGCTGCTTATATTATTGTAAAAGATTTCTACGACAATTATGTTTTCTTTTTTTCGGACTACTCTAATGCTGTTGGCCGCAGCTGGCCTTTACAGCTTCACCGGGCGATAGGGGGCGAGTGCTGATGACATATCAAACCTGCGAAAGGACTTCTAGAGCAGCTGAAGGCTAACTCCCGCTCGACGGATACTACTTTAGACTGGGCACCGTTAGGGGTTCGAACCTAGTCTTAGGCTGTCATAATTTCGATCCCCGATTCGATCCGATCTAAGTCTGATAACTGCCCTTTGTATCAGTTTATGAAAATTTACTATCTGAATTATTGTCGATGTCTATGATGGCACTCCAAACTCGCGGAAGGACTTATGGAGCTGCTGAAGGCCTACTCCCGTCTGACGGATACGACTTTAGTCTGAGGGCACCACTTGGGTTTCGAACCTCGGCTCAGGCCGTCGCAATCGATCCCCGTTGAATTGGACGGGGGATCGATCGGAGAGGCAACGACAATTATGTTACATACTTCCCTTTTTAAACTAGTAATAGTTCCTATCTAGGTAGACTTTATGCTGAATCGTCTACGTGGGTGTCTGTATCTCACATATTACAACCAACAAAATTTTTTGTAAGATGTGTTTCGGTTGAAGTATGTGATAAAACAGTGAAATTTCGTGGTACAGAGGAATGACGTCATAGCCCTCCGAAAAGGCAACTGATTGACATTACGTAGTGTTATTCGACGGTATCGCTAGTCCAGCGGTTTAGCACGCGGTCTTAGTTCCGATAGTCGCAGGTTCATTTCCTCGCACAGTACAATCATTCGTATTCTTCAATATGATTATTTGTATTATCTAGGTGTTTTCTATGTATATTATATATGTATTTACAAAAACAATAACAAAAAATATATCTGAGTATTGTATCAGTTGTTCAGTACCCAACACAAGTTATAGTAGTACAAATATGTAAATTGTCCAGAGTTATTATTATTATATACATAAGCAATGGTTATCATTTTAAACTGGTCTGTCAGGTTCATTAGTACTTTTATTTGATAAAAAGATCTTATCTCCTTATACAGTCATCTATATTAACATTATAAATACAAAAGTGTGTCCATCTTAGATAGACAATAGTGTCTATCTATCTGAGATAGACACACTTTTGACATAGGTCTTTAGTGATTTTTCATGATAAAATTGACTTTATGAAATTTTACATGAAAATATATTACAAGAACGGACATAAGTTATATTTTATCTAAAAATATCAGTCAAAGTCGCGTGTAACGGTTACTTATTAACGATTCTTACTACAACTTCCTCTCTCAAATTTACCTAACCAGTCTCAAGTAAGGACGAAAATGCGTTATATTTTATCCAATAAAGCAGGCGAAGTCGCATGTAACCGCTACTTATTAATAATTCTTACTAAAACTTCCCTTCCCCAATTTGACCAGTCTCAAGTACAAGCACAACCGTCATTTCGAAACTGCAATAAAGTAGGAGACATTCAAAGTTACGACTCTGACGAAACACCTACCACGGAACGTCCTTCATGCAGAAAGTAGTGTGTATTTCTAGAAATAAATTGCTGTCTCTAGAACCATTATTCTTAGAGACCATTTTACATGAACAGTTGTAGAATTTGCAATGTTTTTAAAAGCTTTTATTCGTACTCTTATTTATATATATGAATTGGATAGCTTGATGCATAAAGTGAAGCGTGAAAGGGAAACAGATGTGTGGCGGCTTCGCTCGCGTAGTAGTAAGTATTACTATTAATTAAGTGTCGTTTTTGAGGTTTTACTTTTGTTTAGCGTGTGTAAAAAATTAGGGCCTACAAAATCTAAGAAGATTTATACAAACTTTCATCCCCTATTTTATCCTCTTAGGGGCAGAATTTATTAAAATCATTTCTTAGGGGATACCTACGTCATAGTAGCTTTATGCATGTAAAGTCTCAACCCAATCGGTTTAAAATTGATATAGTTTCATACAAACTTTCATACCCTATTTTATCCCCTTGGGGGTAGAATTAATCAAAATACTTTCTTAGCGGATGCCTACGTCATAACATCTACCTGCATGCCAAATTTCAGCCCGATTTGTCCATTTTTTGGGCTGTGCGTTGATAGATCAATATATCAGTCACCTTTGAGTTATATATATTTAGATATAAGTTTTTAAAAGTGGTTTTAAATCATTTCACACTGTCAGTTTTCATTTATGGTGTAAAATTTTAAATTACAATCTTCATACTGCATACACTTTGAACTTTTCAACGTAGTCTGCATTTTCGTTAAGCGTGAAGTCACCGTAACGACCAACTGACGCCAGTTAAAAAATCTATGCATATTTTATTGAGAACCGGATTAAAGTACGAGCGCCTTAATAAGTTTTATGCGTTTAAGTTTATGATATACCGGAATCTTAATAAAAATGTTGAATAAGTAAAGCTTTTACAATATATTTTATACTAGAAAATATAATATGGTTTAATTCAATGTATGTTTTTTGTAAGTACATTCACTATTTCGGAATTGATAATAAATATAATATTAGCACTATTATTCTTGAAATAATAATTATTAATTAGTAAATAATAATTAATTTTAAAGCTGATAAATTACTGATTCTATCATCTTCTAGTGATAGTAAATAAATTGATTAAGTAGTTAATAAGCATTTATTTTAATAATAACAATAATTATTATTTATTTATTTTGCTTGGTACATGGTAGTTTCGGATATCATTAACTGATAAAAGTGCATGACATGCAGCACCCCAGCAGAGGTATGCAAATATTCAAATTAAGTCATATTCAATTTAATATATAATTATATCATTACATTACGAATACCCACAAATATATTCAAATATCTATATTAATTAATTAATGTAATTATAGTTATTAATAAAAAATTAATAATGGCGTCCATTTTGCATGTAAAATATTGTTTCACTGAGTAAAAACACTTATTTATCAGCCATTTCATTCATTTGTCTTTGAACCATTTTAAAGATATTATATATATATATATTGGTAAATCACAAGTCTACCTCTTCCTTCCTTCTATTTATAGTATGTAATATATTATGTTATCTGTGATTTATAGTATAATATGTTGCTACATTAAAATAATAGTATTTCTTTAATTTATCCATAATTAATAAGAAAAACGAATTTTTACACTTTATAATTTCATAATAGTTTAGCCTAGTGATCTGATTGCGTTATTTACATAATATAATACTCGTATATACCGTGTAATGAAATTATCTTCCATATAATAAAAAACTAAATAAAATAACTTTATTACTGTACTTAGTTCTCCAAACAGTTATTATGAAATAAATATATGCAATGTTAATAAACCTATAATTAAGTATTGATAAACGATGAAATTTTAACACAAATTGATATATCATTTCGTCCAAATTACCGCAGTGTCTCAAGACGAAGGTTTACGACCAATGTGTGTTGGCAGTGATGACTAACGGTACAGAGATGTGGTCGCTAACTATGGGCCTCATGAATAAGCTCAGTGTCACTCAGAGGACAATGGAGAAGACTATACTCGGAGTTTCTCTGCGTGATTGAATGAAACAATCCACAGAATAACCAGAGAGACGACATAACCCGAAGAATTGGGAAAGTGAAGTGGCAATGAGCAGGGTACATGGATCGTAGGAGAGGTGGCCGTTGGGACAATAAAGTCCTCGAATAGCGACCTCGGACTGGATACGCAGCGTGAGAAGGCCTCCAGCAAGGCGGACCGACGATCTAGTCAAGATCGCTGGAAGGCGATGGATGCGAGCAGCGCAAGACCGATCATCGTGGAGATCTTTGATGGAGGCCTTTGTTCAGCAGTGGATGTCTTCCAGGCTGAGATGATGTTGATGATGATGATACGAATATCGTACGATACAGTAAGTACCGCACCGTACAACAAAACATACATACAGTAAATGTAGAGTCGTTCACATTGTAAACGCAGATCAGGCGTTGGTACTGACACTTTAGACCCTATGAATTAAACATGGCCTACATCCGACACCGAGAATGTTCGAGACTTCAGAGTTTTAAGGCGCTGGAATCTAACGTCATACATAATCGAGCACTATCAAAGAGATTGTTGCTGACAAAACTTGCGTTCTATTTTCAAATGTAATCTTTTTGTTTACAATTTACATTTATGAATATTTACATATATTGTATTTATATATTTTTCGTTTTCCGGAGTTTACGCTCTCTGCAATACGATGGACCTGGCTCACGGTGAATTCGTGGAACTAATATGTAAGTAAATATGAGCCAAATGTCTTATTCGGCTCATATTCAAGAAACATAATATTCTTTTTTAGTTCTGCGATATACATTACATTCGATAACAATTATAATCGAATTCGTATAGAAATGTTACGGAATTAAATAAAGAAAACAGTATTAAGTGGAAAAATATATAATACAAGTATTATTGAAGACCTCAGTGATGTAGCGGTTTAGCACACTGCCTTACTTTCAATGGTCGCGGGTTCATTGCATTCATACAAAATTATAAATATTTAATACTAAACAACATTTTTTTAAAAGAGCAATACACAAGTTTGTTGCCCGTCTGTAGTCTGCTTTCCAAATTAGTGGTAGAATAAAAAAAATATTATATGACTAGCTTTTGCCCGCGGCTTCGCTCGCGTTAATTTGTCCCGTTAGGAGTAGAATTTATCAAAATCCTTTCTTAGGGGATGGTTACGTCATAGTAGCTTTATGCATGCAAAGTCTCAGCCCGATCGGTTTAAAATTGACAGTTTCATGCAATATGTCAGTCACCTTTGATTTATATATATATATATATATATATATATATAGATACTAGCTGTCCCGGCAAACGTTGTTTTGCCTTAATATAAAAAAAAAAATTAGGGTTGGACTACCCCTAACATTTAGGGGGATGAAAAATAGATGTTGGCCGATTCTCAGACCTACTTAATACGCTCACAAAATTTCATGAGAATCGGTCAAGTCGTTTCGGAGGAGTATGGGAACGAAAACTGTGACTCGAGAATTTTATACATATGTAAGATTAAAAAATGTTTATATTATGTATATTTGAGTAAAGAATAGTCTTTACTCAAATATACATAATATAAACTAGAATAGAAATAGTTCTATTCTATTCTATTCGACTTTAAATGTATATATGTTTGTAAAGAAGTCACTAAGAATAAAATCCTCATTCCTAGTGACATAAATAAACATAAACCAATACTTTCGCAACTGAAATTTATCGTACATGCTAATACAAGCCACATAACAGCGTATGAGCCGTTTTATTTGCTGCAACATGGTGTTTGTGGTCAGAACGACTCCGCTGAACGCCTTAACTGTTTGAATCACGTCCAAATAGTTACTATATCAGATTCGATGCATAGCCTTAGGGTTGCCACTCTTAAAATGTTTTGCCTCGTACAAAGAAGCCAAAATCATTATTTATTTCAGGCTACCAGGTCTATATTATATACTTTATAGACTAACATACATATGAATTAATATTATAATACTAATATATTGAAAGTGTCTGTGTGGTCACAGCACTGACGACGGCAATCTGCTACGATTACATCGATCACCACACCTTCGGTCAGTAGGCCTTATTCATAAAGGTAAACAATCATACTCATAAATACAAATGCACCGTACGAGGAATCGAACCCGTGACCGTCAGAAATAAAGCGACGTGTTAAACCGCTAGACTACCCCGGCTGTCATATATATGTGGATGATAGATTATCATAGTACGTTTGGCAACCCTATTAACGGGTGATTTTAACGAGATAGTAAAGATCGAATGTGATGCGAAGTCGCATAATAATTTGATGTTAGTATACCATACGTACACTCAATATGATTGCTAGAGATTGATTATTGGTACTCTATGTAGCTATATACATATTTGTATGCCTATATAATTATACATGCCTTATATATATAAACCTTCCTCTTGAATCACTCTATCTATTGAAAAAAACCGTTTCAAAATCCGTCGCGTAGTTTTAAAGATTTAAGCATATATAGGGACGGACAGCGACAGCGACTTTATTTTATACTATGTAATGATGATATACTGAGTAGCTATTATAGTATATATATGAATCTAATAAAATTTAAAAAGCTGTTAGTTATTACTAACAAAAATAAATTTGTAGTCAATGAAGGTACTTGACATACCTAAGTAAAAATCACGGGACCTTACGTTTTATTATTTTTTCCCGATATGTAGGAAACTCAATAAAAAAAACTTGATAAGATTCCGTGATTTTTCCTCATAGGGAATAGTATATCCAAGTAAATTAGTAACGGTAAAAATTTACACCCGTGTAAATTTACATGCCGTGCCCACGATGACAGCCGGTAGAAATTTATAGTCTAGTGTTATTCTGATATAAATAATTTCTTATATAAAGAAATATTCGTTTTAATTATACATTTTATTTAATACTGTAATTGATTTTGTTATAACTTTACTTGTTTTTCTAATTATGCACGCAAAAATAGGAAAGTTAAAAAAAATATTTAGTCACAAAATTATGATACTAAAACATAGAATATAATGTTAAGTGTCCATGGGATTGGAAACCCAGTAAAAAAATCTTCTTATAGATAAGACCCCATTGCTAGCAATGTACCATGTCAGGTTGACTTCCACGCGGTTCCCTGCAAACCATCATCCTAAATTCCTGTTGAATTTGTCACGATGGGCTGACCTGACCTCATGTTCATCTGATCATTCTCCACTAGTGCCCCGCCAGCGTAAACTGTTAGCACCATTCTATTATCATACATAAAAAATGCACTCCGCTAAGTTACTCGCAATTTATCTGTATTTCATACCCGCATACACCTTATAGAGGACAGCTAGCAGCAAATGAAAGGAAATGAAATTTATTTGTTAAGCTGAAACTAAGTGAAGCAACGGTATTTGAACAGATGACTTTGTGCAAAGTCGAACTTTGCAACCTCGAGTAAGTTTATCTTTTAGACTAAAACTCATTACTACAACTGGCTATCCAGGCAGAGATATCTCTGGAACAAAAGACATAACGCCGTATCTTGCTCATATACTTACTGCATTCCGTATTGTTCTTCACCGGTGTTTAGAATATGTTATCTTTACTAGCGATCCGACCTGGTTTCTCTCGCGTGTTATTATGATAGCCATGTTTGTTTTATTTTTCAGAATAATGTACTTCGTATGCTCATAATACATTTACATGTAGTATATTATTATGTATATTCTAAAATACCATCCTGATCATCTGGATGAAGGGCGGTCCTCCACAGTGCGGTTTTCTAGAATATTGTTGCCACGCAAAACCACATTGTGGAATCACCTTCCAGTAATAGTATTTCCGAACCGATACGATATTGAAACCTTCAAGAAAAGAGCTTATTCCTTTTTAAAAGGCCGACAACGTACTTGCAATTCCCGTGGTGTTGCGGGTGCTCATGGGCGGCGGTAATCACTTACCATCAGGTGAGCCGCATGCTCGTTTATCTCCTGCATTATTAAAAAAATGTATACTTTTATATTTATATCTACATAATATATGATTTTATGTAATAAACTAAACCTTCGAGAAGGCATTCGAGTATCTCTGTACTCCCTAAGGTTGGCTGGTTAGTTAAATGAAGTTTAAATAAACAACTTTTTCCATAGATGTTGTAACATACGTTTTAAATCATCTTTGTCTAAAAAAAATGAGATGACAGGGTTGACGCAGCTGGAATGGAGTCTCGACTCGATATTCACGGATACCACTCTGTAAGTCTATTTAGGTAAATCAGAATTAATTAGTAAACCTTCATGTAGGAGGACTACTGGCCGAAGGGTGTGATGTATCAGCGCTACCGTGGCAAATTACCATCATCAGTGCCGTGATCACACAGACAATTTATATTTCATTTTCTAGTAATTATATTATTCATATAAATGAATGAATGAAACTCTTTATTGTTCCTCTCACAGAAAATACAATTACATATACAATTATGTATAAAATGATAAAAAAATATATAATACAATAAACAAGACAAAGAGGTAACAATAGGCGGCCTTATCGCTAAAAAGGGATCTCTTCCAGGCAACCTTAGGATGGAGAGAAGTGATTAGATTTGCGTCTGGTAGAGGTGTAATGATGGTAACAATATTGGAAGAAAAGTTATAAATATACATATAACATAATACAATACAAAATAATATAATAAACTTACATATACATACATATATATGAATATATATACAATCACACATATACGACCGTAATACTACTATTACGATAACTTACGTAAATAGTTGTTATTGATACCTAATTTGAAGCTCTGCAGTGATTTTAGTCTTCGAACAGATGTGGCCAGTTCGTTCCAAAGACGAACAGCTAGCACACTAAACGATTTGTCGTAGAATGTAGTGCTATGTCTTGGTGTCTTTAACTGGAGACTCTCTGACGATCTATATGTAAGGTATTTATTATATTAGCTGTCTGATTTAAATAAATAAATAATTATATCTCTAACTGTTATAAATATAAATTACGTAGTTCATAAGTATATAATGTAGTGTATATATTAGTGTGGGTTAGTTATAGGAACGTCTACACATGCGTTGCGTTCCAATATTTCACTTTAACCAACAAAGACCGGGACATCGGAAATCCCTTATGAAGACAATTAGATTAGAAATCTGAGCAAAAACACTTGTCTTACCCTCATCAAGGAACCCAAGATTGCGTTGAGATGAAATTCGCTAATACCACAACCGATTTACTTGGATATTGTATAAATATTTAATACTAGAAGTGACCATTTGCCAAAATTTACAGCCATAGATAGTGAATTGATATTAATTTTTTTTTTACAGAACAATAATAATAATAATAAGTCTGTCGTCTTCACTTTTATCATCATTATATAACTCATCCACGCTTGGTTAAGGCCCGCGTGTTTGAAGGTATTACCGCTGTAAAAAGGGAGATATATAAAACATATATAAATAATAATAACACATACACACACATACTGCACTTGGTTTCGGCCCGTACATGTGGAAAAATCCAGCAAAAGCTGAGAAAATGTAGAGATAATAATAATACACTTGGCTAAGGCCCGTGTAGGTGAGTATTACCTTCTTTTAAATCTATAAAATAAGAGAAAAAAAAAGGAAAAAAAGAAAAATTATAATAATAATCTTTATTCATAAATGTACGGTACAATTAAATACAGTTAACCCAGTGTCCAGAAAAGAACCGAAAGAACCGAAAACCGAAAGTCAAAGATGAATATGAACAAGAATATGTACATACTTTTAAGACATAAATCAACTTTGAGAGACTGATGCGGTGGTTGGTAGTACATTTATACTACATAACTAAGTATAACTGCGCTGCATGCCGTCGGCCCAGTAAAAATGTAACAAAATTATTCATTTGAATTTCACTCCTAATACTAGCGAGCGTACACTGATAGCGCAACCGCTGTATTGAAAGGAGATCCAATATATAACCACATAAATAAAAAAAAATACTTACCTCGTCTATGTCGTATAACATTCGAGCATTGTTTTATTTTTCGCACGGTTTGTATTCGAGGAGTTCATACTCTTTCTTTCATATGGTTGTTTCGTCCATACAAAATACAGCCATCTTCGTCTAGGTGTATTATATGAATTTAAAAAAATATAATAATAATAATAATAATAAAGACATTTATTCAGCATTACAGTATTCTTAGATGCTATCTATCTTATATACTATACAATTTAAAAGCTAAAAGCTAAAACATACTAGTAACGCTGAATGTGACTCCCACTCAGCATTTATACTGCAGTATATATATACCACAGTGCTGATTTTCAGTGGGGCCACCACACACGAGAGAGCGTACGTAAAGATTACTAAAGAAAATAAAACGTTAAAATTAAGACCATTTTATAAATAGGTATGAAAATGTATGTAAAGATAAATGCAATTTTAATTAATGTATGTATTTAGTATATTCTGTATATTATTTAAGTAGGTATATTGCTATGTAATGAGATATTTATTATAATAAAATTTATTAATAATATTTAAATATATAACGTACATAAATGGTGTAGTTGGTACATGTTTTAGATGCTTATTATATTATATGTGTTCCCTGCTACAATGATTTTTGTTCTTTAAAGAGGTGTCAGTTGTCTAGCAACCACAACACAAATTCTGCTTAAATTGGGACTAAATGGCGCTGTATGAATTGTCCAGGAAAATTATTATATTATTATTTATAATATACTAGCTATTTGTCCTGGCTTCGCACTGGTGTATTTGTTTTATATATAAAATTCTCGTGTCACAATGTTAGTTACCATACTCCTCGGAAACGACTTGACAGATTTTTATGAATTTTTATATGCATATTCAGTAGGTCTGAGAATCGGCTACTATCTATTTTTCATACCCCTAAATGATAAAGATTGTCCACCCCTAAATATTTTACTTTATTTTTTGTAGAATGTGGTATTTACAAATACATACAACTCTAAATTTTCACCCTTCTATCACCAACCCCTATTTTTAATAGCGATTTTAATTTATATGGCAATACAACGTTTGCGGGGTCAGCTAGTATTATATATGTAAAACTTCCTCTCGAATCACTCTATCTATTAAAAAAAACGCCTCACAATCCGTTTTAATGATTTAAGCTTTTTAACATAGAGACGGATAGCGACAGCGACTTTGTTTTATACTATGTAATGATTGAACTTATTTTCTGCCTCATACATGGGTAATTTTCCTGTATCTAAATATTTAATCCAAGTATGTATATGTGTATATATTTATTTATGTGTCGTATGTAAATATGTATGTCTAATAATATGTATTATTTTAAAGTTATTACGTAAATGTTTATAAACTATAATGCGTCGCTTACTAACTTTTCTATTTGCCTTATGGTTGACTGGTAGAGAACGCCCTTAGGTGTTAAGTTCGCCATATGTACATTTATATATTGTATTTGTGCATTAAAGTTTAAATAAATAAATAAATAATGATAATGCTTGCAGAATGTTAGTGAAAACTCTATTTACCTCAGAATTCCGAGTCTAACAAGCTCGACGCTTCGAGCATCAGTTACAATTCCGGCAAGATAATAACATTAGTCTCCAGCAAACCGTCATTATTGGTTTAACTACCGAATAGCTAGTCTGATCGATGCCTTAATCATTCCTAGTCTGAATATGATAAAGCTGCAGCGAATATTCTATATTGTCACACAAATATACACCTTTACGACTATTATTGTCAAATGGGGTTAATATAAACAAATAAATATTACAAACTAATAATCGAATTAACTGTATGTGGGTAATTTACATGCGGTCGAAGTGGGAGTGAGGGGTATACCAGCGAAATCTGACAACAAACAAACAAACAACGCCAAAAAAGCGTAATTAATTTTTAATAAAGAAGGCCTGTCAAGAAGTGCAATGTATTTTATATGTATACTAGCTACTCGCTCCGGCTTTGCATGGGTGTACGTGTACTATATATATATGAACCTTCCTCTAGAATCACTCTATCTGTTAAAAAATCCGTTGCGTAATTTTAAAGATTTAAGCTTAGATAGGGACGGGCAGACAGCGACAGCGACTTTATTCTATACTATGTAATGATTAAGTATACATTAAAAATATCTAAGTATATATGTCATTTGTCTAGTGCCATATCACAAGCTCTGCTTACCTTACCTTTTACCGTGGGACTAGATGGCGTTGTATAAATTGTCCCGGAAGTTGATACTTCTGGGACACACAATTCATACAATGCCATATAGAATTAAAACATATTGAAGTGTCCATTTAAATTTAGTAATAATAATGATTTATTATTATTTAATTTAAATAGACACTTCAATATGATTTAATTTCTTGTTCTATATACATAAAAATATCTAAGTATTTATATCAGTTGTCTAGTACCTATAACATTAGCTCTACTTACCGTGGAACTAAATGACGTTATGCGAATTGTCCCGGAAGTGGTATTGATATTATTAAATTAAAATATAAACTATAAATGATTTAATTCCTTGTTTTATACAGATATTTATTATAGATATTTACGATTAAATAAATTCAAAACATCTGTTAAATCATTTACTGAGCAAAGCCTATTACTCACGAAACGATTACTTGAATGACGAGCGTGCATGGCAATAGTTGTGCACGGGATTTTCATTTAATGTTAGACATAGTTAGACATAGAAATTATTTTAATATATTTAATTAAAAATAAAATATTACAAATTAAAATATGACTATAACCTATATAAATGTAATAAACTGACTTTAAAAAGAAAAAGTAATACAATTGAGTTTCTTGCAAGTTCTTCTCAATTGGATCTATATACTGAACTGGACGGTAGAGAAAAAGTAAAATTATAATGTAAAAAAATTGACGTTCATAAGCGGCTAAAAAGTCCTATATGAATAAATGATTCTTGAATTTGAATTTGATAAAAATATCTAAGTATTTATATCAGTTGTCTAGAGTACCCATAACACAAACTAGCACAGTTTGTGTTATCGTGTGACTAGATGACGTTATGCGAATTGTGTCGGAAGTGTTATGATTATTATTTAATTAAAAGAGACACTTCGATATGATTTACATCCTTGTTTCTGATTGGACCAATGTAAATACGTTCAGTACAGCTGAACTAGGCTTCTATTGATTTTCTCAATAATTGTACAACCAAAGTCAGCTCTTTATGTAGCCATAAAAAGAGGCAAAGATTATTAATATAATAAGTTTTCCGGTAGGACTGTAAAATTGCTTTGTTTTCAATTTTCTTAACTGTTTAAATTACACGAAAAAAACAATACTTTTGCTACATGTATAAATATGTATTGTTCTGTGCTTTGTGTATTTATATGTGTATATTGTACATTAATAATAATAAATGCATTTATTGGCAATAATTGGATTTATTATTATTATTTACGCTATTCCTCGCAGTTGCAAACATTTGTATTCAGAAGTATGATTGTTTGTATCGATCTGAATGTTTTCTATATTAAGTAATCTCTGTATTTACAAAAATATATATGTATATCTAAGTTTTTAAATCAGTTGTCTAGTTTGTATTCACACGTTTGGACTTGTAAAATGTGAACTTATAAGGATTGTTTAAAAGAGCAACACACAAGTATCTTGCTTATTCTTTTTGTGATGAGATAGCTTTCTGAATAAGCGGTAGAATAAAAAAAAATGTTGACTATTCAAAAGTGTTATATTTACAAACAAAAACAATTTTTTTTTAATCGGGTAAAAACTCGCAGGCCTAGCTAGTTGTAAATGTAAGTGCTCTTTGGCTATGGTTGAAAAGCAAATTACTGTTTACAGCCTAACACTAATACAGTAAATGACCGTTCTAGGGAAGTGCCGTTTCATATTTACGAGCCATTCCGATACTTTTATGAAGATCCCATTTCGGTCTGACTGACGGCGAGTAGCGTTACCACAAGCTACGCATTAATATCATTATTCTAGTCTAATCTATACATATAAATAAAATCAGAGTGTCTGTTTGTAATATTGAAATAACTGTTTTTTAATACATACATATGAATATAAATGCGGTACGTACACCAAACTACTAATTTTTGTCTGTGGCTGTCTGTCTGTTTGTTTCTCTGAAATGGCTGGACCGATTTTGACGGGACTTTTTTTGGCAGGTAGCTGATGTAATAAGGAGTAACTTAAGCTACTTTTATTATAAAAATAATATTTTA
The DNA here is from genome assembly GCF_030625045.1 of Achroia grisella. NCBI lineage: Eukaryota > Metazoa > Arthropoda > Insecta > Lepidoptera > Pyralidae > Achroia > Achroia grisella. Next base: position 1,783,617 of record NW_026713078.1, read on the forward strand.
TTTCTGAAAAATAAAGTTAAATTCCACGCGGCCGTCTTATATATAATATTCTCGTGTCACAATGTTAGTTACCATACTCCTTCATACTTTTATGAAGATCCCATTTTGGCCTGACTGACGGCGAGTAGCGTTATCACAAATCGCTACGCATTAATATCATTATTACAGGTTCGTGTTAGTAATAGTTATCATGTGAATCTTGTTCCATTTATGAAAAAACAGTCAAGAGCGAGACAGATTTGTATATCTAGGGTTCCAAATAAATAAATAGATATTCCTGGACAATTAACACAGCTATCATTACAGCTTTATATAGTTATTACCTGTATCAGGTTCTATTAAAAAAAAATACAGGTCAATTACGAGTTGGACTTGCATATCGATTTACGAATAAACAAATAAATAATTCTGGACAACGAATACAGCGCCATCTAGTCCCACTGTAAGCAGAGCTTCTGAATTCTAGACAACTGATATAAATTCTTAAATATTTTTTTTTGTAAAATACATATATAATATATATAGAAAATACACCGATACAAACAATCATATTCATTAATACAAGAACTAGAACGCACGTAGTACTTAAAGTAAAACTTTGTCCTAAACCGTCAATGGTATGTATGTAGTTACTTTAATAAACTTTCGTGTTTAATATACATTATTTATATTATTAACCGGGTCAATAAGTGTACGGATACCGTGAGTGCTATGTCGCAAACTTTCGTTGAACAATCTAATGAAGGTAGATGAAAAAACTACTGTCACCTATCTACATTGACATCACTGTTACTCCTACGCTAAATCTGACAGAGAGGCAATTCAAATTTTATATTAAACAATTGTTATGTAAAAAAGCCTATTATAGGATAGATGAATTTATAGATGATAGCAATATATAGCAAGTATAAGTTTTTTTGCGGACAACGTTATAATTTATTTTTCATACTGCTTTCTTGATATATGATAGCGTAGCGGCTTCTGTATTGATTGCCGCATGCATCCTCATGTAAAGTGCGAATACTGTAACTACCATACCATACATAGAAAATACCCAAACCGATACAAACAATCATACTCATGAATACAAATGTTTGTGCGTGAGAGGAATCGAACCCGCGACCATGGGACGTAAAACGGTGTGCTAGACCGCTAGACCACCGAGGTCGTCGAAACTATGTAATGATAATGATGATTCAAATTCCGCTATCAACAAGACAATAGCCTCGAATCGTACAGTTTATAGGATTGTTAGCGCCGGCCAGCCTGCAGTACAGCACTTCAAAGTCGAACACGACTTTGTTGTAGCATGAGTTATGATGACACACCCTTATAGTTTTCAATCTAGTTTTATGTTGTTTTGCTTGCTTCTGACCCTAGTTTGTGTACACCATGAATGTGTGAAAGTCGTTAAACGTATTTGTTCGTTTGATGGTTAAATTTATTGTCATAATCATTGCATATTTACGGGCTTGGTGGTGTAGCGGTTTAGCTCGCCGATTTAATTTCGATGGGCGCAGGTTCGATGCCTCACACGGTACAAACATTTATATTTATGAGCGATTGTTTGTATTGATCTAGGTTTTATGTAAGTATATTACATGAGTTGTCTAGTACCTGTGTTATAGGTACCAACTAGGTAAGCTATGCTTATCTTTAAAATAGATGATGCTGTGTGAATTGTCTTAGGTTATTTATTATTACAATCCTTCAACATATTTATGAACTAAATAACTCAGTTTACTTTTTGAGAAAATTTGCATTTGCATTTAAAGTAAGACGACCTCGGTGGTCTAGCTGTCTAGCACACCGCTTTACTACCGATGGTCGCGGTTTCGATTCCTCGCACGGCACAAACATTTGTATTCATGAGTATGATTGTTTGTATCGGTCTGGGTGTTTTCTATGTATGTATTTACAAAAAATATATATCTATGTATATGTATCAGCTATCTAGTACCCATAATACAAGCTTTAGCTAGCTTAACTTGGGTCTAGATGGCGCTGTGTGAATTGTCCTGAGATTATTATTATTATATTTAAAGTAAAATTTTAGAAAAGCATTGGATAAATCATTTTAATCTGCAGTTGACCATTGAGAATTATTGTATTTAAAGTGCAAAAGTATCGGAAAAATCATTTTATTCACATTTAATGGACTATATCAGTCTACTGTCTAATAAATGAAGTTTTATTTTAATTATAATTAAATTCAATTGGAAATCTGTTTTAAAGTCTATTGTTTGAGATTTTTCCAATGAAACTATTAGAAATCTAAAGCTTCTAGTTCCATTGGATGGCGATAACTGGGGGTATAGAGTATATATGTATAGCAACACATTTTGACTAACTGACAATAATATATGACGGTTCATATTTAGTTTCCTTTCTTGCTGTATTATTAATAAATCCTTACAGCTCTACAATTCTACAATTCTTTTCATTTTGAGCTGTTTTGATCTGAAAATTCCGTGCTTACGGCATACACAGGCAACAAGAAAATAAATAACATCTTAGGAATGGGAAAACCATTGTTAACAATTTATTTATTTATCTTGTCTATTATTGAATTAATCTGATTTACACTTATATATAAAATTAGAGTGTCTGTTTGTAATATTAAAATAACCGTTTTTTACTACGTGCATATGAATATAAATACGGTACATACACTAAAATAACATTTTTTACAATTTTTGTCTGTCTGTCTGTTTGTTTATTTGTTTCGGCTAATCTCTGGCATGGCTAGACCAAATTTGTCTTTTTTTGGCAGGTAGCTGATATAATAAAAAAAATAAACGTCACACTCTCAAACTTCTTATATACGTCTGACTACCTCTTTATAAAATTATTATAGACTAGCTGTACACGCGACTACGTCTGATGTGGAATAGTGGAATTTAACTTTATTTTTCTAAAATAAGTCTAAGCCTAAGTTATCCTTATTACATCAGCTACTTGCCAAAAAAAGTCCCGACAAAATCAATCCAGCCATTTCAGAGATTAGCCGGAACAAACAGACAGACAAAAATAGTAAAAATGTTATTTTGGTGTTTATACCGTATTTATATTCACATGCATATAGTAAAAAACAATTATTTCAGTATTACAAACAGACACTCCAATTTTATTCATATGTATAGATTAGTAGCAAAACATTGTATGTATTTTCTTTTCTAGTTTGATTGTGTTTGTTTACTTCTATCTAGTGAACTCCCTTGATAGGACAGAAGTACAAAGGTAGCGAGAACAAAACAAAGCCACAGTACAACAATTAGACAAACTATTTAGTCCGTCGCCTTTAAATGCAAGGCACAAGTACAATCACCTCAGTTGATTGCCTCGGCAACTGCAGTTAGCTACCGAGGAGTTGCTTACAAACGTGTTTTGTATTCTGATTGTAATCCAAGAACATCTAGATACAGTGTTTGTGATTTTCATTCAGATATTATCTTTGCAACTGTTATTGTATAACGGTATTAAGTATTAAGAAATTGAAATAAAGTATCTTTATATTTATCCATATTATTCATATTCATATTTTAAATGTAAAACAATGAAGCGGACAGACATACCGTCCGTCTCATTGTTATCTTTTAAGGACTAAACAATTGAATAGATTTTGAAAATTGACATGAGAATAATAATAATAATAATAATATTTCAGGACAATTCACACAGCGCCATCTAGTCCCAAGTTAAGCAGAGCTTGTGTTATGGGTACTAGACAACTGATATAAATACATGGACACTTTTTTTTGTAAATAAATACAGATTACACATAGAAAACACCCAGACCGATACAAACAATCATACTCATGAATACAAATGTTTGTACCGTGCGAGGAATCGAACCCACGACCATCGGATAGTAAAGCGGTGTGCTAAACCACTAGACCACCGAGGCTGTCAAAAATGAGAATAGATTGCGGTTTGACATGAGAATGAATATCGGATATATTTTGTTTGAGAAAAGCAGACGTTGCATGTTATAGGTAGATCTATAATTTCAAGTTTTGCTTAATTAATTTAAATGACAGCATCTTAGTAATATTATAAATGCGAAAGTTTGTCAGTATGTATATCAGGATAGATGTTTGTTACTCTTTCACGCAAACTTTTTACAAAAACTACTGAACGATTAATTTTGATGAAACTTTACAGTAATATAGCTTATACATCAAAAAAATAAATTGGCTATAAATTAAAAAGATATTTAACAAATGTCAAGTAAGTGTGATACAGACAAATTTGCGTGGATCAAATAGTCATGCATATAAAAGGTTTGATGATAAAGATGCATAATTTTCCTTCTTACGTTTTATTCATGTGGAATAAAATTTAATAAGGTTATATATTTTACTAAAATAATAACTCTTAAGTTTCTCAGAACTATTATAGAACTGAGAATAATAATAGTAGTGTAGGTAGTTGATATAGTACTTGGTTCTCGGAATAATAAATCTAACATGATTTACGCTATATTCAAAGTCATTAAGAAGTTAATTGAACTCTACTTGGAAATAAACTTACATTTAGTTCTATAGTATATGTAAGAAAATACATATAATATGATATTAAACTTACTTAACATTTTCAACAATAACATCTTACTAGATATCTATATGAAGAGACTTGACTATAGATGCGTAGCCAGTTTTCTTTATGGTCGCGAGTTCAACTCCTTACACGGTACAAACATTTGTATTCATGAGTATGATTGTTCGGTGTTTTCTATATAAAAAAAATATAAATATTTCTATCAGTTGTCTGGTACCCATAAAACAAGGTCTGCTTACCGTGAGACTAGAACAATTTTAACGAAGCGGTTAAAAATGCATTTTTCGTTATTAAAGGTTAAGTAACCGCATTTTATCCTACGTACTTTCAGTAGCTGAAGCCAAAAAAGGATTAACTACGGACAAGAAACAAATAAACTTTATAAAAGAAGATTCAACTAGAAACTCCAGAAATAGGAAGTTCTCAATTCTAGGTATTACTAGGTAGTATTACCTGACTGGACTATTTTAATGGACACATATGATAGACGTTATAAAATATCAGAGAAATGTTTCATCTTCCAGACCAGATTTAGTCCTGTATTAGAAAAAAAACTATACAATAAAAAGATAAATTTTTACTATTTTTCTTTGTTGCAGTTGGATAACTAACCGTTAATAACCGCATTTTATCAATAGCTAACCATAAATCTGGTTAAATAACGGTATCTAAGACTGGCGGTTGACCTATACACGCATAGCTTAAATAACAACAACTTTAATATAATTTCCGGTATATATGTATATAATTAAATCTAATACTTACTTAATTTAAAAGCAATACTTATGAGCAAGTCTTTTTTGGTGGTACTTTAAAAGTAAATTAAACAACAATAAATAAAACATAATATACGCACGTATTTTTATGGACTAAGTTATTTTTGCTATCTTCGTGCCACTCCCCAGAGACTACCCTCTAAATACAAAACTTTCTTGGCAATAAAAGCAACGGATGATCCAAAAATAATCGAACTAGTTCACAATGAACAAAAGAAGTGATGTAATACAAAATTCGATGATCCGTAACAAACAATAAGGTCTTTCTCTCATCAAACAACATTAATTCTATACGTACAATAACTCTTACTACGTTTTATTTATTTTTATTGAGTACCCGATATTTTAGTAGTGTTTCAACCATCATGATCACGGGTAAACAAAAAGAAGATACTAATAAGGTGAGTATATATTGCCCCGATGAGTATCGAGCTAGTTTCAATAGCAAAACCAACAATCGAAGACGTGTACGTATAAATGATGATCAAATTTTAAACGGTATATAATATTTGTGTTGTTTTGAGAAACAGTATTATTGAGTCAATCTCGTAAAAGTAGAATATTCAGTCTAAAGCAGAGGTATTTGATATGTCTGAGGCACTGAGGAAGAAGCACTGACGGTTTAATGAGGAAAATACGAAGATAAAATAAAATACGACTAATATGAAAGCGACATATAAAATAATGTTATAAAAATATGATTATAGAATTCAAAAATAATATAAAAACCTATCAAGGAGTTCGCTACACAGAGTCTACCAAATATGTGAAAGTTGGTAAAGATTTTTGATTATTAATATTAAATGTTAGACACACATAAAATTTGATACTTAATAATGAAAAACAATAGATGAAACTCTTCGTCTTGAATTTGTGTGACACGTGTTTAATCAGCAAGTCTTTTTGATTAGTTTATATTTACTTCTCGTTTTCCATTACTATAATCATGAAATTCGTTTCCATTGCAGAATCTTGAGAATCTAATATTATATTCTCGTGTCACAGTTTTAGTTGCTATACTTTTACGAAACTTGAACGAATTTTGATGAAGTTTTATATGTACACTTGGTAGATCTGAGAATAGGTTGTGACAAGGATGGCTCACATCAAAAATATGTTTTACTAGCTGTGCCCACGATTTAACCCGCTTTAAATTTCAATAAAAATGTAGCCTATATATTATTTTATATGCATGAACTATATTACTCTAAAATTTCATCAAAATCCGTTCAGTAGTATTTATGTGAAAATTTTTACGACTAAGACTGATAAGTAATCATTAAAAATGGGTGAAACCGCGGGAACAGCTAGTAAAACATATTTTTGATGTTGCATCACATAAAAAATATGTTTTCACTCGCTTTAAATTTCTATGTATATATTTCGATAAAAAATGTAGCTTATATATTATTCTGATGCATAAACTATATTACTGTAAAGTTTCATCAAAATCCATTCAGTAGTTACAAACTTTCGCATTTACAATATTATTAGGAATTTTTTTTTATGTGTCATAAATAAATACATCAAATCTAATTTTTTTTTCATTAACTTACCACTAACCCCTATTCTTTAATAGCGATATTAATTTATACAGCAAAACACGTGCTCCGGGTCAGCTAGTATTTATAAAAAACTGATGCATACTATACTATATACATTATATATGATAATGTCATTCTCGTGGTTATCACTCTATTTGAAGGTTAATGTCATGTTTTTGATGTATTTTACGATATCATACCCTAATATACCCTTGGGCATGAATGCCAGCCCTAGCCGTAAATAGTGAATCAAGTCAGAAAAAAGGTTGTCCCTGACACACCGTAAAAACCAAATTATACCCGAGCGATGGCAGACTGAACCGCTAGGTAAATAGATTTTATCTCCAACTAATAATAAATAACCATATCATCTGGTATCTTTTACAGTAATTCAATTAAAACTCCGTGTCGTCAAATAACTACAATAGTGAACACTGATTAGACTTTTTGCTTTTGCAATAGCATATGCTGGTGGTCACTCTATTCTCCCAAATTTGAACTTAAAAATGAATCTGTATTATTGGAAACATGTACAATTATTTATTTGAAAAGAATACGAACTAAGTTTCTTATCAGTTCTTCTCACCTCGAAATCATTTCGAACTGACGGTAGATTTGATATATCATAGGAATCTGTAATAGACCTACATGAATAAAGATATTTTGAATTTGAACTATACTAATTTCTATACATAACTGGTTTATATTGAAATATTACACGAGCAGGTGTAAATAATGTACAAAGCAATACGAGAGTACAATACAATAATAAGCAATACAAGTTAAGCATGTGTTATTTTGATGTATAAGATATATTACTGTAAAGTTTCATCAGTTTAGTAGTTTTCGCGTGAAATAGGAACAGGATCCATCCTTCCATACTCATAAACTTTTGCGTTTATATTGAATACAGTATATATTTATATTTATGTATGTATATTTGTAAGTATTTTTAAAGACCTATTTACCTATGTTAGGTAAAATTATAGGTTAGTCCTTTACCACCACTGCCCATCAACCGCTTTCTGTTCTTACGTATTGGTTAACTGGTAGAGAATGCCATATGGCATTAAGCTCGCCAAATTGTACAATTTTTAAAAAGTGCAATAAAGAATAAATAAATAAATAATTTAACAAATGAAATGAATACATATATAGTTCATCAAAAATTAACACATTAGCAAAACACAGAGAATGAGTTACTACGCAGACGACTTTTTAGAATTTACCTCGATCGATAATATTCGGCATTTCACATAGACATTTTATACTGCATAGTCTTTGATAACGGAAACAATTGAATTTTTTACTGCTACTACTATTGCCTCAAAATTTTGAAAGAGTCCAACCATTTATTCGGAAATAGTTACCCTGACTGCTGAACTCTTACTAATTATATTTTTTTCTTATTACGTAGTAGAATCAATATCTTTGAAAATTCTACATTTACCATCGCCCCGCTCGCCATCGACAGGAAATTCTTCCCCACACGCTAGAACTTAAGTGGTCTCCTGATAGTGCGGTTTTAGAGGAGCTTCCTCGCGCATATACTTAGATTGTGGAATGAACTCCCTGGTTCCTGGACATTTTCTCTCGAATCTCAGCATGCGTTTTTTCAAGAAGAGTATATTAAAGTTTCTTAAGGTTCGGCAACGTGCACATGTCATGTCTGGTGTCTCAGACGTTCATAGGCTACGGTAATCATTTACCATCAGATGGTATGCTTATTTGCCACCACCGTAGTACAGTACATTAATGTAAACTTACTTTCTTTGTCCACAGGTCGTTCAGAACCCGGTATCGTCCCTTCAATAATAGGATTTACTAAAGACTCTGTAGCCCACGAGTCAGATCGACTAGCTCCAGGAGATAGAATCTGCAGCGTGAACGGAATATCCACAGCTCGGTTGACCAATGATGAGGTACTCAGGCTACTGGACAATGTTGAGGAAAGGGCCTCGTTGGAGGTCGAGTATTATATGCCAAATTACGGTAAGTTATATTTACTTACTAGGTTCCTAAAAGATTTGGCTAGGCAGAGAGAGAAACTCAAGCCGTGAAGGTGAGTGTTGACATCCGTCAGTAAAGGCCCCTTAAACCTACACCCGGGTCTCAAGTCCCGGAAACTGCTCGGAGTTTCTCTCTCTGCCATATGATGGACCCGGTATACGCAATCGTGAATCCATGGAAGAAGTTCGACTCTCTTTAATCTTCTATTGAGTATTCAGCAATTATTCTAACAACTATTTCTTATAATATTACTTGAGAACATTAAAAATGGTCAATAGATATTAAGTAAGACTACGCGATTATTATATAGGATGCGTATGAATTTTTTTTTATCCAAATTTTTATTTATTTATTTTAATTCAGTCAACTTAATGTTATTTATAGAAGTATATTTTCTATATTTTTTCCATATTATATACCACATTTTGTACTTTAAAGACTCTCAGATATATATATAATAGTTATAGTAGCTTAATAGATTATTAAGAGTACCTTTTTCATTATGTATTTGCATTCATCTTCCAAAACATCAAAGCAAAATAAAAAGTAAGTTAGTGAGACTTTAGTGATTGCGATATTATTCTAGAATATCAAAGAGGTAGAATTTTTGATGAATAATAAAATAAACTAAATACGGCTTCAACAGAATGTATGCGTCACCGAAATTTCCCTTAGCGATAGTTCACGAGGTAATTCCGCTCCGACGAAATGACACATGTCAAACCACCCTTGTTCACTGTTGTAAAAGTTTATTAACACTTCAGTGCTGGCCACTGTTATAGTTTTTTTTTATATTTTCAAATTACAAGCATTGACAGCATCTACATACAATTTTTATTTATTCTGTAGCTACTATCCGCGATTTCGTCCGCGTGGAATTAAACTTTTTTTTAATGAAATAAATAAAGTTTCTAAAATAGAAGCAGCGTAAGATACTTCGTATAAAATTAGCTATCTGCAAATGAAATTCCGGTCAAAATCTGTTACAGAGATTAATACAGACAAACAGAGAACAGTACAGATAATTTTTTTTTTACCGCAAATGCCGTAGATAGGATAAGAGATAATAATGTAAGATCTGCATTCGTTTCACCTCTAACCGAGGCATCATCAGGTAATGATTAAAGTTCCGATATAGCTGTAAAAACTGATTGATGGTTCGACGTCCAGACTACGACACTCCTAGTCTGGTCACCATAGTAGAATATTTGTGGTCTCTGTATGTTGTCAATGAAATGGACGTTCGCAAAATAACAGTAAATTCAATAGAATACATATGTACTTATTTTGTGTGTATGTCACGCAATATTTTCGATAATTTCAATAATGTCTTTTACTTTTTACTAGTAATATTTACTCCTGTGGTAATCTAAAAATAAATAAATATAAATAAAAAAAAACAAAATAATGATCTGCCTGACTTAGTATATGAAATTTGCCCAACATCTATTGATGTAATTTTATCTTATATTTGTAGCTCTAGAATGATCATACGATTATTTCCATTTTCCTAAACCTTATAGTTTTTTCCCCACAAATATTGTCCGTACTTTGTTATTAATTTGCTTTCTTTATATCATTATTATTATTTATACCTTTAACCCCTGTATCAAGGGAGTAATGAGGGTTGACAGACAAGACAAGAACATGTTTTTCTCAGCACCTATGGAAGATATCTTTAATAGGAGATATTTTATTACCATCATCTTCTTTTCTATCTTTCTTTGCTTATCCCATTTATTTGTGGTCGGCGTAATATGTCTCTTCCAATCATCCCTGTTCACAGTCATCTCGTTATTTACTCTCTTTCTTACCATATCATCTACCAAGAGTAGTTACTTTATATGGTGTATTAATCATGACTTTGTAATTGCAATCAACTGTCCCTTTAATCCTTAACGATGTATTTGCGAACTAAAAATTATTTCTCTTGCAGCCTCCCAAAACTCCTTGTATATCACAACCAAGCTAGCAGAAGTGCCTGTCGAAAAAATAAATGGCTCTCTGGGTATCACAATCCGAGGTGGTCTACCAGAGAATTCGGCTCCGAGCGCTGATCTGGTGCTGAACAGTAGATCTCTGGATGCCCAACCATTGGTGGTAACTCATGTCAGGCCAGGTGGAGCGGCCTATAACACATCCAGAATTAAACCTGGAGATAGACTTTTGAAAGTAGACCATGTGAGTACAAATATTATATTTACTTTAGACTTGTATGATTAAAGAAATGTATATCCAAGCTTATGTTTAACTTTCACGTTTAGTACATACACATTATTAATTTAGTAAAACAGGTTTTCTTATTTAGCTTTAAATTATTAATATAGTTACTGTATTAATAATTATAGTATACCTACTTTATCATACAGAAGGTGGATATTTAATACTCAAAGAAAATAAATGGCTGATAATACTTGACTGATGTTTATTTTCATATTATGAAATACTTCTTAAATCCATCAAAATTCTGGCGCTATATCTCAGGAATAATAAGATAAAAACTAAATATAAAACACTTTAATGTGTAATTTTTACCTTATTGTTCCTAATATAAATAAATGAATGCACAATTATCTAAAAAAATCAAGTGAATCCTCTGACCTACATAATTTAATTTAATTTAAATTAATATCTTACTTATCGATTTAATATCTGAATAACTTATATCAATATATTAATAATCAATTATTAAACAATCAATTATGTATTCTCATATATATAATTACCACATCCTCAAGCTTCTAATGAATATTTGTCTTTATTATCTAATACTCCATTATATCCTTCATAGATATCACTAACAAATAAAACACTTTCGGAAGTACACCAAATATTGCAAAATTGCCCTCAACTCACCAGCCTCACCATAGAATATGATGTTTCAATTATGGAATCAGTGAAACTGGCAACTGGACCTTTATTAATAGAGATTGAGAGGCCTTGTAATGAAGATCTGGGCCTGTTCCTCAGTAACCAGAGGTACTCAGATGACGTGTACACTAACGCATCAGATACTTACCAAAGAGTGGGGAATTGTAATGCTATTTATATAGATAGTATCTTGCCGGCCAGTATAAGTGATAGGTAAGTTTTTGTTTTGTCTTATTTTCTTTAACATATTGTAATAGAATCGAATCTTAACCACGTCACATAAACTAGTTATATTTTGTAGTATTTAGTAGTTTGGGATGTCTTTAAACGACATTTCCAATCAGATTTAATAAAAAGGTGTGGTATAATAAATCCCTGGAGAATTCACACAACTCCATCTACTCCCAAGCTAAGCAGACCTTCTGATGTGTACTAGACAACTGATAGTTATAATTAGATTTTTTTTGGAAATACATACATAATATACACAGAGAATGCCCAGACCAATAGAAAGTACAATCCGAGAAGTGCGCCGAATCGTACTCACGACCAACTGAAGTAAAGGGGTGTGCTAAACCGGTGTGATAGACCACCGAGATCGTAAGAAGAATAACCACAGTTAGATCAGATGGCACCTGTGTTCAAGCTCCGTATAAAAATACTAGTTGCAATTTATAGCCTATGTTGACTGATGTACGTTACATTATTGTAAAGTTTCAGATAGTAATTTTTGCGTGAAATAGAAACAAACATCCATCCATCCAAACTCAGAAACTTCTGCGTTTGTGTCATTAGTAAGATGACAAACTATTAATTGTAAATACTTGATCATTAACATTCCAATTTCCTGATATGGTTACTTTATACTCTGTACAGTTACAAGGTTATACACGTACAAAATGTCACGAAGCCTTGAAATGTGATCGTAAATTGTATCTCTATTATGATATTGGATAACTCTAGCATGTATCGCTAATAATTCTTAAACACTATCTAATTTATGTAGCTTCTCTTATATCGGTAATCAAATTCGGTTATTATTACTTTCCAATATTCCCTATATACGATATCATGATGGCTAATCACTATGACTTATTTTCTCTTATTAATTATTTAACCAGTTGTTGTGTATTGAATGTTTTTTTCTATTTTATTATTTCATTGAATTAGTGTTAATCGGTAGTTTGTATTCACACACTTAAACTTAAATTGTAAGTAAGAATAAATTATTTAAAAGAGCAACACACATTTTTCTTGCTTGTTCTTCTTGTGATGAGACAGCATACCGAATGAACGGTAGATTAAAATAAAAATGTTGTGACTATTCAAAAGTGCTTCAATGTAAGTTTATTTGAATAAATGATTTTCTATTCTATTCTATTCTATTATATTGGCGATAGTGTAACGGTTTAACGCCGCTTTGCCGATGGTGACCGGTTCGATTCCTCGCACGGTTTGCATTCATGAGTTGTTTGACGTGATATCCATGATGCTGTTCGTATAATATAGGCTACTGTTGCCACTTACCATCACGTGAACCGATAGCTTGATTGCCGATTCCGTTACTTTAAAAGAATGAATGCTAAAGAATATATGGAATTGGTTGATATAAGTACACATATAATCTACATATATTACGTACAAAAAATAATTGTATTATTAATATCATGAATGTTACTACACTCGTTAATAAATCTATACATATAAATAAAATTGGATTGTCTGTTTGTAATATTGCAATAACCGTTTTTTACTAAATGCATATGAATATAGATACGGTGCATACACCAAAATAACATTTTTTACTATTTTTGTCTGTCTGTTTGTTCCGGCTAATCTCTAAAGTGACTGGACCGATTTCGATGTCGAAACAAACAGACAGACAAACGAAAATAGTTAAAAGTATTATTTTGGTGTATATACCGTATCTATATTCATTACATTCATATGCATGTAGTAAAAAACGGTTATTTCAATATTACAAACAGACACTCCAATTTTATTTACACGTATAGATGGCATGCGTAGTGTAGACGCGTAGTGTATACGTTGTGAGTTTATTACTCACAATAATCTGAAACTATATAGTAACGATTATTACCGTTGTGAGATATTGTTTTCTTGAACAAACATTCATTAGGTAATTTTGGAATGGCTTCAGGCCTTACGCCTCGTAGCGGAGGTCTCAATCAGTTACCATGAAACTAACGAAACTATTATATACTAGATGAAAACCCAGCTTCGCTCTGGTGAAATGTGGGTAGATATTTCTGTAGTCATCGGTTCTCATGGAATATTAAAAGTTAGGAAGGCATAGATTTGTAAAGCTTCGTTCATTGTGTTTAATAAATATAGTAAATAAAAAGTGCAAAAGTTTTTATATAAATAATTTTTATTTTTTTGTAAATTTTAAGTTGGGCTAAAAAGAACTTGTATCCAGAGCCGTAAAACAAATTCATAAAAAAAAATTGCCAAATTTGTCTCGCAATTGGCCAATTTCAGGTTTAAAGAAAAAACACATGCTCTTTTATCATAAAAAAGTGTCAAAAACAATATTTTCAAGAAACGTCACCGACCGAAGAAAATGCTAGTGAAATGAAAAGATGGCGACTGCGGTTTGTTTGTCAGTGTCATTAGAATTTAACGAAATACTCTATAATCCGAATTTTGCGGATATATGTTGTCGACTCGAAATCAATATTTTTTTTGTTTTGTTATTCACATAAGGTTTCGTTCGAGTCTACCGTACCCCTTGACGAAAATATTAATATAGATTTGTGAAGTGGAATTAGGAGCGATAGAGTTAGATAAGGATGTAAATTAGATATAAGTATAATAGATATATGTACTGTGTCTATTAATAAAATTTACAAATATCAGTGCTCATCTCTAATTAATCATCATCTCTAATATTTAGCTTATTATTAAATGTCAATGAAGCGATTAATTTTAGTAAACACTACTGTTAAACTAATTTTCGATACTCAATGTCTTGTTTTTTGTAATAATGTATAATATATAAGTTTTTTTTAATGACTGTATGTGTCAAAATAAAGAGAAAAAAAAATTGACTACTCACGCATTTCCGTAACTCTGGCAAAAGGTAAAGAGACGGAACATCTTAGGGTTTTTAGTTGATACCTACCCTTCTATCTCCCCCTGAGCGGGCGGGGCACCATGAAGATTTTACCCAAGTTAAAGAAAGAGATTATGTAAATTAAACATATACTGATATTTACATTTTAAACGTATATTAGACTTAAAAGAAATAAATAATTAATAATAACCTAGAACAATTCATAAAGGACAATTTCCATTTCTGCCTCCAAAATATTTGACTAGCAAACGTATCTGACAAAAGCTGGACCTTTTATATCGTTTAAATAGTTCAATTGAGATGAATTCACAAGAAACTCAACTGGAACATATTTATTTATTATATTACGAACGAACGAAAGATTACCACATAGGTTACGGTTTATCTGGAACCCGAAGAGCTGGGGCGTGCTAAAGAGTGGGTCACCGCCGTCGGAGTTGCGGTGAACTGATTTCGATCCCGCGACTCCGGCACATGGCGTTGGGGGAGGCAAATCTTGGAGTTTTTAGTGAGTAGGAGTCTCACAGCACCCGCTGACCTCCCCTGGGGTTCCCATGAGGGATTTTTTACAATTAAAAAAAAAGGTTTTATTTTATGTAAAATAAAGCAGACAATATCGCGGAAAAAAGGCGAAAAAAAAATCATATATAAACATATAGTCATTCTTCGTTAATTCTAAACCTATTTTGATGATTGTATTCCATAAGGGTTAAGTTTATTTTGGTTATAATTTGTAGATTTTTAGTAAAACAAAATAAATTTATATACAAGTGTGAATTAAGTAAAAAATAGGCTTATGTTTTACTAATGTTTTTTTTATGTCGAGTTCAGAAAACAAGTTACAGAAAACATTTAAAGAAACCCTCATTTTTAGAATCGTTAATAGCTCGGAATTGTTCCTTTATCAGACCAGAGGCCTATTGAAAGCGAACATTTAAAAAAAGAAATCGCTGTTAATTACAAAGTTTGTACGTTCAAGGGTGTTTAATGCGATTCCTTTCTCTGTTGGAACCATCTAGAACAATGTAATTGTTATTGCTGTGTCCAATGAATTTAAACTCTAATTGGTTAGTGAATATGGTGTATTTTTGCAATCTTCTTTTATTGCTTGCACTTTCATTGAATATATATGTTTCTGATAAAACTGTCGACAGCCTTTTAGCTTCTTATATAGTTCAATATGTAAAAGTATCTATAAAATTGAGAAGAGAAATTCTACTTTGTGTATATGGAAACGATGTCAGATAAATAACGTTAGTGCATTAAGATGTAGCTTCATTATTGTTTTTGTCAGCCTCGGTAGTCTAACGGTTTAGTACACCATTTTACTGCCGATGGTCGTGGGTTCGACTCCTTGTACTGCGATAGTGCCGTTGCTTCGATTCCTCGCACGGTACAAACATTTGTATTCATTCATGACGACCTCGGTGGTCTAGTGGTTTAGCACACCACTTTACGTCCGATGGTCGCGGGTTCGATTCCTCGCACGGCACAAACATTTATGTTCATGAGTATGATTGTTTGTATCGGTCTGGGTGTTTTCTATGTATAATATGTATGTATTTACGAAACAAAAATCTATGTATTTATATCAGTTACCAATAGCCATAACACAAGCTTTAACTAGCTTAACTTGTCTGACGCCGTGTGGATTATCCTGAGATTATTATTATATTATTAGTGTGATTTTTGTATTTATCTGGGAGTATATTATGTGTGTACTTAATTCAATACAAGTATTGTTTTCAGTTGTCTAGAATCACACAAGATCTACTTAGTTTGGGACTAAAATAATCATAATATATTTTATTGACACCAATTTACATAGTAACAGTTTTTTTTTATAGACTATTACATTTTTTTTTAAATGCGCTTCATGAGAATTTACTAATAGTGTCTACATCTAATTTCTTATATAAAATGGTTCTATATAAATTGTCTTTTGTTATATTATTATCACATTTTAATTTCCTATAAAAATTACGATAAGTATTAGGGCAAAAATGACGCTGTATAAATTGTCCTGGATTATTATTATTATTAATAATTATAGATGCGGCGCATTACACCCTGGTGACCAGTTGCTTGCCTTCGATGATCATGTCATAGACGGGAATAATTACACTGCTGAAGAGGTGATGTGCTACTTAGAGAACAGTGAAGGTGGATTTACAAGATTACATGTCGCTCCAAGACACGTTCTAGCACATGGAGGACGTTATACTAGAGGTAAACATTTGTTTTTATTTAAATAATAATAATTTTATTTTGCATCCAATATTTACAATTTGAATTGTTCCCTGGTAGGTACCAACTAAGTAGAAACTTGTATTTTAGGTACCAGTTCTCTCCTCTTACAATTCACAATGTTTGGAATTACAATTTATAAAAAGACAATCTATAAAAAGACAATTAGAAATCATACTAAATAAGTTGTATATTCACCCAGTGTTCATTATTCTGTTCATCTGAATCAATGATAGCCCCCCACCACGCGTTTTTCCAGAAACTTTTTACCACCACCTTCCAGCAATGGAATTTTCGAACTGATATGATATTGAAAACTTCAAGAAAAGAGCTTATTCCTTATTAAAAGGCAGACAACACACTTGCAATTTCCCTAGTGTTACTATCGTGATAGTAAAGAAAAGAACGAAACGAAACAAAAACGAAAACAAAAATAAAAAATTGGTAATTCAGGGATATAGAAATAGCATAAAAAAATTACAAATATAAAGTAATTTATTTTTAACTAGCTACTTGGCCCGGCTTCGTCCGTGTGTACATGTATTTTATATATAAACCTGCCTCTAGAATCACTCTATCTATTAAAAAAAAAACCGCTTCAAAATCCGTTGCGTAGTTTTAAATATTTAATCATACATAGGGACAGACAGACAGCGACAGCGACTTTCTTTTATACTATGTAAGGATGTCTACTTATTGATTTACATTTCTTTTTTATTAAGCCGCAGAATGCTTTGCTCTTGAAATTAGTTACTTTGTGATACCAAATTCCATACTTCCTACGCATTTCGTACATTCCATTTATTTTTTTTAACATAATAGTTTACTAAAAATTTACCATAATTGGATGGTAATACGGATATCAAATGGTTTCCTGATGTAATGTATATATGTAGTAGATGGCTTATAATAAGGTACTTTACAATAAGATACCAAAGGATATATAGGAATTACCCTTAAATAAATTCAAAACATCTGTTAAATCGTATTTACTGAGCAAAGCCTATTAGTCGCTAAACGATTACTTGAATGACGAGCGTGCATGGCAATAGTTGCTCATGCACTGGATTTTTATTTAATGTTAGACATAGACACCTATATAAATATACATTGTAAATAAACTGGCTTTTAAAAAAAAGTATTTCAATTGAGTCTTGCCAGTTCTTCTCAATTGGATCCATTTAGTGAACTGGACGGTAGGGAAAAAATTAAAATTATAATGTAAAAAAAAATTGACGTTCATAAGCGGCTAAAATGTCCTGCCTGAATAAATCATTTTTTAATTTGAATTTGAATTGAATTTGGTTGTCGCTTATCGTCAGGTAGGCCGTCAGTTTATTTATCACTAAACCAAACCATAATGCCAAACATAAAAGTGAACAGTAGATTCGTTTTTTATACAACTAATATATATTTTTATTCATTCTAATACTCAAGAAAAGTTTAGTCTCTATAATCAGCGTGGGTTTCTAACTTGAGACTCGTGTATACAATACTACTAATAGTAGTCCTATAAATACACCATCAGATCCTATACCTACATCATTAGCTTAATAGCTATAATTACCGCATTACGTATCTACATACAATTAGTTGCGATCATTAAATAAATTTGCTTGACTAGTTAGTGTTACGTTTGGGTTATTGATCTGTAGAAGATGAATAATAGATGTATTATAGTTAAGGAATTAATTATTAATTAATTATTTCTCTTGTTATGAGATCAGTTTACACAAAATGAAGCTTAGTGACAGATAGTAGGTAGAAAATTTAAGAAATGAACAATAATTTATTTATTTTCATGTCTACTCTATTGCATTAGACATCGATAATAATTCAAATAGTAAATTTTCATAAACTGATACAAAGAGCAGTTATCAGACTTGGATCGGATCGAATTGGGGATCGAAATTATGACAGCCTAAGACTAGGTTCGAACCCCTAACGGTGCCCAGACTAAAGAAGTATCTGTCGAGCGGGATTGATATGTCATCAGCACTCGCCCCCTATCGTCCGTTGAAGCTGTAAAGCAGCAGTCAACAGCATTAGAGTTGCCCGAAAAAAAACTAGTGGTACTCCCAAGTCTGGAATACGTTTAATTAAATGGTTATCAGTTTGGTATTAAATATGGCCTGGCCTGTCCATCGCCATTTCATCATAGTAATCTTGTATCGACCACTCCGTCCTGTAACAAATTAGGACGTTTCGAATACGATCTCTCAAAGAAACTTTGAGCGTAGCACTCCATATGGTTCACTGACTTACTTTCAACACATGTAGCAGTTCCATCGTCAAGGTTTACATCTATGCAACGATGTTAAAATGTATTTCTATTTATAAATTACAATTTCCATTTAAAACTAATATATTAGACACTATTATTATACTGAGAAAGATTTGATCTTTGTATGATGCAACGGATGAACTCATAAATACTTAAGCAGTTTAATAAAAAGCTGTCAGCTATTAGGGAGCTACATATGTGACTAGATTATGTAAAAATATAATAGCTACGAAGCTTCTAAAATTTTCTTTTCTAACACTTTCTTTGGTCGAGGTTTTGACTCCTTGTACGGTATCGGCTATCTATATTATGTATGTATTATATTTATAAAAATAAAATCTATGTATTTATATCAGTTGTCTATTAACCCTAACACAAGCTCTACTTAGCTTGGGCCTAGATGGTACTGTCTGAATTTTCCTGAGTGATTATTCTAATTACTATTGAAGATTTTTAATCATCTAAATTATGTACAATTTTTTATAACGAAAATCTATGAACATACCTACTAGATTGATCACTCAAGTATCCTTTTCATATTTCAACTATTTTCCTTGGGGAAATTTACTTAGTTTAATCAATACCGTTACGAGACCTTCACAGCTCTCCCGTATCGTAAACACACAAACATTAAAAATTTATTAACACTTTCAAGAGAGACAGTCTTTTTTATTTGACAGCTATTGCAGTGTTTTTATCCCAGGTTACTATTGATTCGAGAGTAGGTAGCTATTTTGTAAAAATTATAATAATTAATGAATCAGTGAATATTTTGTAACGGTGATATTTTATTTCACATTTGTAGTATAGTTTTATTTAATACAGAGTTTTTTTTAATTCTTGATTTATTTTTTAAAGGCACTGCTGATATATATATCTGTGTTCCTTGTAGAAAATGCCCCAAGATGTTGAGTCCGCCATGTGCATTTATCTATTGCATCCACTTTATATGTGTGTTTGTACGTTAAAGTTTAAAAAAAAATTACTAATATACTCTAATATTGATTATCTTTACATAGTATAAAACCGCTTCCACTGTCTGTTCGCTTAGATCTTTTAAACTACGTAACGCCAGGAATTAAATGTTCTCTTTAACGTTTATTGAAATATATCATTGGGACTAGATGGCGCTGATTTGATTGTGATGTTCGTCAGATATGTATAATTTAGAGGCAAACAACAAAATAAGTCTGCCTCAGGCTGACAGAGAATTAACGTCATCATCGTTAAGTATAACCGTAGAATGTAAGTCGATATTGGAGAAATTTTATCTACCAAAGGAACTCGTTATTCGATACCTGCAGGAATCTTAGCGAATGTAACAAAGTCATAGCTACTCGTTAAATTGTAAACGTAAGTTTCTCGTTAAATTTCCAGATTCCCAATTGGAAACTGGAAACATCGTTACGATGATAATGTTTGACGATAATAATGGTGACGAAACGGGAATGTTGTTCGATTTGCATTAAAATTTACGAGTATTAAAAACATTTTTATATATTATTAAAAACAAAGTTAGCAACGAAAGACATTGTAACATCTTTCGTTGCTAACTTTGTTTTTAATGTCTTTTACACAAAAGAATATTTCTTTTATATATAATTTCATTGTATATTTTGTCAATAATCCATAATTAATAAATAAACCTGGACGCTGATGAGATGCCGCTTTGTTAATTACAAAGCGTCATCTAGTTTCACTGAAAACAGAGCTTTTGTAATGGGTACCAGACAACTGATATAAATACTTCTTTTTGTAAATACATAAACAATATTTATAGAAAATACCGAAAACAATATAAACAATCATACTCATCATACACATAAATACAAATGTTTGCACGGTGCGAGGAATCGAACCCGCGACGGAAGTAAAACTATGTGCTAACATCGAAGCCGTCATTGTGGCCGTCATGTCAAATAAATAAATAAACTAAAATTATCAGTACATTAATAGTAGAATCAGAAATATGACTATTTTAAAGTGCTTGTACTAAGTTCATTTTAATAAAGATTATTTCTATTTCTATTCAAACGAGGTAAAGGTAAATAAGCATTGCATTTGTTTTGATTTCGTTTTTTTTCGTCAAGGGGTACGGTCGACTTGAACAAAACCTTATGTGAATAATAAAACATAAAAAAATATTGATTTCGAATTCACAACATACATCCGCAAAATTCGGATTATAGAGTATTTCGTTAAATTCTAATGACACTGACAAACAAACCGCAGTCGCCATCTTTTCATTTTACTAGCTAACAACCAATCAACACATCGCGTGCGTTTGCGCCAATAAGGTATCCATCACAAAGAACTGTGACTGTATAAAACCACAGATAACATAATGTAAAACGAAAGATCTTGACGTATATACACGATTTTATCATAAAAAAGTGTCAAAAAACGTCAACGTCATGTTTCCGGCAAGATCTTTGTTTTATATACATATGTAGGTCGGGTGTATAAAATCCAATCATACATCTTTACAACTGAAATCTCTTATCTTTTATACCGTCAGCAAACCGTACTACGTAATATGAGCATAAAACTTCACCCGTATAAATCAAAAGACTGAACTTCTGGTGTTTGTAATGTGCTACTACGGTACTAATAATATCCTTCAGATAGTTTAATTTACAGTCAAACTGCCTTGAAATACCACATACATAGACTATTTGAATTACATCTGAACTTACGACTCTATAGTTTCGTAATAGTAATTTCGATATTGCTTGTTACTGGGACGGTTTTAGGATATTGTTAAGATTTTCTATGAGTCTATTCAATACTACTGACATGCGCAGTCTTTCTTGTCTTACCTTACTTTCCAAAGTATCACAATGTGTTTTTTATCTGTTAAATAAAAAACAATTAAACTTTGCAATATTTATGAATGTAATATTATATGTTTTCTACAATCACTTACCATTTCCTACAATTGTATTTGTTACACTAAGGTTGCCTTGACAAAATTGCTTTCAGCAATAATACCGCCTTATTTTATTTATGCACTAATTAATTGTATCATTTTTTTGTCCGTATAAAATGCTACTTTATTTTATATTATTTATAAGTAGATACATCAGCTTTTCGTATTTACACACACACACTTTTCACACAGACAATATTATTGTATTAGTTTTTAAATATTATATTATATGTATGTTAGTCTATAAGGTATTTATAATATGGGCCTAGTTGCCTGAAATAAATGAATAAATAAATAAAATAAATAAAATTTATAACGAAATATTATTAAACTATATAAATAGTATAGCAATTTTTAAAATCCTAATAATTAAATACGCGTATTTACATAAACAAACTTTATATGAAACCTTCATACAAATATGAAGAAAGGCTGCGAAAATAAAGGATTCGTTCACATATTTCAAAAACTATGCAATAACCTTAGATTCAATAGCCTTTTAAAGTTTAATAGAGAGTTGAAGTTATCGCTCAGCAAAGAGTGAACAACACTGTAATAACTCAATGAAATAGCTTCAGATTTTAAGAAAACATCTTTTGAAATTGAGATATATTGTTGGCGTTGTTACTGCTAAGATATACAAGCAAGTATTATTCGATATAACAAATGAAGTTCGTATAACCTTGTTTGAATAATAAATGTTAATATTTTAAAATTAGAGACATTGTTTTAATGATTACAATAGTTTTTAAGATAATAGTAATTATACCATAACCAAATATAATACTTAATTATAATTGATTATATGTTACTGTGCATAATTTGATTATTGATTTAATATTATACATTGTTTGACATGTTGTCGCTTCATAATATAAAACAAAGCCGCTGTCGCTGTCTGTCCGTCCTTATGCTTAAATCTTTAAAACTACGCAACGGATTTTGAAGCGCTTTTTTTAATTGATAGAGTGATTCAAGAGGAATGTTTTTATATATATGTATAATACATGTACATCCGTGCAAAGCCGGGCGGGTAGCTAGTAAATTATAATTATAAACATGAATTCATATAACATATATATCCCGAGATAAGAATATATTATGGGTCTTTATGAGTTTATATGGACATGGTGGCCTTTGTTCAGCAGTGAACGTCTTCCGGGCTGAAATGATGTTGATGATGTATTATGGGTACTAGACAACTGATATAAATGTTCATAGATTTTTTTTATAATAATTTAGATTTGAATTAGAGTAAATATCTTCAATAGTATAATATCTCAGAGAAATTCACACAACGCCATCCAGTACCAATCTAAGCAGAACTTGCTTTATGGGTACTATACGACTGACATAAATACATAGGTACTTTTTTTTGTAAATACATACACTATATACATAGAAACGCATGAAGACCGATACAAACTGTCATACTCATGAATATGAATGTTTGTAGCGTGCGAGAATCGAACCCGCGACCATCGTAAGTGAGGCGGTGTGCTAACCACTAGACCACTAGACCGTCGAGATTATTACTATGGAAGTATAGATTTGCTCCTATATGTTTTAATGAATTTAGATTTTATACTATATTTGTATTAAAACTATTTAATACGGGATACATCGAGAGATTTTCAGGTAGCAACAACAAAGCATACTCCAAATTGTTGAACCTTAAACGTTGGAATTTTCTTTGTATGCTCCTTATAGGAACACGAAAATAATAAAACTCCTTTGTATACAAAATTTTAGAGACCAGTTAGTTTACATACTAAAAAGCAGGTAGAAAATTTATTAAAAAAAAATTTGGCTTTTATTCTATACAATATATATCTATTCATGTAGGTCTATTATAGACTCTTATGATATATTAAATCTACCATCACTTTGGAATGCTGTCGAGCTAAGAAGAACTGACATTTATTTATTCATTTCATGAGCTTAAACATGTTTACAAAACTACAGAATAATTTTATATTCATACTAGCTGTATCCAGGATTTTACTTACGTGAAATTTACAGCCTAATCTTATTCTGATGTACAAACTATATTACTGTAAAGTTTTATCATAATCTGCTCAGTAGTTTTTGCATAAAAGAGTAACAAACATCCATCCATACTCACAAAGTTTTGCGTTTATAACATTAATAAGTTTAGGGAGAATAGAGTGACCATCAGCATATATGCTATTGCAATCAAAACGAAGGTGTTCCTAAGGCAACCAACGTAATTTTTTCAAAGTTTTGATCTTTTGTTGCTGAATAGAATTTGTTACGGAAGGAAGGACTGTATTAGGGCTGGTTAAAAATGAGACACGTTCCTAGGTGAGGTAAAATAGGTGTAATCAGCT
The DNA here is from genome assembly GCF_030625045.1 of Achroia grisella. NCBI lineage: Eukaryota > Metazoa > Arthropoda > Insecta > Lepidoptera > Pyralidae > Achroia > Achroia grisella. The sequence continues at coordinate 1,808,286 of NW_026713078.1, forward strand.
CGCTAGCAAAAATATAAAGACAATATGGCATAAGAAAACAAACGGTATATAACATAAAAACTATCAAAAAGGTTGCCATCGGCAACAGAATTGTTGCTGGTAAATGATACTGTGTTGTAGGTAGACACGATGTATATTACAAATGATAATTTACTGGCAATATGCACGTAGAAATATTGATCTTATATACTAAATGACAATAGGAAAATGTAAGGTGGGGTGACACAGTTTAGATACGGCAGTGCTTAGTAGACAATATTGGATTATTAAATGCAATTATTATTTTGATGTATCTAGGCAACTGAGTCCCATAAGAATATTATGTGGCAACACGTATGTGACACCCCTGGTGTTTCAGGCGTCCATAGGCTACGGTAACCGTTTACCATCAGATGGACCGTAAGCTTGTTTGCCACCTAAGTGGTATAAAAAAAAATTGAGCATCAATAAAAATGTTTGTTAACAAATTCTCTAGGAACAATGAAACTACCATCCTTAGAATGTCCCTATCCAACGGCTATCCTTAAAAAACCAACGTAATTAATTCAATGTTTAAACTTTTTCTTCTTGAATTGAATATTAAGCATCAATATGAGATTTTTCTTAAGAAATCCTCTAGGAACGTACCTAACTTCCATCCGCAGACTGTACCTATCTATCCATCGATTGAATTCTATTCGTTGTAAGTAGATAATAGTCGTTAGATAGTCAAAGGCTTTCTACGAGTTTGTAAACTGATAGGTAGTTGTTGCCCAGATTGGCCACTTATCAGAATCGAATTTCCGATGGAGGTTCGTGTAGAATTAAGACTGACAAACCTTTATAGAAAGGAAAATGTACATATCTAGAGAGACTTTTAAAGGCTTACGCTTACTTGAGCTTTGTGGAGAATCGTGAGTACAAAATGATTAATCAAATTATATAACTGAATCTCCGGTAACCCCTTTTTTTATTATAATAAATATTAATTTAAGAGACGATAGTAGGTATACCTTGCTATATTGACTTCAAAATAGATTCCGAAGATTTGGCTGTTGATACTAGTTTTGATCACTTTATTCAAGTAAAGTATAATATAAATAAATTATTTAAAAAAACAATTTCATATTTTAATATATACGTAATAGAAGTACAGTTGAGTTGATACTCCTGTAATAAACTTCGTTAAGATTACTACTAATTTATAATAAAATATACCTCAGTGTTCTAATGGCACACTGCTTTAATTGTACAGGTCATGGGTTCGATTCCTCCAAACATGCATTCGAGATGTGATTGTTTGTATAAGACTAGATATTTTCTATATATATATAATATGTATGTATTTATAAAAATATATATCTATATATTTATATCAGTCGTTTAGTAGCTTTAACACAAGCTCTGCTTAACTTAGGATTAGATAGCGCAGTGTGAATTGTCCTGAGATATAAATTATGAACATGTATATAATATTTATCTATAAGAATTTATTGCAAATATGAGTACATTTTTCTATAATAAAAATGTTGATCATATTATTATTTGTTTCAGAAAACTCTGTATCGGGTACATCAACACTTAATACCAAGAAGCATCGTCAAAGGAACTACAGACAAAGCTCTATGCCAAAACTGGGCTTACAAGACGATTACGGTAAGGAATCGACTCGACAAATCCGATAAATAACTGCTACTATTATGGGATTTGATGGGATTCTCTGTACGACTGTAACTCGTGATTGCATAGACCTTTTTCTATACTTCTCTGCAAAAATAATATTTGTTATCGGCATTGTATTGAAAATATAAACGAATACCAATATTTGCTGTCAATTTCTCACTGGAGTATATAAGATATCAGGACAATTCACACAGCGCCATCTAGACCCAAGTTAAGCTAGTTAAAGTTTGTGTTATGGGTACAATATAACTGATACAAATAAATAGATTTTTTTTCGTAAATACATACATATTATACATAGAAAATAGCCAGACCGATACAAACAATCATAGTCATGAATACAAATGTTTGTTCCGTGTGAGAAATCGAACAAATCGAACTAGAAGAGAAATAAAAACCACATGAAATTCTCATTAAAGAAACACCATAATAGTGTATTCCCTTAGTTCCAAACATCGAACTATCTGTTAGATATTATCAGTGTAATGGGAGCACTTAGCATAATACTAATGAGCGTCTATTTGTGATTACAGTGATCGAATTACTGAATAACCATAAAATTCTATGCTTGCTATTCAACCTGCTGTTTTCATCTTATGTTAATTAGTCTTTTTATTTGATATTTTTCCCAGAAGTATATCTAATATTATAATAATCTCAGGACAATTCGCACAGCGCCATCTAGACCCAAATTATGCTAACTAAAGCTTGTGTTATGGGTACTAGATGACTGATACAAATACATTTTTTTTTGTAAATACATAGATATATATTAGACATAGAAAACACATAAACCGATACAAACAATTATACTCATGAGTAATAAATACCGTGCGAGGAATCGAAACCGCGATCATCGAAAGTATGGCGGTATGCTAAACCGCTACACCACTGAGGTTGTCAAATTTAAAGTTTGTGTTTGTTTGTTTGAGATAATCTCCGATTCTGCTGATCCGATTTTAAAAATTCTTTCACTGTTAGAAAGGTATATTATGTCCGAGTGCTATAGGATATGTAACATCAAGGTAAGGTAACTACTAATAGAAGCAGAGCAGCAATGAAAAATGTGGGAAAAAATATTAATTTAACTCATTACTTAAAATAAATGTGTTATTTGTAAGATTTCGAAGTTTCGTACATTCTAGTAACTATCTGACAAAAGATTATATAAAATAAAATAAAATTTAAATAAAACTTCTCACAATACTCCATACACATCAACTATCTTGGACGCTGTACAAGTATTGTAGTAACTATCTGACAAGAGATTAAATAAAATTTAAATAAAACTTCTCACAATACTCAGCTTTGCATACACATCAACTATTTTGAATTGTGGGTTTATCGAAAAGTTTACAGCAATTGTACACCTTGTTGATTGCCCAGGTGATAATCTGGTCGTAAGCGCACAATATATTGCGGCTTACGACTCTATGGGGGCAAAAGAAAGTATCCTCCAGACAAAGAGAATTAGGCCAAAGGGCCTTCGGATTTACGACAACAGCTGTTTGTTTAGGATAGTTCCTATCCTTTCAGTTTCTACTCTGCCAATGTAAATATACAATTTGTTAATTAACTCCACAGATAGTCAACAGAACTACATGAGTATGGGTGTTTGTCGTACGGAATCGTTGAATATTCAGTTGGAAGTACCACCAGGACAGAGCAGCGGTTTGGCAGTGCATGAGGAAAATTCAGCGTTGGTGATATCTCATCTGGCAGCACAGTCGCCAGCTTATAGGTATGTTAAAAAAATTAAAATCAAGATATCTTTTTTTTATCTTAGGATAATGCACACAGCGCCATATAGGCCCAAGTTAAGCTAACTAAAGCTTGTGTTATGTACTTGATAACAGATACAAATATATATATACATATATTTTTGTTAAATACATACATATTATATATAGTAAACACCTAGACCGACATGACACAAATAATCATACTCATGATTACAAATGTTTGTGCCGTGCGAGGAATTGAACCCACGACCATCGGAAGTAAGGCGGTGTATTTAGCACACCGCCTTACTATTATTCGGTCTATTACAGGCTCTTGTGATATATCAAATGTACTATCAGTTCGAGCTAAGAAGAATTGAGAAGAAAATAAGCTCATATTCTTTTCAAATGAGCTTGTACATATTTCATAAATACAGAATTACTTTTAATTTTTTATTAGGGAGAATAGAGTGACCACTAGCGTATATGCTATTGCAATTTTGTCAAAAAGTCCAATCAATATAATAATATAAGTCAATGGAATTCTTTAGAGCTCTTTCTCTCTCACTATTCTTTTCAAATGATCTTATACAATTACTAAAATACAGATTCAATTTTAAATTCTATTAGAGAGAATGCAGTGACACAAGTATTATAGAACGAATTGCATATACTATGCTATTGGTTTTATAATATTTGTCAAGTAAGAATATTTACAAAATAGCTACAAGTAATTTATCATTATATATACATCATTTATAAAATGAATACCATATACTATGCTATTCGTTTTATAATATTTGTCAAGTAAGAATATTTACAAAATAGCTACAAGTAATTTATCACTGCTGGATCTATTCTATATATATCTTTGTAATTATCTATTCACATGGGTAAAATTATCCTGATCAATTCATTCATAAGTATACCATAATTTGGAAGAGGATATTGACTCCGGAAACAAAGTTATTTTCTATACCTACCTCAGAAGAGAGGGACTTTATAATTTGTACAAATAATTTGAATAAATTATTATTATAATTCCTTTTCAATAAATTAGCATATACATATATTGGTCTTGATACCTAGTTTACAATATACTAGCTGTATTTATAAGTTTAGTATCTTTTCACAGACAATAAATAAATTTCCAGAAGTGTGTACATTTGCTTTTGCAAAATAACAACCCGAAAACCTATTTTTGCTTTTATGAATATTTTCCTAGATGTTTAAGGTTTATTGTTCTTTTCCATTTGCTGTTTCTTTAGACTGTTATTAATTATATTACTTATTCTATTGATATGTTCGTCTAAGTCCAACGTAATCTCTGGTATATGAAATATCAGATCTTAATTCTCAGTAGATTTTAATATTCATGATAGTTCATCTACTACCTACTAGTTTCTATATGGTCGTTAACTTATTTACTATCAATAGAGACATAAAATATATATAGTTTCTGCCATATCCAGTATTACTTGGGAGTGGATGTAATAAAATATAGAAGATCTTTAAAATGACAAACATGTTTTTACAGCTACTAATAGAAATTCATTAATCATTATTACGAAATGGACTTTCATATCTTACTAATATTATAAATGAGAAAATTTGAGTGTATAGATAGATAAATGTATGGATGAATGTTTATTATTCTTTCACGCAAAAACTACTGAACATATTTCAATGGAAATTTATAATATTATAGCTAATACAGTAGAATAATAATAGGCTATAAATTTCATGAATGTGAAAACGCGGGCACAGCTTTTTGTATAAAAATGGGTATATATAAAATTGTTTAAAAATACGTAAAATAGTCAGAGAGACAAAGTAGTCAAGTTTATTGTTGCACGAATAAAAATTCATACGCCAATATAAATTGTAACAGAACAGTCTTATTAATAAATTTGTTGCTTTTTAGATCCGGTTGTGTACAAATAAGAGACAGAGTAATGTCCATTAATGGACACGAAAATCTGACTGTGGACGTTGCTAATGAAATATTACAGAGAAGAAATGACTCCCACAATCCTAAGTACCTGACATTAAACGTGGAGTTCAGCATGGCTAACACGATAGAAGCCTCGAGTGGTGTATTTAATGTGAAATTGGCTAAAACTACAGGAGGCCTTGGAGTTACTATCACAGGTAATATTAAGTTATTCATTATATATACATATGTATGATACGATTTTGAAATCTTTAAAAAAAGGCATTTATTCTTCTTAAAATGTCGGACGTACTTGCAATTCCTCTAGTGTTGCGGGTGTTCATGGGCGACGGAAATCATTTACCACCATGAGCCGCAAGTTTATTTGTCCCCTATGCTATAAAATATATATGCAAATTATAACCTTGTTAATTATTATCTGTAGGCTTTTAAAATATTGTCAATAAATCAAACTATATCATTATATCTATCTTGTAATAAACGTAAGCATGGAATAATATCTAGATATTTTTAATAACCATATCGATTTCATTTGTTCTTGATTATTTTTACATTATAATATAATATATCAGGGCAATCCAAATAACGCGATCTAATCCCAAACAGACTAACTAAGCAGAGCTTGTGTTATGGGTACTAGACAACTGATATAAATACATAGATACATTTTTTTTTGTATTACATACATACACCAAGACCATTTGTACCGTGAGAGGAATCGAACCCCCGACCTTCTTAATAAGGCAGTGTGCTACACTGCTAGATGCGTGATGCGCACTGCGTGATTATACTAATTATATTTTTGTGACTAAACATCTGCATTACTATATAATATCTTATAAGATGGGTAGAAAATCAGTTTTCAGTATTAACATTTAAGTTATATTTTTTGTCTAATTGAATCCCAATGACTATTTTTAGGATGTAAACAAAAATTATTAAGTAATGAAGAACCGATGGTGATATCAGATATAAAACCAGGATCCGTGGCACACAGGAGCGGGGCACTGGCCCCGGGAGATCAGTTGCTTGCGATCAATGGGCAGCCATTACATAATTTATCGCTGGTAAGTGCTAGACAATTTAGTACTGGAGCCTAATGAGATTTCTATTACGGAGTGAATTAACCACTGTGACTGTAAGCAACAGTGTGACGATCTAGTATATCCTGGCCTTTACTATCCATCTATTTTCACGCCAAATCCATAATAGGCAGAGCTCATTGTACTATGGAAAACAAATATACCTAAAGACCATGCCAAAGAAACAAATAAATATTACTATTCAAGGAATGAACGACAAATGACTGTAAATGTGCAGAGCTCACTGTACTATGGTAAACAAATATACCTAAAGACATGTCATAGAAATAAATAAATATATAACAAATGGGTATGTGATTAATTTATATGCGGTTGAAGTGAGAGCAAGACGTATACCAGCTAAATCTCTCAAAAATCTTGTCCTGTCTAGAAGTGCAGAAAGATCAGGTGCAGTCTAAATGGACAAAATATCCAACTTCATACCAACAAATTTGGAGATATTGTTTGCTTTTTTAATCAAATATTGGTAAATAAAATATTGGCAAATATTTAATGATTTGATTTCATCAAAAAGAAAATTTCTTGCAGAATCTACTCTGTTATCTTATAGTTGCTATTGTACTACTTGTACTTTTATTATGTGTATTCATGGATTATATTGAGCTAGTAAATTTAAGGTTACTCAGTCAGAAGGATTACTAATGTCATCATAAATCACCAAATTCAAGTCTGAACATGGCCCGCGGAATTGGAACTGTCCAAATTAATACTATACTAAAGCTTATCCATCTAAATTGAGTTTTTAAGAGATAATAGCCTGGTAGTTCTTACTATGGACCATCTCTCATACATAGATTATTATTTTGTGTTTAAAAATTAGCATTACGTCTGGTAAAATTAGTATTCTGTACTTAATGAATTATATTATTTATGTTTAATATCATTACCATTACCATGAGATCATATATAATCAGTGTGGAAATCAGACTACCCCTACTGGAAGTGTTACGACCTCCTGTATTGGTGATCAAATTCCGACCGTTATTGAATCTACCCATATTGCGACACGTGTTTCCCTTCTAAACGAGTTATCATCAGGCAATGAATATAGTTTGGAAGCCTAGTATTATCTCATCGGCAACGAAATTGCGACTAAAATGGACTTCCGCAAAATAACTCCTATTTCGTTAAATTGATTATTCTTTGTAAATAATTTATTCCATTACACAATGTCCTAAAAATACACACCGTATATTAACCTAAAACTTATGAATATATTTATGATGTGCCAGTACGTGGACGGCATTGATTTTAAATTGCTAATTATTTTCAGGATACGGCTTTTAATATTCTACAAAATTCACCGGACGATATAATTACGTTGAAAATCAGAAAGCGTGACCTAACCGAGGATTGGGCGAATATTCACAAGCACAACGCCAAACTAACATTACAAAGTTTCAGTAATATTGAAATTAAAGCAGTGGTACATAGCGGCGAAGATTCTGGGCACCATACAGAGAGCCCTAATAATAGTGCTAAGGAAAGCGAACGCAGTCACGGTAGCAATGAAAATGGTAATACGGCTGTTTTCACTGTCGAGTTAATTAAGCAAGAGAACGGGCCCTTGGGATTAACAATCGCTGGTAGCGAGGACGTAACGCAGCCTATTTTGTTAAGTGGTCTCGTCGAGGGTAAGAATAAGAAAATTGCATGAATTTTATACAGATACGTATATTCACATTTTAATTATACCCGTATTTTAGGAGGCGTAGCTGAGAAATGTGGAAAATTAGCTATAGGCGATGAGTTATTAAGCATAAACGGTGAGAGTGTTCTCAGCAAACCACTTTCTGAAGCTATTAAACTTCTCCAACAGAGCGGTCAAAGAATTCAATTACAGCTGTGCAGAAAAGTTACAGGTAAAATGAATATAAAATATCCTCATATTATATTAACGACTTGGCTTCGCGATCCAATTATTGTGAAAGATTTTTTAAATTGTATCGTTAAGTATTTCTTTCAAGTCAATAGATAGATAATTCATTTGCTTGAACATTGTTTTCTATACAATAAAATAAGGTACAAATATTCACTTCATAATTAGGAGGCATGCAAATTGGATTTTTTAAAAATATTACATTACAAATTAACAATCAGAAAATTAAGTCATATCTATTCTTGCAAAGTTTAACTGCATTTTTCTAATTGAAATAATCTTTAATATGTTTAATATTTGTTTTGTTCTGATTATATTATAATTAGTTGTGATTAATCCTAATTTAATATTGATTAATAGTCTATTAAAGTAATAATTAAAATGAAATGAAAATTCTCTATACATAGGATCATTAGAGAGTGCTGAATGCAGCGCGAGAGATTCTAGTCATTCCACGTCAAGCCCTGGACTTTCAAATGATAGTGCAGTTGAATCTTGGGATCAGAATACACCTGTTAGAACAAGTGCTAATTGTGGTAAGACACTTTTTACCAGTTAGTCACAATGACCAACAAACTGACGGCCCACCAGATAGAATGTAATGACCGTCACCTATAAACATGAACAGTACTATCAATAACAATCGTTTATCAGGACAATTCACACAGCGCCATCGAATCCTAAGCTATGCAGAGCTTGTGTTATTGGTAATAAACAACTGATATAAATACTTTTTTTAACAGACATATAAAATACATAGGAAATGCCCGGATCAAATAAGTAGTCATACTCATCAATTCAAATGTTTGAATCGTGCGAGGAATTGAACCTACATTTATTGGAAAGTAATCCAGTCGCTAGACCACAGAAACCTTATAATTATATACAAGCTTTATCCGATAAAATTATTATAATGTTTTCTGTTCTAGGTAACTCAGACGTAATAGAATATGCAGTACCAGATAAAACGAGAATTATAGACAAACAGCCGTACTCTCCAACAGACGAGGACAAACTAATGGCGTCTAATTTCAATTCAGCTGCACCGTACAGCATTAACGATCTACCACTACCGAATTACTCTTTGAACAATTCCCTAAAAACTTTCCACTACGAAAACACATGCATCATTCCAGAAAATACACTGAAGAACAAACAAAATATCACGAGGGAGGATGATGTACAGCAAATCGAGATTTTGACATCAAATATGAAGGAATGCCAGTTACACAATATGGAGAGATCGTCGTGTAAATGTGATTACGTGCAGATGGGGCCATATGGAATGGTATCGCCGAAGATCAGACGTCCTAATTGGGATAATGATTATTTAAATAACGGTATATATACGGTAACAACACCGCAGAAATCTCCGCACAAACCAAATATACCCGGTACAAGTTTTCAATTCTCCACTAGTCCTGTTTATGAAAATGATGTTCCAGGTAATTCAATTACTTGCTTGAATACACACAAAGCTAATTGTATTCTCACTTTACGAACCTTTTTCACTTTTATTGCACAGTTAAGTTTGATAATTTCATGAAATTTGTGTATAATCTCTTCTTATCAGATATAGCTTTTGTAATACTATGTCTGAGAAGTTATAAAAAATAAATAAATTTAAAAAATATGTAATTATTATCATGTTTACAATACAAATACACTTTAAAATGGTCAATTATGTATTCTTACAAATAAAGAAAGTTTGTGAGTGTGGATGGATGGATAAATGTTTGTTACTCTTTCACGCAAAAACTACTGAACGGATTTTGATGAAACTTTACAGTGATATGGCTTATATATTAGAATAACACATCAGTAAATTTGGGGATTTTCAGATTTCGTTCGGGAACCGCGGTCTCAACTAGTATATTATAAACGCCCCGGCTTCGCTCGGGTGTATTATTTATTATCGGATTTTGGAGCGTTTTTTTTAGTAGATAGAGTGATTCAAGAGGAAGCTTTATATATATAATAATACATATACACCCGTGCGAAACCGGGGTGAGTAGCTAGTATAGTATATGTTTAAAACTGCTTTAACAGGTCTATACAACAATGAAGCATCACCAGCCCGCGGTTCTATACACCACGTTATCTTATACAAGGACGCTATCTACGATGACTACGGCTTCTCAGTGTCTGATGGATTGTATGAGCGAGGGGTGTACATCAATCGAATAAGGAAGGGTGGCCCCGCCGACATTGTAGGGTTATTGAGGCCTTTCGACAGAATATTGCAGGTTAGCCAATTTTTGATGAGCGAATTTATTGTTGAGGAGTTACTTTGCGGTTTTACTTTTATTTAATAAATAAATAAACTCTGGACAATTAATATAGCACCATCTAGTTTAACGGTAAGCAGAGATTGTGTTATGGGTACTAGACAACTGGTATAAATACTTAGATTTTTTATTAAATACATACATACAAATTCCAAGACGATACAAACAATCATATTCATAAATGTTTGCCGTGCCAGAAATCGAACCCGCGACCATCGGAAATAAAGCGGTATACTAAACCGCTAGACCACCCGGTCCAGGCCGTCAAAGTTATTCATTTATTTATTTTGAAATTTCCAAATATAACAATGCTGATTTATTAAATTAAATTAAATACAAAATTGGAGTCGTGTCGTATCAACGTTTGAAGAGCATGATGGAAGATAGTGGAAAATGGCAAGAGCTCCGACAAGAGCGTAGCTCAATCTATATCAATCATATCATCTAATAATATCAACTAATAGTATAAAACAATGTCGCTGTCGCTGTCTGTCCGTCCCTATGTATGCTTAAATCTTTAAAACTACGCAACGGATTTTAAAGCGGTTTTTTAATAGATAGAATGATTCAAGAGGAAGGTTTATATATATAATACATGTGCACCCGTGCGAAGCCGGGGCGAGTAGCTAGTTAATAATATTTCATAGTAATATTTGACCATTATGTTGTGTAAACTAAACTAAACTTGTGGATACCTACAATATATCTGTATGTGGTTCGATTCCTCGCACGGTACAAACATTTGTATTAATGAGTATGATTGTTTGTATCGGTCTGGGTGTTTTCTATGTACAATATATACGCATTTATAAAAAACATGTATCTATATATTTATATCAATTATCTAATACCTATAATACACGCTTTGCTTAGCTGGGGACTGGATGACGTCATGTAAATTTTCTAATGTTATTATTATTATTAAATTGTAATTATAATTCTACAGGTAAATGGTACAAGAACGGTAGACTACGATTGCTGTCTCACCGTACCACTGATAGCATCGGCCGGTGATCGTCTCGAGATTGTCGTGCAAAGGCTTGCAACCTCCAGGGTAAGATATTGTTTTGTATATAGAATACGCAATGGAACACCTGCACTAACTACTTACATTAGTGGAGGATGATAAGATTATGATGATGTTATCAAATCAGGTCAGTTAGTCTGTTAGGATGATGTTCGCTAGATGGACCAAATTAAGAACTCGTTTCATGATCATCGTTGTCTTGCCTTTATCCCATTCTTTATCCCATTATTTGGGGTCTGTATTGTATGTCTTTCTCTTCCATTGATCTCTATCGGCCGTCATATCTGAGCATAGTCTCCTTGTATTCATATCATCTTTCACACAATCCATTCATCTTTTTTTAGGGCGTCCCCTCTCTTTCCATCCATCCACGTTCATATTTTTCATTTCATCAATAAAGTTTTGAAAATATACATTTTATATTTATATAATAAATTTTCATTTGTTATATAAACAAATTTTTATTTAATTATTATAAGAATAATATCTTAGGACAACTCACATTCTGCCAAGCCAAGCAGAGCTTGTGTTATTGTGAGTACTAGACAACTGATATTTTTTTGTAAATATGTACACAGAAAGTACCCAAACCGATACAAAAATTCTCTTGAATACATTTTTGTATAGTTCGAAAAATTGAACCTGCAACCATCGGTTTTGAAGCGATGTGCTAAACCGCTAGACCACCGAGGGCGTATCTATATATTGTCTATCTTATAATTATTTCACTATATGGGCTGACTGACCTGACCTCATGCTCATCTTATTAAAAGACGCTGTAAATATGTACAATATGTCGATAAATAGAGAACTCTTTGACCCTAATTATTGCATGAGCAGTGGTATTTATTAGCGTTTATTATCATCATACAATGCAGTAATTTAATTTGTATTAATATGTTTACCTAATTACTGTTAATAAATTACATATGATTAATTTACATTGCATTGCATTGATATGCAATGATTGAATTAGAAGATCGATAGGGACTTCATCCCCACACGGTGAAATCTAAGTGTTTTTCTAACCGTAAGAGGTTTCCTCTTACTAAAAAAAAAACTCTTTTAAAAAAGTTTCCACTACAATAAAGAAAGAGCTTTATTGTAGTGGTAACTTTTCAAAATACCAAAAGATATATTGATATTTTGATCTACATTTCAATTACTCAAAAAAATATTTAGTAATACTCGTCGTATAAAGCATATTACTCTGAAACCGTTATTTAGGGGACCGATCTTGTATGGCGTTAGTTGTTCAGATAAGGGATTTGTTATTTTAAATATTTTAGACATATGCACTACCTAAACTATTACTTGAAATCATTCAATGAAAATCCCGTGCATGGACGACTATTTGCCATGCACTGTATGAAACCGTGCATGGCAATAGTCGTCCATGCACAGACATAGACAGTTACACAATGTAAATAAATTGGCTTTAAAAAAAAGGAAATCAGTTGAGTTTCTTGCCAGTTCTTCTCAATTTAATCTATATACTGAAATAGACAGGAGTCTAAGTAAATAAGATGAAAATCCCGTGCATGGACAGTTACACAATGTAAATAAATTGGCTTTAAAAAAAAGGAAATCAGTTGAGTTTCTTGCCAGTTCTTCTCAATTTAATCTATATACTGAAATAGACAGGAGTCTAAGTAAATAAGATGAAAATCCCGTGCATGGACAGTTACACAATGTAAATAAATTGGCTTTAAAAAAAAGGAAATCAGTTGAGTTTCTTGCCAGTTCTTCTCAATTTAATCTGTATACTGAAATAGACAGGAGTCTAAGTAAATAAGATGACAATCCCGTGCATGGACAGTTACACAATGTAAATAAATTGGCTTTAAAAAAAAGGAAATCAGTTGAGTTTCTTGCCAGTTCTTCTCAATTTAATCTATATACTGAAATAGACAGGAGTCTAAGTAAATAAGATGAAAATCCCGTGCATGGACAGTTACACAATGTAAATAAATTGGCTTTAAAAAAAAGGAAATCAATTGAGTTTCTTGCCAGTTCTTCTCAATTTAATCTGTATACTGAAATAGACAGGAGTCTAAGTAAATAAGATGACAATCGCGTGCATGGACGACGGTTCATTTAATGATGGACATAGACAGTTTACAATGTAAATAAATTGGTTTTAAATAAAAGGAAATCAGTTGAGGTTCTTGCCAGTTCTTCTCAATTGAATCTGTATACTGAAATAGACAGGAAGGAAGAATCTTTAATTCATGAAATATACATGATATATAAATAAATTATTTTTGATTATCATTTTAAATACTATGTAATATCAGTTCCAAAAAAAAATTTATAACATAAAAAAATTATAGTCCAGTTTTTTGTCAATTCTTCTAAATTGAAGTAGCTAGCCGAATTGGACAGTAGTGTGATATGATAAAAAAGGTGATGGGCACAATAGGTCTAATGATCATACTTGATTAAATGATGTTGAGTTTCGAGTTACAAATTTAATATTTTTTTGTATTTTCAGGATCTGAAGAATCAGAGATTGGATGACAGTTCAAGCCCGAGCGACAGTAGTATAGTGACAAAAACTATTTAGTGTCTAACCCGACTTTAGTGAAATAACACCAAAGACTAGAAGATTTAGTGTTAATAAAAGTACTATTGAAGTGTGTACTTAATTTATATCAAATAAACATTGAACTGTGAGGGAACTCCAAATAGTTACAATCTATTTATAAATAGCTGTAATAGTTTTAGATATACCTACATTGAAAGTTACGATTTAGGATGTGCTACTAATTGAAAATTTAAAATAATATTATAATTATACATTTAAATAAAATGCAGATGTTTAGATAATACTCAATATTGTACAGGATTTATCGTAAAGTCGATATCCAGTGTTCATATATCATGCCATTCTTGGATATGAACAACTCTTTCAAAGAAGCGAACTGGACAATTTACATAACGCCATCTAGTCTCAAGCTAAGCTTGTGATGGGTACTAGACAGGTGATAAATATACTTAGATACATTTTTTTATAAACAAATAAAATACATAGAATACACCCAGATCAATACAAATAATCATACTCATGAATTGAAATGTATGTACTGTGCGATGAATTGAACCCGCGACCATCTGAGTAAAGCGGAGTGCTAAATCGCTAAACCAACGAGGCTGTCATTTATTGTAATTTTTAAAACTTCAGTAGATTTCAAAATTTACTTTCAGATGTCCATTTTGCTTCTTGGTGAAATTTCGTCTTGAAATATCTTGACGACTAACCCAAAATTCATAATATGTATTACTATTAAAATGTAGAAAATTGCAATCATTGCAAATGTGAATGCATCAACATATAAATTCATACGAAAATGTGATTTATAATCAATAGAAATAAACAAATTTCTCTGTTAAATTATAACAATACTCAAAACAAACGGCGGTAGGCTATTTCCTACCACATTGGATTCAAATATACCCAAAATAAAAGTGGGCATGTTATGTGGTGAATTTATCATCATCACTACCAAGATCTGGGATGATAATCTTGAAGGTAAAGTACAATACAAAGTATAAAAACAAAATAAAAATAGCTACGAGGTAAACAACAACAACAAATTGGTAGATTTAATGCTATGAAATAAATATAAATGATGGTGATAATCGTGATGATGATGATAGAGACGATGATGATGGCAATGATGATGCGATATTACATGTATCAATAAACAAACGTATAAAACAAATATAACGAAATATGTCAGGGTTTCCACATTTATGTAGAATATGAAGAACTAAAATTGTAGGAAGAATTGAAGTTTGTCTTAGTATAATAGTTAGAATATTAAACTATGTAATAGCTATAAATGTTATTATTATATTTTTTAATAACTAAATTAGAATCTGCATAAGGAATGCAAAGTCATAGTCATTAGAGAAGATTGAACATTATAAAAAAATTTTGAAACTGTTATTTAAGTCACTGTTTAATAATCCCATAATGTGCCTATTTGTTGTGCATAGTTACTTAGAAGTTTAGTATTATAATCATAAATTAATTAACAAACTGGATACCAGTGAATGAAATCTAAAATTCAGTATAGGATAAACTATATATTTTTTGTCAAATAAATATTTGGTTAATAAATACTCAAATATTTTGCATTTGATGCTTACATTTTTGGGTATTTCAAATTATTTGCCTACAAAACATTTAGACTACAAATATATAAGATTCTGCATACTGTGAAATGTGTTTTAAATTAAAGATACATCAAGATACAAATTTCTTTAACATTTTTCTGTCATTGTATTTCAGACATTTGCAATTAAAATTCCATTAGTAAATCCATCTCATTACTATAAATATGTCTAATTTATACAGATACAATCGTTTGTTTACTTTGTAAATTAGAATCAGAATTATTTTAATCTTCTACTGTTTGAACGCGAGCCAAAATATTTTTCTCAATCTAAACTTCCCGTCCTTTCACGCCATTTAGGAGTCTTGCGACTTAAATGTCTGTTTATGTTCGGGATCGGTGTTAATATCCTGCTTCTAGTGTCTGGACTGCAATTTTTAAACGCAAATATAAGACTTACAAGTCAAAATATAGTCATGTCAAATTCAATTGTATTTCCAGTGGACAATGTTCAGTTTCGATTGAGAACATCTTTGTCTCGTGAATATTTAAATTGTAAAATTCAGGGAATAGAAGCTGGATTGTACGACGTTTAATTATATACTTAAATGTATTGAACCTATCCCAGAATGTAATGAATTGTAAATAATGAAGTAACCATGGTTTGTAGTGATACTGTTGTTAAAATCAGACTGATAGGAAATGTAATAGCTTAGAAATCGTGTAAAATATATAATAGTACTACGGTAATGTCATTTTCAACACCATAGAACGTCGTATCTAATATTGTAAATTTAATAACTTTGGACTTTAACATGTTTAATTAGAGTACAGTATGACTTGGAGTGTTTCTATATAGATCATAGTAAAGGTTTGTTGTAGATAGAGAATGAAGAAACGATTAACAATTTGCATAATTTGTTTGGATAAATTTTTTAATTAGAAAATAAAATTTAAAAGATTTAAAAATTAATGTTGTTTGAGAATAACTTCATCTATTGCTAAAGTTTTAAATAATACTCAATGGTTGACTGCTAAAATATTACGACATAATTTAATTATAGAGAAATGTCATTAATTAAACAAGAAAGAAGAAGACTCATTAAAATTCTGCACAAGATACTGATTAGCTTGTTTTTAATTAATGCAACAAAGCAAATAAAGGGCATAATTTAATAATCAATTTAAATTATCATTTAATATCTCAACATAATTAAAAACCTTTAAAAGCTTTGCAACAAAATAATAATAATCTTTATGTAGTACTCCCAAGAAAAGTTTTTTTATGACGAAATATTTTTACTGTCAACCCAAAGTTGGTAAATATTTTGTGCTTTTACTAGACTCGCTCAAAGATTAACATCATTTCAACATTTTTTTTGTTGGCTATACTGCACAATCGCACCTACGCTCAAATAGTGTCAGGGGTCTAGAAATAGTAAAGAACTTTTATGGTGTATACTATTAAGTTTATAATTAGTTATAATTTTAGCTCAAATGTGTCAATAAAATCGCTTTGTTCTAAAACAGGTCTACTCTGGAGTCTATGTTCAATATCTATTTTAATTTAATATTTGTACTGATGTTTTGAAATGTCATCAAAACTAAATAAATCTAAATAATCAATAACAATGGTTATTTTATTAAACAAAAAATAAGGAATGGACATATTGCTTATTCGAGAGGATAAAAAATATGCAATAGAATTAAAATCTTAATTCAATATCATAAGATCGGAATTAGATAGAATAGACTCTAGAATAAATCGCTTGGAAAGTGCAAAGTTATGTAGAATCATTTTGAAACGCCTTTTTAGCAAATTTATTTTTTAGTTGTAACACTATTTGAGATGTAGTGCGTTATGCAGACATATTGTAATCAGTTGTTTTTTTTTATGAAATAGTTTTATGGCGCTGGAAATTCCCAGCCAGCCAAACATTATACACATATAATATTCAGTTGAAGTAACAGAATCATCAAGATCAATACGATCGACGAGTACTATTATTACATCTTTCATTGGCATGGTTGTCAACGTTAGCCCATATTTATATGTAGTTAGTAATTTTTTACATTTTATTTTTGTACCCTTAATTGTAAGGCTAATATACATAATTGTCAATTAATGTGTCATTAATTGAGTAATAGCAGTGAGCCTAGATGCTACATTCGAGTTAATAAAACGATATGCGTGATTTAATTTTGCTTTCATTAAAATTTGACCACAAATTTTCCCCATCACATCACTTGATTTCAGCATTTGATTTTGCAATATTATGAAATTCTGAATTACTAGCAGCTTCTAGTGGTTAAATGCCTGTTTTATATGAATTTAGTTTTATGCCAATAATTCATATTTGCTAAATGCTAAATTTAATAAAACTCTCTCATGCTTAGAGACCTTAATAATAACGGTTTAATATATTTCGTTTGGCAGATTATACAAAGTGATAGTACTATTATTTAAGTTTTAAAAAACAAACTATTTTTATAATCAAGGATATTTTGCGACATCTTTGTTACTACAGAATTAAAAAAATAATTTGATTGTTAAAAAAGTGTCCAATGCCGTGTCATTCCTTTGAAATGGCACAATTCTGACTTGGGAATCTGAATCTTTGCACCTTATGATGTTTGTAGATCTTATTTTATATAATGGACAATTCTATTACGGATCAAATTTATCCGAGATATGACGGCAAGCAATATTTCTAGACAAGGATTAAAATAGTACAACGAATCATAAGAGTGTCAAATATTACCTGAGAAGAAAGCTAAATCATTTTTTTCTAAGTTCATTCTAAACACCACCATAACGTCAACTGTGGTTACCTCTGAGTGATTGACAAATCTGATTGATATTAGACAAAAATTAATGTCAATTTATGTTTTTGCCTGACACTGCGTCGATGGAAATACTGATATCAAACCAAAAATTAATCTGAGAGATCGTGGTAGTCACACGCTGGGAGCGTGTATTCCAAATATATCGAGCGAATTGTAGGCGAGTCAAATGTTTCCTCCACCTCAACGAAAGTTGACAATGCTTCTGTCTACCCCGTCTAGGATAACAGTTGTGGCGGCATGTACTTCGTCTTCTTAAGTAGTATGCTCTTGACAGAGTGGGCATCGCTTTCATGATGGTATCAGTGGATTTTCTTCATTATACTTCTTAGTGATAGAGCTCCTCGCAATTTGTCTCCATCTGGTACGGTTTTTGACTGTACGAAAACATTGTACTATGGTTACATGGTACTGTTTAAAGCACTAAAGACTGCGGCTGGAAACTCATGACTTTATATATATTAACGTAATATAGGCTATGTCTATCTTAACAATGTATATTTAAATAAACTACTTTTACAGAATACCAGGAATTATTTTGCAATTGTTATAAATAGCGACGGTTAAAATCTACCAAAACATTAACGAGCCAACCTCTAAAATACACAAATCCCGCCCTAAATAACCGAGCCCTGTAAATACAGATTATTCACACTACGAATTTAGCGCGCCGTGATAAAACCCATTGAAATCCCCATTAATCCACCCTCTACAACAACTGGGAATTGAAAGAGTGATTATGTTAAATATTGTACCGATTCACTGATGGGCAGGTTAATTCAATCAAAGAGTTCGACCCGTTCATAGTGTCTCCACTGTATTGTTATAGACTTTTGGGATGTTTTGATAAACACGATCCAGGTGATGGACTGAGCGATAAAACAAATATACCTGTTCTTCAATAGCTGATGCCCTCAACTTTGGATTTCTGAGATAAAAAGATTTTAAAAGATAACTTATAATAACAGCAACTAGGAATTGAAAGATATATAAATATACTCTTTCTCATTTATTTAATTATGTTTATCTTTATTAATTTTTATAATCTGTACTCTACGTATGAGTAGGTACTGAAATATATATATTTTAATATTATTCTATTTACAAAATAGAATAACATTCAACATTATTTCTAAAACGTGTTATTTCAAAGTCACAGATTAGAAATCCAAATCTGAGGAGACTGTTAATAATGGGTACTAGAACCCCATTGCTAGCAATGTACCATGTTAGGTTGATCTCCACGCGGAAACCATTGTGGTCAATTTCTAGTGAAATCGCCACGATGATGGGCTAACTGACCTGACCTCATGTCTATCTTACATCCCCGCCAGCGTAAACCGTCAGCACAGGCGGGTGCAGCATTCCATTATCATAAATAAAAAAATATATATCTAGTTTAATAATTTTGTTGATAATATTATAAATGCACACGTAGTCAAAGTTAAATGAGTGTTGCCAGAGAGATTATTTATTCACCAAAACACATGTTTCAACGTTGGCATGTTTAAAATTCAAATAACCTGTTTCATAACTGCTAGATATAAATTAACTTTCACAGAAAAGAGCATTTCTAGCAAATTATAAACCACGTTGTTATTGCGATTAATATTTCCCACAGAGACTACATCCTGTACAACATTAGAATTATTTAATTGTATTTTAATGAGACTGTATAATTAATTGTGAATTAAAGAATTGTTCACAATAAAGACGAATTTATATTATGAAAATCTGTATTCATTTTTAAAACGAAACCACAGTGTACAATGATTGTCAAAATCAAAACTGATACCAAAAATATTAAAACATCTTTCACTTGAGACTGTAAAATTCATTAAGAATAATAGAATCACAATAAAAACAAAATCATATTTAAAAAATCTACATACACTTTTAAAATT
This sequence comes from Achroia grisella, assembly GCF_030625045.1. Taxonomy (NCBI): domain Eukaryota; kingdom Metazoa; phylum Arthropoda; class Insecta; order Lepidoptera; family Pyralidae; genus Achroia; species Achroia grisella. The sequence continues at coordinate 1,828,789 of NW_026713078.1, forward strand.
AGACCACAATATGATGGATGACAAAATCAAAACGAATACCAAAAAATATAAAAACATCTTTCAATTAAAGACTGCTACATTGTCAGCGAATAATCTTATTTTCAAAATTTACAATAAATAAATTTTACAATAATTACGCCCATGAGAAATCAGTTACTACATTCAAATAGCACTCTTTGAAAAACTTGCAACCTCCTTAATGCTCCAACTATACAAACTTATCAATAAATCTACGATCCTCATTAAAAGCATTTCAAATATTCACATCACGTCCCATAGCGGCATATCCAATCTATTTGCCATCAACAAACTTACCTATTACATGATTGCCAACTTTATTATAGGGTCTTATAAACTATTTTGCAATAAATACATCAGTGTCGTCTATTTTTGTAACGCCACTATCTACTTGGCGCACCGTCGTAGTGCCGGCGGGTGCACAAAATTCCCATTTTCCACACGATTTCCCACAAATTAATGCGCCCAATCCGTCGGCGCCTCGGCAATTTATGAACGGATTTGCATCTAACCGACTTAAGTTTTTCTCGGTCGAACGCTGATTGCAAATTATTAAGCGACTTCACTATAAGTGGAGTGGCAAACAAGTTACATATTAATTAATTTATAGGGAATTTCAGCGTTTCTATATAATGAGGGTTTGCATCTATTAGACTTGCACTACTACTTTTACTGAGCTAGACATTAAGTTCTACACAGTCATCTATATGTATACATATAAATAAAATTGAAGTGCCTGTTTGTAATATTGAAATAACCGTTTTTTACTATATGCATATGAATATAAATACGGTTCATATACCAAAATAACATTTTTTACAATTTTTGTCTGACTGTCTGTTTGTTCCGGCTAATCTCCGAAATGGCTGAACCGATTTTGGCGGGACTTTTATTGGCAGGTAACTGATGTAATAAGGAGTAACTTAGGCTACTTTTATTTTAGAAAAATAAAGTATATTCCACGCGGAGGAAGTCGCGGGTGCAACTTATATTATAATAAAATCAATATGCCCTCGACTGCAACCAATTTTATTCCATTACAACTTCATTGACGGCCTCAATGACCTAGCGGTTTAGTATTTCGCTTTACTTCCAATGGTCGCGGGTTCGATTTCTCGCATGGTACATACATTTTGTAATTATTAGAGTATGATTGTATGTGTCGGTCTGGATGGTACCAATGTATATTATGTATGTATTTTAAACCAAATATAATATTATTATAATGTATTACATTTGAGATTCAAATGAATACCACAGGAACATTGTCCGAAATTGACGCCTACGACTGCGTCAATTTCAAACATTGTAGCATTAAAATTGTGTACATTCTCTGATATGATTTATTTTGCCTAGATTCTGTAATGAGAGACGAACTTAGCAATCCTTGGATTCACCGTGCGGGTGGCGGGTTCATCGTGTGGCAGAGAGGAAACTCCGAGCAGTTCCCGAGCTTTATGACCCGGGTGTAGTTTTAAGGGTCCCTTTACGTACGTCAGCACTCACCTTCACCGCTCGTGTTTCTCTCGCTGCCCATCTAAGTCTGGTAGAAGCCTGATAGTGCTGGCTTAGATACACGTTCTAATATAGAACTTGTAGTGTATGTGGAAACACTAGACGTTGAAAGGGGATTGTTAGTAATGTGGATTCATTATCTTATTGCTAGCAATGTACCATGTCAGGTTGATCTCCACGCGGTTCCCCCTGGAAACCATCGTGATAAATTCCTGGTGAATTTGTCACGATGGGCTAACTGACTTGACCTGATGTTCATCTTATCATCCTCCACTGGTGCCCCGCCAGTGTAAACCTTATCGCAGGCGGGAACACCATCCCATTATCATCCATAAAAAAAACACTAGAGGTTTATTATTTGTCGTCTCGCGCTGAGCCTACACAGGCCGCCATGCGCAAGAGGGGAGATATTCCCCGCGCAAGCGCCGCGGAGTAAAGAAGTGGAGCTGTGGCTAACGAGCCGATATTATGTCGATAACAACTTACATACCAGGAGATACAAGAAGACATAAATAACAAATAAGTGAACACTATAGAACTTACTGCATTTCTAAACAACCCAAGATCTTTTAGAAGATTATAAAGAGGTTACATATGAATGTGGATGGTTATAAGGGTAGAGGAAGACCGAAAAGGAGATGGATGGACTGTGTGAAAAATGATATGGTGAGAAAGGGAGTAAATAACGAGATGACTGCGAATACGACGAATGGAAGAGAAAACATTTTACGCCGACCCCAAATAAATGGGATAAGGAAGAAGCAGATGATGATGATAAAGAAATTTTTATTGGTCTTAATAACACGCAATTCGATATTACTTTAGTCCAAAAAACAAAGAGAAATACGACGTAGCATCAACTAATAATTTTAATAGATTGCACTAGCTTATCAAATAATTGATGTTATATAGTACTGGATAGTGTATAACATCAATTATTTGATAAGCTACTTTTGCTATTACTTACATTGGATTAGCAATAAATTAGCCAACTATAGCTTATCAAATAATTGATGTTATATAGTAATACTGGATAGTGTATAACATCAATTATTTGATAAGCTACTTTTGCTATTACTTACATTGGATTAGTAATAAATTAGCCAACTATAGCTTATCAAATAATTGATGTTATATAGTAATACTGGATAGTGTATAACATCAATTATTTGATAAGCTACTTTTGCTATTACTTACATTGGATTAGTAATAAATTAGCCAACTAGACGCGACTCAACCTTAAGCCTATCTCGGGATTAAAGTATTTATACAATATATAGAGGTGTAACTAAAACAAGAACAAGATTTACTTTGAGGTACGACGTTAACGCAGTTACGATGTTTGCAGGTGAGGATAAATGAGAGGAGATAGGTCACAGTGTCGAATTATATGCTAGAAATGGTATTATTTTATAGGAAAATAAAAATTAAAGATTTCTATAATTTTTAATTAGATTTTTTTAATCTTATACACTTGTAATATCATCTCAATATAGTATTGAAAATAAATGCCTAATCGTTACATAGTATATAATAAAGTCGCTGTCGCTGTCTGTCCGTCCCTATGTATGCTGAAATCTTTAAAACTACGCAACGAATTTTGAAGCGGATTTTTTAATAAATAGAGTTATTCAAAAGGAAGGTTTATATATATAATACATGTATACCCGTGCGAAGCTGGGGCTAGTAGCTTGTATTTAATATAATAATAATAATAATCCAAGATTCAAACAGCGCAATCTAGTCCCAATTTAAGCAGATTTTTTTATGGATACTAGACAACTGATATAAATACTTCAATACATTTATAAATACGTACATCACATTCATAGAAAATATATAGACCGATACAAAAAATCATATTCATGGATACAAATGCTAGCACCGTGCGAGGAATCGAACCCGCGACCTTCTAAATACATAGAACACACCCAGATCAGTACAAATAATACAATGAATACAAATGTTTGCATCATGTGTGGAATTGAACCCGCGATCATAGTAAAGCGGTGTGCTACCACTAAACCACCGAGGCATTCAATTATTAGAGTTAACATTAGTCATTATTAATAATGTATTATGTGATAAAAAAATGGAAATAATAATTACAGTATCAATTACACTTTTATTTTAATGTGCAAAAACAATATTATTATAATGATTCTACTTTCATATCTTAATATTTAGATATTTTAATTTCCTAAGACCCTAAGTTGTGAAATTAATCTTAGAAATATCAAATATAATACGCTAGGCTTCAGGCCATAACAGTATTAAGTTGGTTAATTTTTATTTAATTTAGGGTTTATGACGCATCCAGTTACTTTAGGGGTCTCGTAAGAGGCTTAAGTTTCCGAGGTGTAAGTTTGTACAAATAATTAGAGACGAAAAGGTACTCCTAGAGCTGAAAGGGAAACTTGGTAATCGATGCAAAGAAAACTTTTTGGTATTATGTGACGGCGGAATAACAAATATCATTTACGAAACCGTTCAGACTCGTTATTTATCCATTAGAATATTATAAACTAGCTATTATCTGCGACTTCATCCTATTTAACCATCTTTTTTATTAAAGTAAATAGAGTTTCTCAAATAAAAGTAGTCTAAGTGACTTCTTATTACGTTAGGTATCTGTTTTTTTTCCTTTCCTTTTTTCCCGGATGTCAATTTTCAGGATTTCTACTTTTTTAGGGACTATTCTAATATATATACTAATTCCACACTTTACATTTTCGGACTTATTGTAATACATTCTTTTATCTTCTAACTTATTGATATTTCCTTTTAGGTATCTGTTAGTGAAAGTCCCATCAATATCGATCCAGCCGCAAAATTAGTCCTACTTATACACCTCGCAATATCGAATACGACTGCTATATTTCTTGTGTCAAATAAAGAATCAACTAACTCTCTGGGGATCTAAAACACTGGGAACAAACTAAAAAACCAAATAAATTTTTGCGACAGAATTAAATTTGCTATCTGCAGTATTCAAATAATCTAGGCGCATTATGGGTACATAATGAGATACGTTTACTCAGCAATCAACATTATTTCTCACAAACCTTTCTTGAATAAGTTTTAGGAAAATGTTTGTAGTTCTTATTTAATACTAGCTGTTTCCGCGATTTTTTCCGTACGGAATTTTACTTTATATTTCTAAAATAAAAGTAGCCTAAGCTACTCCATATAACATCTGCTACCTGCCAAAAAAAAGTCCCGTCAAAATCGGTCCAGCTATTTCAGAGATTAGCCGGAACAAACAGACAAACAGACAAAAATTGTAAAAAATGTTTTTTGGTGTATGTACCGTATTTATATTCACATGCATGTTGTAAAAAATGGTAATTTCAATATTACGAACAGACATTCCAATTTTATTTATATGTATAGATGGATTGAGGTAGTAAAGATGAAAAATGAAATTTCCAATTACAAACATTGTCATAAACACATAATACAAATATATGCAAACTCTATTTCAACTGAACTGACCTAGTTTTAAAAGCATACTAGAAACTCAAAGTAATTTCGAAATGTTCGGTTCCTAAATTTCTCTATTAGCTAAATTTTGTTTCTACGACTGAAATGGTAAATACATGGTGTATCCAAAGAGCTTTGATTTAATTGAATTTAAACCTTATATACCTGCACCATGTTTATCATGGTTTTTAAAGAAGTGTATATGAAGGTTTCTTAAGCGTCCGCAATCAGCATAGGAGACTTCTGGTGTTTCAGGCGTTGGCAACCATTTACCATGAAATGGGCCGTATGGGATTGTTACCACTGTATTATACAAAAAAACACAATGTACATTTTGTAATCTATGGCATCTCTTATGAGTGGACCTTCCTCAGCCTTCTTGAGGTGTAAGATCTTATAACTTCGTATGCAGTAATTTTATTATAACAGTAAGAAGAAAATGTATAAAATAGATAATAGGACGTTATTCAAATTCTACCTCTTTAGAATTGACGTCCAAAAATTAAAATCAATATATAAATATCTTCATTCATGTAAGTCTACTACAGACTCTTATTATATGTCAAAATTACTATCACTTCCGAGTATTATCGAGCTGAGAAGAACTGAATTCAAATTCTTCTTTATAATTTGTTCAAAATTAAAATTAAATTCAAAATATCTTTATTCATGTATAACTTATATTACAGACTATTACGATATATCAAATATACTGTTAAATTCAAATACAAAAATCATTTATTCATATAGGACATTTTAGCCGCTTATGAACGCAAGTTTTTACATTATAATTTTTTTCCCTACCGTCCAGTTCGGTATATAGATCCGAAGTTCTCTGGTATATACCGAACTGGTCTGTTCGAAGTACTTTCGACACAGCTCTTATTCCTTCTAATGAGCTTCTATTATTATTCTAAGTTATTTTTAAAGTACTCAAATTGGAAATACTTTACGCTAAATTATTTATTCTATCTTAATATACAATCTATAAACGAATTGACATAATCCTGAATAATTGTCCCCGAGAATAAACTTTGCAATCGAATCAGTGTTGTATCTTCGCTTCAACAAAATTAAACTCAAATCTGAGATTCAGGTAATCTAATTAAAATTCAATTCAATCGAATTGAACTGCCTAATCCGCGTCTGCACATTTCTAACGAGCCACGGGTGGATCTCGAGAGAAATTAATCGGGCATCCATTCTGGTTCTCCAACGAATTAATTCTTAATCCGGTCCAAATGAGCTCCACCCGACTGATTTCGACCACTTACCGATTTCGTTTGGCCTCTATCCACGTTATCGAAAATGTTCAGTTTATTGGTTATATTTCTGGCCACAATCTGATAATCGTTACAACTACGGTTTATAGGGTTGTAGCTTTTGAAAATTGGCAACTATTTTGTTTCCATTTTTGTTGGTGACCTAATTTATTGCGATGATAATAAAGTAGATCGTAATCTTGTTTGTTTTCATTTAATTTTAATTCGACTCTATATCTACATGCATTAGGTTGCTTAATGCATTGTAAATAAACTGGCGTTAAAAAAAGTAATTCAATTGAGTTTCTTGCCAGTTTTTCTCAATTGGATCTATATATCGAACTGGACGGTAGGGAAAAAAATTGTAATGTAAAAACTTGACGTTCATAAGCGGCTAATATGTCCTACATGAATAAATGATTTTTTAATTTTGAATTTTGCATAAGCATAAGTTTAGTAAAAATGAACAAATAAATTGTAATACAAACATTTTAATAGACATGTAAGTTCATAATATTTACAAGAAATATAATAAATAATAATATAATAATAATAATCGTGAACAATGATCACACAGTACCATATAGTTCCAAGATAAGCAATGATCGTGTTATGGTTATTAGACAACTGATACAAATACTTAAACACATTTTTTTGTGAATACATACATAATATATATAGGAAACAAACAATCATACTTATTAATACAAATGTATGTATCGTGCGAGAAATGGAACCCGCGACCATCGGATGTAAAGCAGTGTAACCGCTAGACCATCGAGGTCATCAATTCAGTTTTTTTTTCGCTTTAACTGACCAATGAATTGTTGACGGTCAACAGTAGTGACTATCACCTGTAAACATAGACAGCAACACTCTCATGCATTGTTTTTCCTGAAGACAAAGTTGTCATGTGATATTACTTCAAACCGGAAGATAGCTTACAAAGCAAGCTGCTTTGTGGCAGTAATATGTGAGATAGAAAACCCTATGTTGAAGTCTTTTTCCATTTACTAGCTGTTTTGTTTGTTTGCCACCTACGTGGTAAAAAAAACATTGTATTGCCATATAAATTTTAGTAATAATATTGCTATTAAAAAATACGGGTTAATTGAAGCGCAAAAATTTATGGTTGTACGTTTTTAAAACCACATTATAAAAAAAACTGTACAAAATATAAAAAAATAAATTTAAGGGTGGACAACCCTTATCACTTAGGGGTATGAAAAATAGATAGCCGACTTTCAGATCTACTGAATATGCATATAAAAATTGATCAAAATCGGTCAAGCCGTTTCGGAGCAGTATAGTAAATAACATTGTGACACGAGAATTTTAGTTATATAAGATTTAGGTCAACAAACAGTTACACATTGTACATAGGTTTATTACTATTTTATTACAATGTTTAGCGAATGTGATATTCATTACGTTAACCACTAATTACTGTAACTATAATGTGGGATCGGTAGTATTTGTAACGTAAATAAAATAGACCCTCAACTAATGATCAATTTATATTAAAGAAGTAAAGTTACACAAAGTGATACTAGAAAATATTATATAGAATTATAGCTGTATATGACAGGTGAGGTTAGAATATTTTATAGGTGAACTATGGAACCCATCTTGTCTGTAAGCAGCCAGACGTCATGACAAGAGGTAATGATGTGAAATGATTATTATACAATTATATACAGTACACCATAATAATATGAATTACTGTAATTATAAGGTATATTACAGAACTCATATATTACTAACTACTACTACTATAAAAACTAATTTAAATTTACACTACACTTCAAAAAAACTATCAACTTGGAAACTCCTAAAAGTGAGCACAAGAAATATAGTGTACCAATGATACTATAAAACACCAAAGATAAAATAAATATTACACTTATTTATTACATTAGTTAAAAAGATCATCATCTACACATATAAATAAAATTGGAGTGTCTGTTTGTAATATTGAAATAACCGTTTTTTACTACATGCATATGAATATAAATTCGGTACATACATCAAAATATCATTTTTTACCATTTTTGTCTGTCTGTCTGTTTGTTCCGGCTAATTTCTGAAATGGCTGGACCGATTTTGAAGGGACTTTTATAAGCAGGTAGCTGATGTAGTAAGGAGTAATTTAGACTACTTTTATTTTAGAAAAATAAAGTGAATGCCAAGCGGACGAATGCGCGGAAACAGCTAGTCTAGAAATATGTGTAGCTGTACTGTAATACACCATATTACACCATTTAATCTACGTTGGTGACCAGACTTTCATACCAAAATATCATCCCGTGTACGAAATCAGTGATCTGAGTAGGTATTCTCTTCAGGTAGGATATTTTCCGAATCCTAGATTTGATTTTTAAATAGAAAAACAATAAAAAGCTCTTTATGCCTTAGGGAGACTACCCCCTAAGGCGTAAATAGCTTTTAGCCGATGTAGTAAGGGGTAACTTAGGCTACTTGTATTTTAGTTAAATTTCACGTGGACGAATTCGCGTGTATAGCTAGCTTATGTATGTAACAGTCTCAGTTCATCAGTTTTTTTATAGCAGAGAGTTTTATTGGATAGAAACATGTTAGCTATTCGATTAATGAGAGAGAGAGACAGAACATTAAAGAAATTACATATAAATATGTATAAACATTCAAAATGAGCAAGAAAAAGAGGCAACAATGGGCGGCCTTATCGCTAAAAAGCGATTTCTTCAAGACAACCTTAGGATGGAGAGGAGCGATTAGACATGAGTCTGGTCAAGGTACAACAATAATAAACAATATAATGACAATTCATATCATAGTATAAAACAAAGTTGCTGTCGCTGTCTGTCCGTCTGTATGATTAAATCTTTAAAACTACGCAACGGATTTTGAAGCAGTTTCTTTTAATAGATAGAGTGATTCAAGAGGAAGGTTTATCTAGACACGCTGTAGCGTATCAAAGCCGAGTTCCAAGTAAGAGAACTGGCGAGCAGCACCGTGTGTATATTTACACGAACCATTTGGAGCCACTTTTGACCCTCTCATATATATAATACATGGTACACCCGTACGAAGCCGGGCCGAGTATCTAATTTACTATATAAGAATGTTTACGTATAGCTCGATTATTCGTGCGAACGAGAACTATAAATAAATTTATACAAAATCTACTTCAGTTTTCTAAAATCTTAACATTTTCAACGATACCTTAAAATGTCTCGCTCTAATAAATATCTTCAACCTTTATATCAAAATGTAAATATTTGCCCTTAATATAATAAGACCTTAATTCTATTATACATTGCCTTTATAACATTAAATACTGACTTGTCTGATAACTCTAAATAAATACTATTAATAGAATAACAGATTCTATGACTTTTCAGCATTATAACAATTTACAGGAATTACTCGTGCATGTGTCCAGAGCAGAAAATATTCTTTACATTTCACTACATTCATTTACTTACGAAAAACATTTCTTTTGTGCGCTTGTGATCGTGTAGATATTTATATCTCGGGACCTTCCATGGATTTATACTTGAATATTTCAATTGTCCCATTCCATTTTCTTGGAATCTCTATCAAATGAAAGGAAGATATTTTAAGATTCTTTAATCTGTAAATATTTGTATTTACAAAATTAATATTTTAACGGGAAACAAAAACCAGGAACAAGGATGGCGTAGTACGTATAATTGTAAAGAAAACCTATTTTTTCAACGTTTCCGTCCTGAAATTATGAATATTTGTAAATTATCCATGAATTTCACTGAGCTTAAAAATTATTCCTCCGACAAGCAGTAAGCAAACCTAAAGTACTACTTTATACTTATTTATATGTAATTTTTTATCCTAAAGTAAATAAAATCTAAAGAAAATAAAATAAAATCAAAAACCATTCGATGTTAAGGAGTATAGACATAATATTTACGTAAATAAACGTAGTTATATTTTCAAAGAACTTATATATATATATATATATTTCACAATCTTATGTTATCTATACAGAAGTTATTCTACGTCACTGTAAAATTCCTTTATTAGCAGCGAATAAGACGCTATTGAAAGCAGGAGAGATCAAGATAAACTGGTCACATTTACCTGCAGATCGTGGCGAACCCCGGCAATTAGTTTGGACGCCTTCGTTAAAACGCTGGAATTAAACGGGAAGGCTTAAAACGAGGAGAAAGTAACGCAAGAAATAACACAAAAAACGGGCCCTAAAGGACTCAATCTGGGGCCCTTGGAGAGATGAATTTGGCAAAGTAAACAGGGAAATTTCGATGAGGCTTCCTTCTGTTTTTCGTGGTCGCCTCTCCTGAATAATCTTGTAAAGTTCTGTTTTATTTGTTCGAATGAAATATTATATCGGCAACATTTTTGTTAGGAAAAATCCTTATCCATACTAACATCATAAATGCGAAAGTAACTCAATATAAATTTGATACACATAATGAAATTTAGACCCCGAGAAAGGACATAGACTACTTTTTAATGCGATAAGCGTTCTAAGGGATCGCAATGGAAAATGAAAGATATAGAAGTTAGAAGCTTGAACATTTTTTTAGGCTGTTTATTAAATATAAATAAAGAATAAAGGGTTGTAAGAGGTTGAAAGGAGATAAAAGGTGATGGTGTTAAAGATATTATGAACTAGCAACGTTATAACACGAACAATCGTTCATATACTCAGTTTTCCCTGAATCTACTTTGAACGCCATGTCGCTTGTATAAACTTATCACCGTCTCTCAGATTAATTTAATTTGTCATCGATCTTTCTCTCTGTGGACAGTTAAAAATAATATATAACTTTACACCAAAATATCTGGTGTCAGCAATCAACACTAACTCATGACCTCTTAGACAGGTAAGTCAGAATAATAATAAGAGCACCACTTAACCAGCACGCAATCTTATCTATAACATTAAAGGGTACATAAGAATACCATGAAATTATTCGCCTAAAAAGGAAGAGCTTCTTCACAGCGAAAGCACTGCTCTGTGAGCCTTTAAAGTCAAAGTCCATCTCTGGAATTCAAATCATCCATCCTCAGATTTCATCAGACCATCCAAATAGACGCCCTCAGGCGAAGCTCTAAACAGTCTGCGTACTCGCGTGGATCGCTCCTGGCACAACATGCCGAAATGGTTTATGGCTAACCAAGAGGCTTGCGACTGCGGGGTTTTTTCCCAAACCATGACCCATCTCTTGACGTGCCCTTTATGTCCAGCTTCTGGAAAGATGAAAGACCTGAATAAGGTGACGGATTGTGTCTTTGAAGTTGCTAGTTGCTGTTGCTAATTTCTAGCCAAAATAAGAGTTACCAGTGACACGACAAAAAAAGAAGAATTTAGACCATTTTAATTCAGAGCAGAAAAGGTTAATAGGAGATACAACGGCGATTAGGATACTATATTTTGTTTCACTACTGAATAGCTTTTGTTAATATTTTCCACTCTAATGCAAAAAAATATATATATTACAGATACAAATTAATGAAAATTTATGCAACAATTCTTATGTTATGAACATTAATGCAATAATGAAACTTCAACAAGATGAGAGCTACTGCCATTAGCGAAGTACTGGGAAAACAAAACAAAAAAGGTACTTACATGCCCGATGGACCGTATGACCGGGTTGTATCCGGGTAATCTCCCAGGGGAGTTTGGACGGACGGATAACCGACTTCTATATATACATGTTATTTCTACATTTCTAAATGAATATTCTCCTAAAATGTTACAAAATATTTCACCGCCATTTCGTCTAGAAGCAAATTATGAGCTGTTACACGAAATTCCGTCTTTTTGTGTTATTAAAATAGATTGCATACTGACGGTCCACCTGATGGTAAGCCATAGCTTATATACATGAACAGCACCAAAGAGTATTCGTTATTACGTGAAATCCGGAACCACTCCTGCGTTGCCATTGCATATGCCTAAGATGTCATTCCTCTTATCCATAATCTCCTCATCCGAACCGAAAACGATCTTATAAAGCATCTACTTGGCGCCTAAAATAGGTGAAACTGATGTTCCCACGCTGACTTCTTACAGGCTACCTACTTTTAAATATCATTATCATCATCATTTCAACCTGTGTCTATCCGTTGTTGGATATAAACCTTTCCCAATACTTCCACCATGTGCAATCTTCCGTGTCGTAACTGGCTAATGAAGAATTAATGTGTTTTATATTCTATATTTGTATTTAAAATTTATAGTTCCTTTAATAGATTCTTGATTGTTACTTCACTTTCGTTCTATTCTGTTCATGTTAGTAGTCTATCCTAATACAAATTTTTCTCCGTATACCAAATCTTTTTCTTTTTGTTACCTGTAAAAATATAATAAAATACAATACGTTATCAGCACGACAACATTCCGCCTTCTGCATCCATCCACTCCTGGACACCTTCTTATGTCGTTGGTCCATCTTGCAGAAGGCGTCCGACGCTCCATCGACCTGTACCCTGACCTTTAAACATACGGCCGGGGCCGTGCATATACTTTCATCACAAAGTCCATTTCTAAACTTTTACTTTAGATTAAAGATATCCTTTTTCAATATATAATTATCATGTTAATAGCAAAATAGATCTTCAAATCTTTAAGACAATGCGTATTAGCAGGTCCGAGGTAGGTTGTTATTCGTTTGGAATCTCTTATATTTTTTCCCAAATTTTCCTCTTAATTCGTACTACTTTCCTACTAATAAACATTTGTCCAATAAAAAAATATTAGTAGACCGCTCCTTTGGGCGTTAGCGTGAAAATAAATTCCAAGAAATCACCCTTAACGAGGGCCCAGGGATTTATTGGTGATTTAAGGAAAGCTAATGAATTAAGCGCCCTAACATTACTGCAATGTTAACACTTAAGGAGACGCGCTTCTATTCCAAACTCGGTACAGGGTCCAACAGACCTATTTTTTTTTATTATTTCCAAGTAATATTAAATGTTGGGAAATATTGCATTTTAATATTGATTATGAGATAGAGGTTTAAGTTTAATTTTTATTTTTCTACTAGCTGTGCCCGCGTTTTCCCCGCATGATATTAATATCACGTATGGTATTCTGGTGTATAAGCTATATTAATGCAAAGTTTTATCAAAACCGACTTAATCATTTTTGCGAGAGAGTAACAAACATCCATCCATCTGTCTATCTATCCTTATTTTAACAGTACAAATAAAACTTATCTATGTTTATTTAATTAGTCCACAGAGCAATGTTACAATTTACTATGACAGATCTTGATATTTTGATAAAATTTTATTTAAGTGCATTGTAAGACTAAAATATATTAATTGCTAGCTATACTTATTTATTTGATACAGTCATTTACATTTATTTCGTCTACTAATTTAAACTATAGATAAATAAACATGAATTTAAGCACTTTGGAATAGTCATATTTCTTTTTTTAATCTACAGCTCATTCGAAAAGCTATTTCAGCACATGAAGAATAAGGAAGAGACTTGCATGTTGCTCTTTTAAATTGTAATTTTACATTTTTAAATTCCTATATGTGATTTCGAACTAATAAACGGAACTAATTCATTGTAGTCAAAATATTTACACAACCAACTGGTTGAGTAATTAAATAAGAGTAAATTAGAATAAGTGCATAATGGACATAATACACTTTTATTTGAAATACAAAATAATTTACAATACAAAACAAATTACAATTTATTTGTATTATATACAATACAAATGAATAAATTTAAATAAAATGTTTATAATACTAAAAAGTCCTTTAAAGGGCCTGAAAAACCCAGTAGTGAGGTTTAGTGTTAAAACAAATGTATTTTTGTTAGTGGGAGGGAATCGACGTTTATTTTTAATGACCAGAGCCGCTACTGTAACCGGCTAGAACGTATTGTAGAATACGGATATAAGGATCTTAGAAATGATCTTTATTCAAATAAACTATTCAAATTATATGACTATTCAAAAGTGCTTGTAATGTAATATAAAACAAAAACTAACACTAATGAATAAAAATGCTTGTACCGGGCAAGGAATCGCACCCGTGAAAATCGGAAGTAAGGAAGAGTGCTAAACGACCAAAGGGGATGTCAAATAAAAAATGTAGATAAAATTGGATGTACTTCTGAAATAGAAATAATCTTTATTCAAATAAACTCATTACAAGCACTTTTGAATAGTCATATTTTGATTCTACCACTCATTCGGAACTGCATTCATCACAAGAAGAACGAGCAAGAAACTTGTGTGTTGCTCTTTTGAATAGATTTTTTTTATATAAATAATTACAGTATAACAAGTAAGAGGCACGCGATAATCAATATAAAAATCGCTACGCACTCATTTTATTAGTGTAATTAGATAATATTGTCAACGCTATTGTTTTCTAAATTTTTCTATAAAAACATTATTATTAATTCTTTAATTAAAACATAAATTCTTCAATTTTATAGTAAGCTTATTTGTAAAAAATGTGTTTTATGACATTTAAATCTTTTTTCAGGCACATTTAGTTAGCTTAGTACTGAAATAATCTGAAAAAAATATTATTCAAAATGTTTCTTTTGAGAGAGAGATTTGCCAATAGTACTGGGTTGATAATAGTATTATTTTTATATGTGTATTCAGTCACTAGCACACATATACACATTGCTTTCGGTAAAGGACTGATAACTATGTAACCTATAAGCCTAATTCAGCGCAGTGCTCCCTAGAAACTATCATGAGCAGAAGGGGAGAGCGAATTATTAGTAACTAACCGTTACCCGCAATTTTGTCTGCACAAATTTTAATCCTATACTTCACCCCCTTTCAGATTAATTTTTGAGATAAAATATAACCTACGTCCGTTCTTATGATAAAATGTATATTTATTTTAAATTCCATTAATATTCGTTCAGCAGTTTTGCCGTGAGAAAGTAATAAATAGTCAGCCACTGTCACATTTATAATTTTTGTATCGATTTGGACTAGTGATCCCTTTCAGGATCATCTTCCAGGTTGATATTCATGCGAATCTTCTTGGAAATCATCCTATTTAATACCTCGTAAACTCACCATGAT
This sequence comes from Achroia grisella, assembly GCF_030625045.1. Taxonomy (NCBI): domain Eukaryota; kingdom Metazoa; phylum Arthropoda; class Insecta; order Lepidoptera; family Pyralidae; genus Achroia; species Achroia grisella. Next base: position 1,844,132 of record NW_026713078.1, read on the forward strand.
AGCTAACAGACTTAACTTCATTATAATTCCTTCATTGGTGACCTGCCAGCGTATATCTTTAGCGCAGGTGTATGCACTATCACCTCGTCATCCGTCAGAATTAGCCTCTATACATAGTACACTGACCTATGACTACTTCATAACTCTTGATTGACGCGACATGTTAGTGTTAGAGTTTTTTTGTGTAAGGGGTTTGAGCTACTCGGTGCTTAAACCTGTAGCACTGCAACCTGCAGCAACCTTTATGACTTCGCAACTTAATACCGTCAAGAAAAAGAATTGAAGGATATTCTTAGGAGCGAAGCATATCTCCTCAAGATAGAGTGTGTACTTTCCAATTAGATATTTCGTTTAGTGGACTACAACCATATAGAATATATAGAGGCGTTTCCAAGAGGGAAATAAAGCTACTGCCAAATTGAAGATCCATTTGAGAGTAGCTTTAGTGTTAGACCATGGGCGATTGGCCGACAGTGATTTCGCAGTAAGATTACCTGCTGGATTTTGCTTTTGTAAGTTAAATTTTAGATTGTTCAAAATTGACGTGACAAAGTTCCTACATAGACTATATATTAATTATACTAGCTGTGCCTGCGGTTTCACAGTTAAATTAAAATTCAGCGTTAAATTTCAATAAAAAATATAGATATATGTTATTTTGATATGTAAAGTTTTATCAAAATCCGTTCACTAGTTTTTGTGTGAAAGAGTAACAAACATCCATACACAGAAACTTTCGCGTTTATAATATGATTAAAATACACTGTCATATTAAAAAGAAATCTAAAATCATATAGTAAAATAGATACCCGTGTGTTTCCACAATTTGATGTTTTCGTTGCGTGAAGCGAAATGCCTTGAGCGCCTAAGCTGTTCTTGTTTAATTTTGTTTAAAGGGAAACTGTATTTTAGTAAGAAGCCTATTTTCTGAAAGATACAAACACTGACAATAAATTGGAGTGCTTATTTTGTTCAGAGATATATACTTTGTGAAGCGAAATTAGCCTACTACGATAATACAACGCTAGCGCGGTTTAAGATTGTTGGCAACAGATCGCTTTTTATATGTACATATTTACTAGCTGTGCTCGCGAATGTCTGCGTGAAATAGTGACCATGGATAGCATTTTTAATTATTTAATATAATTATAAAAAGCCAAAGCAAAAGTTTACTCGTTCTTAAGTGTCGAATACGACAAACTTTAAAAAAAAAAAGTTACCCCTTACGGGTAAAATTTTTCAACCTTTGAACCCATCATCATCTGCTTCTTCCTTATCCCATTTATTTGGGGTCGGCGTAATATGTTTTTCTCTTCCATTCATCTCTGTTCGCAGTCATTCCGTTATTTACTCCCTTTCTCACCATATCATCTTTCACACAGTCCATCCATCTCTTTTTCGGTCTTCCTCTACCCTTATAACCATCCACATTCATATGTAACATAACATAACCCATATTCCTTTATTATTAATCAAAAGCCTAAAAATAAGTTTCAGGATTCTATTTTTAAAAATGACGGAATGCCATCACATGGGGAACGTCAGAGGTGTTTTATGATAACGTGATGTCTGTATATCACATCAAAATTCTAAATTCGAAAGTATCTGTTTATCTATATATTTTATATGCTGTGTTACCAAACCGTTGTTGTAATATTGGATGCACTGTTGTATTGGGCATATGCCTGTAAGGATAGTGTGTATATAAATAAATAAATAAATAAATAAATAAATAATAATCTCTCTATCTGTCTGTCCAGTCTAATTAAACGTAAAAAGTAATAGTTACTGGCGACTTTTTGAACATAAAAGATAAGCCTATATTACATTTTATCTTCACATGAAATTTTATTACGTTTAGTCATAAAAAGATAACAATAGATAAAAAGATATGAAGAGACAGGAACACAATCGAGTTTGTAACAATATGGATACTTGACGGTGACCACTTTCCATTAGGTGGACTGTCATTCCAGTTAACGGAATAAACTAGCAAATATTGTGCATGTATTATAATATAAACATATAATGTGTCAATACCAGAACGCTACATTTATTTACAAATGTAGCGTTTTTTAAAACGCTACTTTTGCGCAACGCTACATTTGCGCAAACGTTTACTGTTTTGATTTATTTAATCCAGATACAAAAAACTTAATATGGTCTAAGTCTATCATGGTACGTGGACATGTAATGCGTAGGAACGAGGATAATATTTTAAGAAAGGTGTTACATATGAATGTGGATGGTTATAAGGGCAGAGGAAGGCCGAAAAAGAGATGGATGGACTGTGTGAAAGATGATATGGTAAGAAAGGAAGTAAATAACGCGATGACTGCGAACAGGGATGAATGGAAGCGAAAAACATATTACGCCGACCACAAATAAATGGGATAAGGAAGAAGCAGATGATGATGATACAAAAAACTTAATAATTAAATTAACAATTAGTAAAATGCCACAAAGTGTAATAAATATTATGGCATTTTAACTTAATCTCACGATAACAAATGATTGAAAAAAAATTGCAACGAGCCCAATAGACGGCACTTTTTCAATTTAGCCGATTTAGCACGAAGGGAGATATCGAGATGAAACGTCAATATCACTGGAATTTCACAAGCCCATCATACCTTGGAAAATAGTGAGGGAAATATATCGAAATATGATATTGTGATATCGATATTTTCATTTCTGTTCAATGTAAACGCTTTACATAAAAAACGTATGTGTTCTAAATTGAATATTAATTAAAAAAATAGTATTTCTTTACTTCAATTGTTTAATGTGTTTAAAAATTATAATTGTTCAGTATTATTAACAGTTAATAGATTAATCTTATTTCTTATTATTATTAAAAATGCTAAAGTTTGTTAGTATGGATGGATGTATGTTTGTTATTCTTTCACGCAAAGACTACTGAATGGAGTTTGATGAAAATTTACAGTAATATAACTTATACATCAATATAATACATAGGTTATAAACTTCATGTGGGTGAAATCGCGGGCACAGCTAGTAGTTGTTAATTAAAATATTTGGACACGTTGACCAAACATGAGATGATACTTTCTCAATAAGATTTCTTTGTTTATATTTTATTATTTTTATTTTCTAACTTTCATTTATGATTTTATGATTTCATTTCCAACCATAACATTATAAATGTAAAAGTTTGTTTGTCTGTCTATGTTTTGATTAAATGTTTGTCTTTGTTTTAAACGTATATTAATGAATTTCACACGAATATAGATTCTATCACGAACGACTCAAATCATCTCAAAAGAAGCAGACGAAAGCAGGTTTTTTTTATTTCAAAAAAGTGTGAAAAGAGGAAATAAATAATAAAATTATCGATATTTTCTCACGCCTCGTGTAGATAAACGGAGGTAGGGTGAGCGCCCTATTCCCACCACCTTATTATTATAAAAAGTGAATGGATATCGGCCGGTAAACAGGCTTTACCGGAAGGGTGTTGTATACTGAAATATAAGAATACAAACCATACAAACATAACAACTAGGTGATTGCTTTGTTACAGAAAATAGTGATGTAATCAACACCAAAAAAGGAGGTTAATTGACTGAATCGTTTTACCACTTTTTAAACAATATTGACTGTTATTTTTTTAACTGTCCCATCAAAATACCTAGGTACTAATATAATTTTAAAGTATTATCTTTTGATAGAATACATATAAAAAAATATTACCAATAAGAGATTAAGAATAACTTGATTAAGACTAATTAAGAATAGTTGATTTTTTATTTTTTATGACCTATTTTTAAAGAAAATAAATTGTTCCTATAATTCTGGTCATATTGTATTTTCACAACAAAAAATATCTTTTGTCGATCGCTCAGGTTTAATAAATCATTATACCAAAATTCATGAAAATTAGTTATTCAGTTTAATTTAGTAAAGGTATATAAACAAACATACACTTTTGTCCATTAATGTTTAGCATATTAGTATAGATTTGTATTCCCTTCTAATATAAAAAATTAGGCTAAGGGGCCTAATTTTTTATATTAGAAGGAGTAGAAGAAGAATTTAACCTACACTGCTGCTCACTGCTCAGAGCCGGCACTTCCACAGTGTATCCATGGAATGACAAGAAGTTCATCTCTCTCTCTCTCTACATGTATCAATTTTAAACGACTTCAAAGAGATTTTAATCACAATAATTTTAGAACAAATTACGTTCTGAGTATCTGTGATGGGTTTTTTAAAAGATAAAGAAAGTTCATCTACATTGATTCGACTTATATTAATCTATTTGCTTAACTAAATCTAGAGTATCCGTCCACCTGTCATCCTGTGTTCTCGTAAGTAAGTCATTAACTGTTGGAAAGTATTGGGACATACTTTCTAAAAACAATAACTGTATTCTTTTTTTTCTTTCAGCATATATTTGTCCACTGCTGGACGTATGCCTCTTGCATAATTTTCCACTTCAGTCTGTCTGTGGCGTGTCTTGTCCAGGTCGGTCCTGCCGTCTTCCTGATATCATCGGACCATCTGGCAGTTGGTCTGCCTACGCTTCTGCTTCCCATCCTAGGTCGGCGCCACATTAAGGATCTGTATGTCCATCTGTTGTCTTTGCTTCGGCATACATGACCAGCCCAACGCCACTTTAGCTGCGCGATTCTTTGGATGATGTCGGTAACTCCAGTGCGCCTTCTGATCTCAGTATTCCGCAGTCTGTCTCGTAGGGAGATACCGAGCATAGATCGCTCCATTGCTCTTTGGGTGACTTGTAGCTTGTTGACCCTTTCGGCGGTTAGAGTCCACGTTTCGCAAGCGTATAATTAGTAAAAATCACGGGATTTTATATTTATTTACTGAGTTCCCGATATTTCGGCAGTGTTTCAACCCCCATGATCACGGGTAAACTGAAGAGCAGCGGGTAGATGAAAAATAAAATATTTTTATGGGCAGACATATGCGTCTACCTTCACACGTCTTCGTTAGTTGCTACTACTGGAACCCGCTCGATATTCATCTCGGCAAACTGTACTCACAGTATCTTTACGTACATTTAATACACTTTCCAATCGCATTTTTTGTTTATGTTTAATTAAGCCAATCCCTGGATTCCAGGCATTAGAGAGCCAATAACCGTCTTCTCGTAAGTGTCTTCTTTCTAGTCAGTAAATAAATATAAAACGTGGTAAGATCCCGTGATTTTTACTAATTATACGTATAAATAATGAGCGCGTAATTTAAAACAGTATATAACCACAGATAATATAATATTACACACTGTATCCATACCATTGTGTAACTACGAGTATGGATACAGTGTGGGCCTAGGAAGTTTTTACCCGTAACAAACATGATGATGTTTTGCAATTTCGTCAGTAAATTAATACGATGTTTACATAATCGATTCCCTTTGAATGCAACTGATACAGAATCAAGCATAACCAGTCACACAAACCACATTTTGATAGCTACTAAATAAGCCTGAAGAAATTAATAATTTACCCTCAGCGAGGTTTAATAACGGGAAAACCAGATTAAACCGGCTCATTTCAGTGGGGCTCTGATTAATTAGAGTTAATTACGTACGTAATAAAATTGTAAAACATTATATGAATTATGAAATTATGTGGTTATAGTAGAATTAAAAACACATTTATTCATTATTATTATGGATATCATATATCTATATATAATGCATATATAACATACTAGCTGACCCGTACAACATTCAGAATTCATAATTCTAAATTCCAAATTCAAAATTCTTTATTTAGGTACATAATATACATAATTTGTACTGTATGCATCACAACTTTGCACTGTAATATAATTAGTTTCTGGTTAGAGCTACGCTTACGCCTTTTCTATATTTAGACCTATCAATTATACAGCAATAATAAAAATATCATAAAAATCGATCAAGCTATTTCAGAAGAGTTCAATTACTGTAAAATTACATATTTATATACATTTTATAAAAAGAATAATAACTATGGACTATCCATACAGCGCCATCTAGTCCCAAGCAAAACGGAGATTATATTATGGGTATTTATTTTACTAGAGAAGTAAAATAAATACTTAAATACATTTTTTTATAAATATACAATTACATTTTATAAATACATAATATTCATAGAAAACATCCAGATAATTAATATCATGCAAACAATCATACTCATGAATAAAAACTTGACATCGGGAGGAATCAAACCTGACTATCTGAAGATCCATTAACAGACATTGAAAGGTACAGATGTGAAATTCGTTACGTTTTTGTTTAATTAAGTCCTATCGGTCGCAACATCGTATCTCCTATTCCTAAATTAGTTATTCTCAATATTCTATGCTCTTTATTACGTTGCCCTCCAATATAATAATAAAGATAAACATAATAATATACTAAAACCGCTATAGCAGTTGTTTGTAAAAGGGTGTGACGTCATAATTAAAGATATTTACGGCCTCTAAACTCTATTATTAAAAGGCTGAAGCGATTAAATAGGAAATTTATATGCGCCAACCCTGTCCCCTCGCTATCTGGGATGGTTGTGATTTTTTAATACTATCAAACATTTCGTATCTGCGCTTTTAAATTGAGAAATATTTGTTAACGCCACTTTATCTTACTCTCTAGTTTATGCTTTTAGTAATTATATTAATTAACTTTAGAAAAAGAAGAGGTTTCTCTTAAACAAGCTGTTGGTTTATGTTGCGGGTAAATGATACGATGTTGTTGGTCGAGACGATGTATATTACAGATGACAATAAACTGACAATATGTACAGAGAAATAATAATCTTATATACTAAATAACAATAGGAAAATGTAAGGTGGGGTGACACAGTTTAGACACAGCAGTGCTTAGTAGACAATATTGAATTTATCTTACTAGACATTATTAAATGCAATTATTATTTTGATGTATCTAGGTGACTGTGTCCCATTACTTCACACAAGCTGTTTGGTGGCTGAAATATGTGAGAGAAAGGATCTATCCAACATTGAACGACTTTATGAATAGTTTCCTCATTGTTCTAATAATATCAGCTCCGTAAATTTAGGATATCATTTTGACTGCATTCATTATTTCAGTTAAATTTATGGAGTTATGGAATCGTGAAAAATCGGTATAAATGTCAAAGAAGATTGATTGTGTAAGTCTAGCGACCAGTTTTTGTTTCTTGTCAGTTCCATTCACCTCGAAATCATTCCGAACTGACGGTAGATTTGACATACCGTTAGAGTCTGTAATAGACGTACATGAATAAAGATATTTTGAATTTCAATTTGAATTTATTAAAATAGTAGCTACCAGCGACTTCGTCGGGAATATCATGATGAATATATATAGATACAAAATACATATAGACCGTGCATGAATAAAGATATTATGAATTTGATACAGGTCGAAAAACAGTTTTACCATAATATATAGATTCGGCGTTTAAAACTAGTAGTAATTGTTATAATTGCGATTATGAATATACAATTTGACAGTTCCAACTGCGAACTTTACAGCATGACTGAAAAAAATATATATTCATACCTACCATAACGCATAACCGAAGAACCATTTTATAAACAGAACCGTTTGAACTGTAAATATAAGTAAATATATTATTTCGGAACTAAAAGAAATTGATAGGAAAATAAAATTTATGTCTTTCAATTAGTTACATATCTTTTCTCTATTTTATATATAAAAAAAATCATCAATTTCCACGAGATATAGTATCTGTTCGCCACGTGATACGGTTTGGGCCCGTTATGGCGCTCAGTCAATTGGGTACTTGTGTATAAATCAAGATGAAAAGAAAAAGTAAGGGTCGAATGACCTTTATGCTGCGAGAGTCATTAAATAACCCAACGAATAATAGAGAAACAGAAATGTTCCGAGAGAAGTTTACACGAAATCTAGCTAGTTCAACATATTTGTAAGATGTAAAGGAAACGCTCCCAAAAGCATTCCGAATTGAATTCTTTTATGTCAGATATTTTCGAGGGAATAATAAAATACAATATTTAATTGTATCAGAAACATATATCTTGAAAAGAATTCAGTACTAATATAGAATAAATAGAAGTTAGGTACTCGTAAGTAACACGATAATTTAAGTTTGTCATTTTGTAAACTGAGTGACGAAACGAGAGACGAGAGTGAAAGAAATAACCAAAGATGGAAAAATCATATCAATTTAAAAAAAAACAAATAAGTAAATAGCTGTATAAATTTGAAATTAGAATTTCCTATCATTCAAGTTGGATCAAATTGCACACAACGTGCAAATCAAATTTGCAATCGGTTCCGTAGTTCAGGAGTCCTTAGCGGACAAACAACATGACACATAATTTTTATATATAAAGATTCTATGACGTTATCTGTAATGAAGTAATTTCTCTAATCTTCAACAGTAAATTCATTCGTTTTTTATTATAATAACAATGAACACAACGTGATTTACGCCCATGGTATTATTGTTTATTTTTATTGTAGGATTTGGGCCATTGTCAGGTGCTTAGACACTTGTATTGTTGCACTGCGACCTACACAGATCTATTGTACTCGCGCTGCTTCCAAGGTAAGTAGAGCTTGTATTATGGGTACTAGACAACCGATATAAATACTTAAATACACAAACATACAAACTTTTAAATGTTATAACTTACAGCTTTTAGTTATAATAAGCTTCGACATAAATCTGAGTGTAATCGCTTTTCTATCCTACTAATATTATGGGTAATGGTATGGTAATACTAGGCAACCGATATAATTTTTTTTTTACTATTAAAGTCAGTTTTTACATATTATAAGCCTAAACCGAAATCTGAGTGTATCCGCTTTTCTAGCGTATTAAATAGCAAATATATATTAAATCCATTTTATCATACTTCTGTCAATTTTAATCAATGTTATATACTTACAATTATTTATTTTGCTTATGCAATAAATGTTACTCATTCTTTTCATTTCCAATTAAATTTATCACTAACCATCACATAACTAATATTTAAAAATTTTAATTTAACAATTTAAATTTAATAATTTTAATTTTAAAACTTAAATTATACACATATTTATAAATAAAAAATTAAATAGAAAATAAAAAAAAGATAAATTTGTGTATATAAACTTCTGTAAACATATACGCCTGGCCGTGGCAACTAGTAATTGAGTCAACACTATATACCTGAACTAATTGCAAGGGATAAAAATTATAACTTAATAGTGTATGTCTTTTTGGTC